>NW_012267226.1:3688434-3725782 GCF_000151885.1 Dipodomys ordii
TTCAAGAGGAAGTGTACTCATTACCTCACTCATGTAACTGTAACCCTCTGTATAGTATCTTTACAATAAAAAAAAAATAGTCTTAATAGTAAAAAAAAAAAAAAGAAAAAAAAAAGAATTATGTCAGTCAAGTAGGAGGAAATTAATCATGGCAAAGATGGGAGCAGAGATGGACAGGGAGAGGCAGGTTCTCTGTGGGGGACGAGGGCCTTGGAATATTACCTTAAGAGATACAGGGAAGGAACCGCAGTTCTGCCCCCAGTTTAGTCTATCTGAATAGCATCACTAATTCCCTATGTCTCTTATCTGGTGGTCAAATCAGTTCTCTGTTTTTGTTTTGTTTTTTGAAGGAATTTGATTTTAGTTCTATGAGACTATATAAGGTCAGGTAGTAACTTGCAATCACATAGAATGGTATGAATTTCACACATGTTCTCTAGACATAATGTTGCTCTATTGACTCTTACACTTCTATGTAAAACACAATCCTTTATTTAAGTCAAGTGGAAGCCATGGAAAGAATAATCATCACAGCTATACCTTGCTTTATGTAGCATAGGTAATATCAAAAGTGAGATGGAGGTGAATGATAAAAAGGATCACAAGGATCAAGATACATTGTATTCATAAACCAACATGTTGTATTGAAACTCCTTTGTATAACTACTTAAAGATTGAAAGAAAGGAGGCTAAACACAAATTTAAAAAGGAAAAGAAATATGTGTGGTAACTTAATGATTAGTTGCATTTTGCTGGGTGTTTTAAAGACTCTTGATTACCCTGTGTTAAGATGAATCACTCCCTACACCCTAATTTGTCTGTTCTATAAATTTTGAATTTTGTTTTTTGAATTATATTAAGATTTTCTTTCCTTAGCTATCTTACCCACATACATTTTGAGTCATCAAAAAGCATGAAGCAGAAAGTGAAACTTTGGTTGTAAGTTTCCATACAATCAAATTTTATTTAATACAAAAAAGAGCCTTTTGCAGATCTGAGCAGAGCATACCAAAGTGTATGGAATTCATATATTTATTGAACTCACTGGGTTATGTAGGATTGGTGACATTATCAGAAATGGCAAGTTGCTGATGGAGCACATAAGCGATTGCTCAAAGTTCATATGGATTGATTGAGAATACACATAATCAAGCACACTGTGATGGCAGCCATACAAAACTCACCTACAGAAGGGCAGTGAAAATGTGCTTTAGTTAATAACCTCAAATACCAATTCTGGGGGGTTTGCTCAAAGAATTTATGTTGACCAATAAGATGATAACAAGAACAAAATCAGCGGAAGTGTAAGAATGTATTTGTGTTTTGTATTTTATCTTTTAAAACTATATAATTATTGTCTTCTAAATAGCTATATGAAGGAGTTACCATTCAACAAATCAAACTCTCTTCTGTTACTTGGGTGAACCTTGTGTTCACTACTAGGAGAAACTCCAGCTTTGGAGGTGATGAGAGGCAAGTGAACAAATCACCTTTGTAGCCAGGCAGATATCACCAAAGCCTAGTAAGAAAAGTCATCCTAGAACAGTAGGCCAGCTGAGCAAACAGATGACCACAAAGACCAACCAAACTACCCTGAAAAGACTGACTATATCTTCCCTAGCAACCCACTAATGAGTGAAAATTAATTGTTGCTGAAAGCCACAGAATTGGGTTGATTTGTTAGGATGACTGAGCTAACTGAAATACTAGTTAAGAAGGTGAGTTATAATGTTTTGTATGATGGGAGTAGGAATTGTCTGGATGACTTAGTAAAGATTGATCATCCTTGAGCAGCGAAACTAGTCAACTCACCAATAAACTTTATTCCATAAATTGCAATTTGGGAACTAAGTAATCAATTAAGCAATGGTTACATAGGATGATTGAATTATACTGAGGTTTATTAAAGAGTGAACCTAGTTTATGAATATATACATAATACATATTCCTAATCAAATATTTATGGCACAAATATGATGCTGTTTTATGAGGAGATTAGACAAAGTTTGCACCTATAGGTGGCAACACACAACAGAGGGGTGCTAGGGTGCCTTTTGAGTGCACATGTGTTTCTGCAGACTGGGAATCTCATGGGCTAATGTCACTTGAGCTTGTTGTCTACCAGGGGTCCCACAGTATCCTTATGTACTTATTTACATACTTTCTTAGGCACGATTTATATTAATTCAGGCATTTTCACTTAAAAGCTAATGCTTTTACTGGCATTCTGTTGTTATTACTATTTTTATCTTTCAGCTAGCCCTGTATCTTTGCATTTAGATATCTACACATTGCCTGACACTGTGGGTGTACGACATTTGCATCAGTCTTATTAGGAAAATTATTCTTCTTTAGCCTGCTGCACTTAAATATTGATGCAGAGCATTCATCTGTGCATCCCTCTGTGCTTCTAACAATGAGTTACACTCACGTGTGTGATCCATTTGTGGGCCTTTTACATTCTCTTTTGAATACCATGTCCTTGCTTCTGAACTTAAACAGTTTCCTAAACCTAGGTTGAACTTCCCGGAATTTCAAGGGACTAGTTCACTCTGGTTAAATGGCTACTCATCTCCTAGGCCATATGTTTTCTGTTCTGGTTGCTCTGGCTATATATTAGGCATACTGACTATACCAGCAACTAGCCACCCTGGGCAGTACAGAAACATATTAGCCAGCTGCTGGTGGACACTCCTCTGCCTTTATTCTTGCTCTCACATTTTCTGATTTCTCTTATCATTGCTCTGCATTCTTTTCTTACTACACTAGGTTAGCTGTGTTTCTTGCCCTCTTTGTTTTAAATGAAAAGGTCAATAACCCTACTGTGGTAGTTGATTCCATGTGTCAACCAAATTGAACCATGAGAAGTCCAAACATCTTACCAAATATTACTCTGGGTATGTCTGGGAGGATGTTTCTAAATGAGCTAGGCATTTGAAACTGAACTGCATGATGCAGATTGTCCTCCTTGGGGTGGGTGGTATTCATCCAATCCATTGAAGGCTTGATTGGAACAGAAAGTCTGGATAAGAGAATTCTTACTGAAAGGTTGAGATAGGATACTGTGTTTTCTCTTCCTGGCCTTTGGTCTCAGACTAAACCATGGCTTCTTTGTAATATCCACTTTTCTGACATTTAAACTGAAACTATACAATGGCTTTCTTGGGTCTCCAATTTGCAGACTTCAGATCTTAGGACATTTTAATATTCATAATTTTGTGAGCAAATTAGTCACAAGATTCTCTCCCCCTCCTTCCTCCCTCTTTCTCCATCTCTACCACATAAAAAACACACACATGCCTGCATGCACATATACATACACACAATCCCTCTGCTGTGAGTTCAATTTCTGACAAATAGCATTGATCAAAAATGACATGTCCCAAAGGAAACACCATATTTGTTTCTCGTATTCTTAATTCTTTATTTATTTTAGTTTTTTTGTTTTATGTGATATTAAGGACTCAAACCCAGCGCCTCATGCATGCTAGGAAAGTACTCTACCACTAAGCCACATTTCTAGCCTCTCTGATAATTTTTAATATAAAAAATAACCCCATTCTCTCCCTCTGTGTGTGTGTGTGTGTGTATGAGAGAGAGAGAGAGAGAGAGAGAGAGAGGGAGAGAGAGAGGGAGAGAGAGAGGGAGAGAGAGAGAGAGAGAGAGAGAGGGTCATCTTAGGGCTTGAACTCAGTGCCTGGCCATTATCCTTTGTTTTTTTCTTTTGTTTAAGACTCAAATTCTACCACTTGAACCACATCTCCATTTCCAGATTGTTTGGTAGTTAATTGGAGCTAAGATTTTCATGTGTTTTACTGCCGGGACCGGCTTCAAACTGTGATCCTCGGATTTCAACCTCCTGGCTAGCAGGATTATAGACATGAGGCAGCAATGCCCAGGTTCCTCTTTTGTTATAGAGAATCACACATAACTTATCCTTCATAATATATACCATCCAATTGTCAAATGATTGCTGTTCTGGAAGGCACTGTCAAGTAGTATTTCAAAACTATTTAATGGTTTTCTGACCTAAGATAAGTGAATTTTACTGAAATTTGACCTGAGAAAAAGCCTAGAAATGGGCACTCCTTTAATGATCTGTTTGATGGAATTGTGAAGGAAAGGAAACAGAATTAATGGAATTGCAGAGAGGATACACGGTGTGTCAAACAAAAAAGCCATGTGAAAGGAAAGTCTGGCCTCTTCTGCTAGCTGGTGGGCTGGAGGAAAATGAACTTAATTCAGAGCAATTCTCAGAGTAAGGACTTGGTGATGTCACGGAGTTGTCCCTTGAGTGACTTAAAAATAGAGAAACAATTTAACCTGAGGAGAAGAGGTGGTCTAGTGCCCTAGGCAGGATGAGCAGTGCTTCCCAGGTGAGAGCAGAGCAGGGAGAAATAGCTCCAGGCTACTTAGGGTGGAGGCAAGAGGAAAATATGAAGTCCAGAGAAGATGCCCAAGGAAGATACCAGAGGAAAACTGCTCCAAACTGACTTAAATCATAGTGATGTCCTCATTTGTATATAATCATACTACTGTTTTACTACATCAGTTTATACCTCTACTGACTGTGTTGTTATGGAAAGCATAGGCTGTGGAGAACCACATTGCAGAGTTGGGCAGAAGTCACCAACATGCTCTGCCTAAGAGCAGAATCCAAATGCTGCTTAGCAGTGTCAGGCTTTCCAAATGGTCCAGGACACATCAAGGGCTGCAAAAGGAAGGCCAGGCATTGGACACGTGAAGAAATGCTAGCTGTAAAAGAAATGCAAATCAAGACAACATTGAGATTTCACCTCACTCCTGTTAGAATGGCTATAATCCAGAAATCTAGTAACAACAGATGCTGGAGGGGATGTACCCAAAAGGGAACACTACTGCATTGTTGGTGGGAGCGTAAACTTGTTCAACCACTTTGGAAAGTAGTATGGAGGTTCCTCAAAAGACTACACATAGAGCTCCCCTATGACCCAGCAATCTCACTTTTGGGTATATACTCAAATGATCACAAACAAGGCCATACCAGAGCTACCAACACAACCATGTTTATCACAGCTTTATTCACCACAGTTAAGATATGGAACCAACCCAGATGCCCCTCAGTAGATGAAAGGATCAAGAAAACACATACAATGGAATTCTATGCCTCCATCAGAAAGAATGACATCACCCCATTTGTTAGGAAATGGAAAGACTTGGAAAAAATTATACTGAGTGAAGTAAGCCAGGCCCAAAGAAACATAGGTTCCATGGTTTCCCTTATTTGCAATAACTAGTTCATGTCTAGGATAAGCAAAAAAGGTCAAAAGCGTATGACCATATAAGATAATGTTAAGGGCTTGGAAGGTGGCTCAGTGGTAGAGCACTTGCCTTGCATGCATGAGGCCCTGGATTCGATTCCTCAGCACCACATAAGCAGAAAATAAAAAAAGCCGGAAGTGGTGCTGTGGCTCAAGGGGTAGAGTTCTAGGCTTGAGCAGAAGAGCTGAGGGACAGTGCCCAGGCCCAGAGTTCAGGCCCCACGACTGGACCCCCCCCAAAAAAAGATAATGTTAAGTGAAATGAACCCCAAGACAGGGACACAAGTGGTTTTTCTTTCTTGCTATTGTTTTTAATGTACTTATAATGCACTATATGATTCTTTTGTTTCTTTTGTATGTTCTTCCCCCATGGTATAACCCCTGTTTTCATTGTATCTGATTCCAGTGTCTTGGATCTTGTATATACATTTTTATAACTTGGGGAAAGGAAAGGATATAACAAAATGCTTAAATAAGGATACAGTAACAGTGATATGTATAAGACACTATGTTGAAAATGAACTTTACAATTGGGGAGGTTGGGAGGGAAGGGATGGTAGAGGAAAAACAAAGGAGGTAATAACGCTTGATAGGACATGTATTCATTAGCCTACTCATGTAACTGTTACCCCTCTGTATATTATTTTTACAATAAAAAATATATGGAAAAAAAGGAAGGCCAGGAAGGGAATGAAGTCACTCTTCTTCAACAACAGAGATTTACTGGGTATGAGAGTATCTGAGGAACAGGCTGCTTGGAAACTGGGCTCCCCATTCTTCATCATATTACTCTGCCAATGTGTCCACTGTTTCCCGTGTGGGCTTCCTTTAAAAAAATACATGGGAATGCACTACTGCTAGGCAACATCATGCTGGGAGATGCCTGCATCCAGCAGCTTTGCTACAATCCATCTTTTAGTTTCCACCTCCAGCAGCATCTCTGGGTTTGTGTACCAGAGGGAAGCAAAGAAGATTTCCTGGAAAAGTCCTATGAGTGTTTTAGGAAGTATGTGTGGAAGGCAGCCCCTCTGAGCAGGAGGCAAGAATAGTTAACAGATCCAAGCAGAATCTCAGTGGCAAACACAAATAACCTTTGCTCAGTGTTCCTCTCTGCCATGTCGATCACACTTCTACCCTACATACAGATTTTCCTGGCCTGGTTAGAAGTGGCCTGCTGAGGGAGTTTGTCTCATTGCCATCTGCTGTGTAAGAGCAGAAGAAATGTATTCTGAAAGCAGGAAGAGAAAGAGGGAGGCAAATGCCTAGATTTCCCAAAGGTCTTCTGTTAGCAGCAGAATTTCCCAGCAGGTAGCTGTGCTGTAACTTCAGGCTGCCTTGTTTCCCAGGTCACCCAGTGCTAGTATGTTTTGGAATAAAGTAATTTCTGACATGGTGGAAACCAGCATTTGTTTCTTGATTTGTGTTTTCTTGGGACAATCACAGCTTGCAATATGTCAATAAGCATTATGTCAAGAAAAATATGTGTGTGTGCTTGGAGGAGTAGTGCTTAAATTTGTAAAAGTTAGGCTGGAAGAGTTGAATATGCTGTTTAGTGCTAGCAAAATTTAATATGCTAGTACAGAAGATGGTTTTTCAAAATATAGTTGGCCAAAACCTCCTATAAAGTACTAAAATACACACATATACATACACCCCCCCCACACACACACACTTAGGAATTCCATGAAAAAAACACATATGTAATGACCTCTGGTATCTTTTATATTTTAATTGAATTAAATAAACTCCTTGAAGCACAATTAATTTAATGGGCTATTAATTGCTCCTGACTTGAAATTTGGAAAACTCCAGTTTAGTACAGAACTCTACAAAGGGGACATACTATTTGATATTTATTTGAATATTAAATCCTCTCAGATGTAGAAAGCATACTCTAGGACTGGTGTTCCTGGGACATTATTTTGGAAATGTGGAGCTTGACCACACTCTTCTTTTTAGGATTGAGTATATTAGAGCCAGAAAGAGTATATAACTTGCAAAAATCACAGACATCAGTATGAGAGCTGAACCCAAGTCAAAGTGTTCTGACCCCTACAGTGGCTTACTCTTTCTGCATTCCAATACTATCTTACTTAGAAATACTATGGAAATTAAATGGTATAATTCATTGTAAAACTCATACATTAATTTTAACATAACTTACTTTACCAATAATTTCCTCTAGGTTAATGTTTTTCATGTCCTCCAAATGAAACCTGCCAGCCAGGCACCAGTGGCTCATGCCTGCAATCCTAGCTACTCAGGAAGCTGAGATTTGAGGATCACAGTTCATCACCAGTCTGGACAGAAAAGTCTGTGAGACTCTTTTTTTTCTTTTTTTTTTGGGGGGGGGTGAGGTCCGGTCGTGGGCCTGAACTCTGGGCCTGGGTGCTGTCCCTCAGCTCTTCAGCTCCAGGCTAACGTGCTACCACTTGAGCCATAGCCCACTTCTGGCTTTTTTTATTTTCTACTTATGTGGTGCTGAGGAATCAAACCCAGGGCCTCATGCATGCAAGGCAAGCGCTCTACCACTGAGCCACCTTCCCAGCCCTCTGTGAGACTCTTATTGCCAATTAAACAATAGAAGATCAGAAGTGGTGCTGTGGCCCAAGGGTGTAAAGCACTAGTCTTGAATGCAAAAGCTCAGGGACAGTGCTCAGGCTCTGAGTTCAAGTCCCATTACCAACAAAACAAAAAGAAGAAAGAAACCTGCCTAAAACAAGATATGTTTTTTAAAAAAAAAAACATGGGATGATATTATGTACAATGTTGAATAAAAGTGGTGATAATGAAGATCCTTGTCTTGGTCTTATCTCAGAAGACAGTTTTCAAATCCTACTCATTTTTTTTTTTTGGATCGGTCATGGTGCTTGAACTCTGGGCTTGGGCGCTGTCCCTGCGCTCTTCAGCTCAAGGCGAGCTCTCTACCACTTGAGCCACAGCGCCACTTCTGGTTTTCTAGTGGTTTTATTGGAGATAAGAGTCTCACGAACTTTCCTGCCCGGGTTGGCTTTGAACCAGGATGCTCAGATCTCAGCCTCCTGAGTAGCTAGAATTACAGGCGTGAGCCACCGGCGCCCGGCTAATCCTACTCAATTTTGTTGCTACTTTTAAAATATACAAACTTCTCACCAGATTATGAAAACTCTCTTGCAAGGCACTAGAGACTCATGGCTGTAATCGTAGCTACTCAGGAAGCTGAGATCTAAGAATCATGGTTGGAAGCCAGCCCAGGCAGGAAAAGTCCATGAAACTCTTATTTCCAATTAACTGGCAAAAAGTCAGAAGTGGAGCTGTGGCTCAAGTATTAGAGCATTAGCCTTGAGCACAAAAGCTCAGGGACATCTATCAGGCCTTGAGTTTAAGGCCCAGGAGGAGGACAAAATAAAACAAAGATAACAACAATAACCAAAAAAAACCCTCTCGTTTGTTTTGGCAATTGTTATGTGTTATTTTGTATCATAAATAATAATCAAATGGTATTAAATATATTATATATAATGAAATGATGACAAATTATCTTTTGCTTAGTTTATAAATATACTGAATTATATTACTTTGTTTTAAATTTTGAAACTGATTTTTGAGAAAGATGTTATGTGATTTTTCTCTTATTTGTGATTTGGGTCTTGCTTTGATTAGAAAATAGTTTATATTGGCCTTATAAAGTTATTAGGTCAAATCTGCTGTGAGACCTGCCTATTGGGTTTATAATTTCAGAAATTTTCTTTCAGTTAAAGAATTTGTTTAGTAAATTTACAGAAATTGCATTCACCAATGTAATTTTCCATCTTGTCACTTATTTTTTATGAATCTATTAATTATAGTAATTATAAATGCACTTCTGAAAATCTCAACCTGTTTCAACTCTGATTCCTGCCCCACCCCCAGCCACTTTTTAAAATCTTTTCTTTTCTTAGTCCTGGAGAGTGAACTCAGGATGTTGCACTTGCTAGGCTAGTGTTTTGCCACTGAGCTATATCCCAGCCCTCAACTCTGACCCTTTTTCAGTTAGCTTTCCTTCTTTTGGTTTTGTCTTTTATAAGGATACAGGTGGACCTGTTGCAACAATGAGAAGTACAAGTTGTCATGTCGAGAACGAACTTTACAACTTGGGGGGGAGGATTGGGTGGGGGGGAGGGAGGATGGGAAGGGATGGGAAGGGTAAACAAAGGAGGAGGCTACAATGCTTGATAAGAAATGTACTCACTATCTTGCCCATGTAATTGTAACCCCTCTGTACAGTATTTTCACAATAAAAAAATAAATAATGTTGGCTGATTTTGCTTTTTTTAAAAAAATAGTAAACATTGTGCATAAAGAATTAGAGAGGCTGCCATGATGATGATATCTCTTGACAGTATAGTTTGTTTTATTCTTTGGCAGAACTGAAGCAGACTATTCAACCCAACCCAGAAAGCTAGCACATTTAGTATCTCCAACTGCAAACTTTCCTGGGTCTTTTTCACTCTGAGAGTCTAGCTTTTCAAAAGTGCTGAATCCTGGAATATAAAGCATTTTCTAAAAATGGTAAGTGGATGGATGTTAGCAATAAAAGGGGAAAGGTAACTTTGATGGACAATTCTAAAAAAGAAATCTTTTCCATATAATTAGTTGGATTCTAGGAATTGACAGATGAGCAGGGTAGAAAATGGCAAAGATTTCTAAATTGTGTGCTACTGAAGGCTATCTTTATGTTTGATTGGATAGCATTGGATGAGAGAAGTCAATGCAGATGTAGCTAAAACTGTGGGAGTATGGAGGAGAGGACTAAACTGAAGAAACAAAAGCTGACACATAATATCCCAACCTGAAGGTTGTAAATATAAATTTTAGAAGGTTAACTGGATTGCCAGTTTCTTAAAGGGCACTTGTAGACACAGAAAGAGAAACTTGGCTCAAATTGAATCAAGAACTAGAATTTGGAAATTCTGCCCTTTGGAAAATCCAGATTATGACTTGGATTTCTTCCTAAATTTAAAGAGGCTTTGAATGAATAAGCAGAAGATATGTGTACATTTTCCTGGGGGCACAGGACCTCTACCTACTAACCTTCATCTTCTCAGATTCTCAGGATTTACTAAGATTCATAGAATGAATGTATTCCTCTTATTTGTCTTTGTTTTTGTCTTCTAGTTTTGTCTGGTGATTTTTCTTTTTTAAAAAAGATCATTTTTGAGTTTTGTTTTGTTTTGTCTGTTGTGGAGCTTGAAATTAGGGCCTAGGCACTGTCCCTAAGGTCTTTTGGCTCAAGACCAGCACTGTACCACTTTGAGCCACAGCACTACTTCCAGTTTTCTGGTAGTTAATTGGAAATAAGAGTCTCCATAGATTTTCCTGTCCAGGTTGGCTTTGAACCATGATCCTCATATTTCAGCCTTCTTAAGTAGCTATGATTATAGGTGTGAGCCGCCAGCACCTAGCCAATCATATTCCTGATCATTCATTTAAATTGTTGTTGTGTTTATCCTACTGGCTATCTTTATATTGATAAAATATATAATTCAGTACCAGATTAGGCAGTCCGACTGCCAAACCCACCTCCATGGCATGGTAACCCTCTGTTGAGAATGTTAGCGAACCTCCTAAGTCTACTGAGAAATCTGTTCTTTCATTTCAGTTGGTTTATATGTTCTCAACATCACAATAGCTCAGGACTACAATGATCTCTTTCAGGGGATACTCTCTATCTGTGGTTTTAGCTGAGTTTCCTACATGAATTACAACACTATGTACCAGGAGCCCTTTCAGATCCTAGAGTCTATAATGGATGTTTCTAATTCTCATGGAAATATTGAACAAATATCAAGGAAAGATGTTTTACAACTCGATGCTAATGCAGAGGGTCATTAACATTGTTATTAAAGACAATCAAGATGATTTAGCTAAGACCTTTGACAAGGGTACACACCTGTCTGTGAATAACAGGCGCTGTTTATTACCCAAGCTATTAATTAATCGGAGGATCCTCCAGAGACTCTAAGTGGGGAAAGCAAGTGCTGAGAGGGCAAGATGACTGCATTCTGGACAGGACACTAGCCTGCCTGGCTCAGGTGGTCAGATCATAGGTTCAACAGACAGATTACTTGTTCTCTGAAACTCATTCTACTTCTCTCCAAATTCTGCTAAGAAGAAATTCAAGAGACCATTTATGTCAGTTCTATTATGGGCTGCACCCTTACCAATATTTGGGACAAGTGAGATTCCTAAAATCAATATCTTTCTTTACTCTTCTGTCACCCCTACTGAGTTATTTCTTCTTAATTGTTGGGGTAGAATACCATTAGCATGAGTTGAATTTGGCCAAAAGAATGAGTGAGAAGTTTTGGGTGGTTGCTATGCAGTGATCTTTTTTACTAAAAGGGCAAATACTACTTACTAAGAAGAATATAAAGCAACTGGTTTACCTTAATGACTTTAAATTCAAATCAATCCACACCAAAATATTTGATAAATGACCAAGGAAAGCATGCATGTGTACACACACACAGAGACACACAAACACACTGACACAGACAGACAGAAACACGCACACACACACATACACACACAGCCCTGCATTATCTTCTTTAGCCTGTAACATGTTTGCTGCCTGTCAAGCAAGTTCCTAAAACAACTTACACACTTGGAAACATTGTAGTGAGATTCCTTTGTCCCCTGCCATACCTCTCTTTTACTTCTCATTCACAGATGGGGGTGTGCAGAATAAAACATCTTTACTCCTTTTACTTACTGATTCTACTGTGTCTCCATGGTTATAGAACTATGGATCATTCTTAAACCTGTCTTTCAAATATCAGTCATTATAACCTACAAACTACTAATGCCTTTTGATTATAGTTGTAAGCTGCATTTCTACATGTTGTATGCTCTAACCCTCATGTGTGGATGGATAGTTAGCTCAGGGAGTTAGCCTGACTAACTGTCCCACAATATTCCATAGGCATAGCTGGGGTTGGGGCATCCCTCTTAGAATGTCTGATCGCCCTAAGATGGTAGTAAATCCACAAACTTTGTTATATCTGCACATCTTTAATGAATTTGCTCACAGTACCGATTATGTAATGAGATTTGAATTTTTAACAAACTTAAAGGGGAGGATGATTTAAATGGATATTAGATGTTACATATATGATATTAGAGATGCCTGGGCTTAAGATGGAATTCTTATTTCCTTGAACAGTGAAGATAGGAAAAAGCATGAAAGGCAGGGCCATTTACCTTACTTCCTCCAAAATCCTGAATTTTGCAAATCCCAGAGAGGAAAATCAATTCTCTCTTTTCTCCTCTCCCATACTTTCCTCTCTCTCTCTCTCTTCTCCTCTCTCTCCCTTCCTCTATCTTTATTCCTCCCTCTGTCTCTGTCTGTCTGTCTGTCTTTCTGTCTGTCTGTCTGTCTGTCTGTCTGTCTGTCTCAGCTGTGACCAGCACCAAAGAAAGAAAGGGGTGGGGAGGGGAAGAGGCAGGGAATGCTTTCTCTATTCTAGAGGGTCTGACACTGGCTGTGTGGCTGTTTTTCAGCAAACACCACTGGACGATGAGTAGCTATTGGGGAAGTGCAGAACTTTTGATCTGCTTATAAAGCCATTCTATTGTTTGCTTCAAAAATGCCCCAAGGCTGCCAGTTTCCCCAGTGGAGGCTTTAAACACGCAATGGCCATTTATCTATTTTCAGTCCTTTCAAATTCCTTCCCTTTCCTGTGATTTGGGACAGGGGAGAGGGCAGACCTGAATGGCCACTACTCACCATTCATTATCCAATAGATCTCTATTAAGCCAAAAGATTTTTTCCCCCAATTGTTTCTTTCCTTCTAGGGATAAAGACCTTTTCTCACCCATTATGTCTCTGATCATTTCTCTGCCCTTTTCTGAAACTTCACTTTGTTGGCTCTGCTTTCTTTGAGGCAAAGATGATCAAAGCCTGCTCTAAGCATACTGGCAATTTTTACAATAAATAGCATTTTCTGGGTTATTTTTCATTCCAATTTCCATGCCGCTCACTCACCTTGCTTGTTCTTTAAACTGTCCCTGTGCATTTTCTATGGCTTTATATCAAACAGGAAAGTCACTTCAGATTATATCACAGTCTTTGTCCCCATCCCCAACTCACCTGAAATTAATGTTGCGATTGAAGGAATTCAGTAAATTGAATTCTCCATAATGGTTTGCTTCGGCCTCCTCCCTTTCTTTCTCTTGTCTCTTTTTTTAAAATGATTGCTGTTGTAGTTTTTTTTCCTCAGTGCTGTTCTCTTTGTAGGTTGGTTTTAGATTGTTGTGAGGATAGGAGTCTGGTGTGGCCAGCAGAAGAGCTGAGTAGAATTAAGAACATAAAATTTTCAGGCTTCATCAAATCATAGCATATTCCTTGATCACACAATGGCCTCTTTACTCTCACCTCTCACCTTTTGGATCTTGCCTAATACACATCAGTCACCAACAGCTGCTTCTGTCTCTGCTTTTGTAACTCCCATTTCCTTGTACCATCCCAACCATTTGTTGTGTTAAGAACCATTCCTATTAACAGTTAAAAGTTCTGGACACTTAGTATACACTAAGTTCATTTTAAGGAGATTATACATGATACTATACTTCAATTGCTATGATTCATAGGTGCATTTTATTTATTTATTTACTTATTTATTATACTTATTTATTTTTGGTGTTGATAATGGTGCTTGAATTCATGGCCTTGTGCTGTTGCTTTAGCTTCTTCACCTCAAGGCTAGTGCTCTACTACTTGAGTCACACTTCTACTTGGGAGTTTTTGATTGTTAACCCTGAGGTAAGAGTCTCTAACTTGGACCCTCAGCCATTAGATCTCAGTCTCCTGAGTAGCAGGGATTATAGGCATGAGCCACCAGCACTCAACCTGTAGTTTCAATTCTTATTCAATTCCTAAAGATGAGGAAACAAAGGTTCACAGTGTCCCAGTGGCTTTGCCATTGACACACAGCTGATATGTAAAGTAGACCAATTCAACCCAAGTCCTCTGCTTCCAAAGCCTTTTAAATACCTATCTCTATCTTACTAGGTAATAAGCAGTGTGTTAGATATTTGAATGATGAATAAGAACTAAGTATGGGCCAGAGAGAAACACCATGTTTCAAAGCAAACTATATATCAGTATTTAAGAAATTCTTGTTAGTGCAAATAAAGAAATTCTTGTTAGTACAAATAAAGCTCAGAGTCTTCAGCAGGACACTGCCATGCTTGTCATACTTAGCATTGACAGCTTTACCTCTTTGAGCTTCTGAGAGCTCTGCACCTTTAAAGCAGAGACCATGCTATAGACAATTATTATTATACACAACATCTGTACTGGTCCCTGGAGGAGGCAGAAGAAATCTTTTAGGAGTTCAGAGATTGAGTGAAAGTTTAGTAAAATCTAAGACATGGGCAAGAATGGAAATCAAGCTTTGGAATCCTGAGTGACTTTTCTTATTGTCCAGCCTCTGGAAGTTTATTCCACATATATTCTGTGTGCTTTCAGCAATCCTTTCCCTGCTTGTTCCTGGTAAATACTGCAGCTTTTTCTGGCCAAATATTGTTGGGCTTAGACGGTCAATGACAAACTGGTTTCTACTTGTTTCTATGTAACTCTTGACTAATAGAGTTGGGGACTAAGCTCATTCCCCTTAAAACTTTTCTTCCATCCAGTATTCAATATGTGGTCACCATGAAGACTAAAATGGTCTGTTTTTGTCCATCCAAGAAATCAATTCCATTGACTTTTTTTTTTTTTTTTGCCTGTCCTAGGGCTGGAACTCAGGGCCTGGGCACTGTCCCTGAGCTTCGTTTGCTCAAGGTTAGCACTCTACAACTTGAGCCACAGTGCCACTTCTGGCAATTTCTGCTTATATGGTACTGAGGAATCAAACCCAGGGCTTCATGTATGCTAGGCAAGTGCTCTACCACGAGACCACATTCCTAGTTGTTTCTTGGGCCCTACTCTCTTGTCCTAGGTGAACTCCTCCTATAGAATTTATATTCTACACCTCTTTCAGGTGACCAGGAATGCATAGCCCAAACAAGCTACTCAAATTTCTGGAGGTCTAGGACTCGTCAAAGTGCCTCAGTTTGCCCTGACCTGTCCCGAAATGCTGCTGGAGGTTCAGAAAGAAGGGAGCTTACTTTGTAACCCTGTCAGTCAATGAGCCAGCTCAAGTGAAGTGCCAAATGCATAATCAGTACTTATTAATAGTGCTATGTTCCCTTTCCTGTTGCTTCCTTAATTGTCTCTCCCATCTTGATTTCATCTTCACACTGTACTCTGAGCTGAGAGAGTGGACAGTTTCCTGTCAATGCACAGAAACTAAGATTGAGCCAGAGAAAAAGCCTTATCTATGGCAAGAGTTCACACCATGGTAACAAATGATCTGAGGGAATAGACTGACACAGTACCTCACAGTTAGTCTCCACTGTGAATGTAATGCAGCATATTATACTATAACAATATAAGTGTAATGTTAATATATAATATAAATGTAAATATAAACATACAAATGTAATAATATAAAATCATTTAAATAATGTTGGCACATGTTTAGTGGATTCAATGACTGACCGTGCTATACAAAGCACAGGTATAGATTACCTTCCAAATCACATCAGCTGAACAAGCTGATCATTTTGTTGGGGCAGTGGAAATCTTTCAGTTAAAGATTAAAAAACAAGTTTTGTGTTTTATTATAACACATATGGCGATAGGCAATGGCTCACAGAAAGTCTACAACTGTATTTTTTTTTCTCCTCGTGATGATAAGATGATTACAACAGTGCCAGGATTCATATTCTACATTGTACTTAGGAAACATGGCTCAGTGTAGGCTGTTCTTGGGATGAACAGAGGGTAAGACCTACATGTTTCTGTCTAATATGCATCAATAAATTAGGAACTGAGCTCTGTTTCCTAAGATTCACATTCCTTCTTTGATTCCTAAAACGAATGTGAATTCTCTCTGTTAGTGAGGAAAACTAACTTTTGGGAAGGAGGCAACAATGCTTGATAAGAAATGTACTCATCACCTTGCTCATGTAACTGTAACCCCTCTGTGCAGTATTTTCACAATAAAAATCTATTTAAAAAAAGAAACAACAACAACAAAGAGAAAAAAGACATTGGCCTATAAGTTTAAAATGTAAAGGAAATCAGGCCTATTTCTTCTATTGGGTTTCTATAACACATTTAAAAACTCCTTTGACCTCTACTTTTACCTATAAATTAGGGATAATAATAGTATATTTCTCTTGCAAGGATGGAATGAACAGATATACATGTACTGAAATGTTTTGAGTATTATAAAGTACTGGGAAAAGGCAAATTATTATATTTAGGGTATTTTTTCCACTTGGAGAATATTGAAGAAGCATAAAACTGCCTCTTCCTGTGGAACTCATAACCAAGTAGGAAATTCAAGCTGCCCATATACAATATTTGAAATAATCTAAAATTTAACTAACCACTCAAGATGTTGACAAACTTGCTATGGTGGTACAAAGCAATAATGACATGTAAAGGTTAGGAATGAGACTCATAGCTAACCACACCTAAGTCAAAAATCCCAACTTTGGCACATCTTAGCTGGGAGATTATAATAGTCATTTCACATATTCTCTGGGTCTTAACTTTCTTTCATCTGTAAAACAGAAATAATTCTTCCCACATAATGCTTTTGAGATGTTAAAGCACAGAAAATATGGAGAGAATACTTATCACAGTGTCTGGCAAAGGAAAATGAACTCAACAAACATTAGTTAACAAATAACAGTTATTATGTCATTTATTAGAAATCTCTCCTCCCCCACACTCCCTCTCTCCTCTCCAGAGCCAGCTGTCCCTGCATTGCTGGGCAGTAGTTCATTTTAAACAGAGCAAACATGTCCTGAATGATCTCAGCCCTCACAAGCGCTTCTATAAGCTCCAGACTAACCTTTTCCCAGGGTGGTTATTGACAATTTGCCCTCAGTCTTTGCTTCCCTTGGTGCATTTTAGATTTGCAATGAGGTTGTGCTTCTAGCCCAGGGGTTGCAAATGAACTCATTCTTCTCCTTACCTGAATCTTGGCCTCTTGTTCTATTGAGTGAGTAAAAATGGTCCCAGTTGGATTGTTTTGTCTAGCCTGGAGGATAGCAGGGGGCATGATGTGGTAAAATGTCAAGAGATCTATCAGATGCCAGGCACTGGTTGTTCACGTTTGTAATCCTAGGTCCTCAGAAGGCTGAGATCTCAAGATCCTGGATTGAAGCCAGTCTTACAGAAAATCTCTGAGTCTCTTATCTCCAATTAGCCAAGCAAAAAGTCAGAAGTGGTAGTGTGGCTCAGATGGTTGCGTTCCAGCCTTAATCACGCTAAGCAAGAGTGTGAGGCATTGAGAAGGAGCTCCAGTACCAGCACATGTGTGTGTGCGCACACACACACACACCGAGTCTATCAGTAAAAGTAGAGTCCTTAGAAAGGAGACCTTCTGTCTTGTTTCCAGCTCCTGTTTTGCCTACATGAATACAGTCCAGACATTCAGACATATAATAAGGTGGCCAATGTCTAAGGATTTTTACCATAACTCTTTCCATATTAGAAGGTATGTTGAACATGTGTGTGAACATGTGAAGACCGTTTTCGGAGATTAGATTAACTGCCACAGTTGCATGCTGTGATTTAAGTTAGATCTGTGGGAGGAAGGAAGGGCTGGACAATGGAGAAGGGGCTGTAGCCCTGAATGAATGAAAGTAAAGGCTATAGGTGTATACATTCTCCCTCTGCTATAAATAGAGACTATCTCAGCAATGTTAGTTGCTGACTTACTCAACATCTCTTAGCTCTCTCCACTTGTTTCTTAATTCAAGGGCATCATTCTCTCCCCTCCGTAAAGCCCTACTTGGGCCAAAGTAGCAGCGGAATGCCCAGCTCAGTCCTGCCAGTTCATCCACCATAGCAACCTTGCAGAAATAGGCTTAGAATCGGCCGAAAGACTCCAAATACCTCTATAATTCCTGCACAATGCCCAATTTGGAGGGTAGATTTTCCTGTTTTCTCCTTACTTGATGCTAGTGATCTTTCCTGATCTGTGATCTTGTTTTTGCTCTTGCTCCAACCTTCTTTAGCAAAAGGAAAAATGCATCTGTGTTCCTTAGCTTGGAACTAGGCTACTGCAAGTGGCTGTCCTCTGAACCCAGAAAAAAATGGGTGCTGAGGCCATACTGAACACACCTATTTGAACCTTCATGCTCAGATGAGACTGATGACATGCTGGCTACCAGACCAAGAATAATAAAGACATCTTCTTTCTCAGCCTCCACTCTGTCATCATCCTCTTCCCCACAAACCTCCAATACTGAAAACTATGCATGCTCCATGACCAATTGACCTGAGCAATGAGAGGTAATCCTCACCCTACAGGACACTTTTGATCTGAGCTCTCTGAGTCAGGCTAACACAACACCAAAGCTACATGCACATGCATTGGGACAGACATACCTGAGTTCAAATTCTGACTGCACATGCTGTGTGTTTTTAGACATGTCATTCACTTCTCGGAACTGCCAATTCCTCCACCGACACATGACGTAACTAAGGCCTCCTTCACAGGAAAGATACAGTAAGTACAGTTCCTGGCACATCAGGTGAAAAATACAGAATGTTTATAATATTATGTTGCAAGATTCAGCAATGTAAACCTCATTTTAAACTCCTGTACTTTCAAGTGGTAGTGGTGAAACTTGACTATAATTTCAGGCATAGTTTTAGATATTAGGATGAGTATTGTTGTATTGGGAGGCAGAATATGGCACTCGTATGAATCTGAAAGATAAAACAGGTGACTTCTCAAAACTTTCCTGTTTGTTGTGTGCGGCTGCAGGCTTCCCCTTGGACAGCCTAGGGGGAAAGCTCTTTTCTCTGCTTTCAAGGCATTTCAAAGACCTAGGTGATAAACAATAAAGCTTAAAGTCAGAAAGGGAAGGATAGAGAAAAATATATTTTCAGGGACTAGATCACTCTCTTAGCTATAGAAAATGATGACACCTTTTTATCCATACTAAGTATTTATCGCTGCTCCCATCATTATCTCTATTCAAACCCCTCCACCTAATAAATGTACCCTTCCAGGTTGTCAAGAGAACACTCTGGTGGTGTAATTTGTAGGGAAACCTAGTGTTGAAGCTTGGGGAGCAGGGATAAATTTCCTAAACTCTTCATTTTCACTCTTCTCATCTGGAAAAGGAAGTTACTGATACTATCCTCTTGGAATTGTGAAGTTAAACCTAGGCCTCTACCTGTATTGTCCCATACTACCAGGCTTAAGTCTGTCCCATCCTGATCCCATATCTCCCCTCTTGACCCAGGCTACCGCAGGACAATTAGTAGCTTGGCCTGTGCTGCTTTTCTTCTTCCTTCCCCATGAGGGCACAGAGTAGCCATGATGATCTCTAGAACAACCTCATGCTGTTCCCCTTAAGAAAGCCCTCTGGTGTTATTCTTGGAATTAAATCCACACTCCCAGTCCACTTACCCTCCCTGCTCTCCTGCAGACCACCCTGTACTCCTTGTATTCTTAAACATACCCGTGGCCTGTGCATCTGTGCCTGTTAGGCCCTGGCTACTTTGGCTCAGATAGTCTCAAGGCTAATATGTCTGCATCCTTTAAGTTCCTAATAAAATGCCACTTGCTGCACAAAGTCAGAAGGCAGGGAGTCCCGTGCAGAGAGGGGTGAGATATTGCTTCTAACAAGTTCTCCTCTTTTTAGTCTTCCTCTTCTGAAATCCTACCTCTGCATGGCTCCAGAGAAAGAACAATAGAGCACAAATGGCTCATGCTACTTAAATCTAACTCCTCCACATGATCTGAAAGATGCAGACCTGTGAATGCTTGCAGCCTTTAAGATGGATCTGTGGACTCATGTCTTTGCCCCTGCTATTGTACACCTCATATCAATCCAGTCTGTTTATCAGCTCTAAGGGCTATGGTTTCTGTTTATATTGCCAAGGTACCTTGAATGCCTAGCAGGTCCCTTCCTGTCTGTGAACTAACTCCTCTACCTGCTACAAGGCTCTGATAGCCTGGCACCTCCTCCAGGGAGCCAAACCTTGGGTCTGGTCCACAAGTGCTTTGTTTGTGGCCCCATCCATCTCCGGGCTCAATATGTGGCTGGCCCTGCATTTAGTGTCATTGCTTGATATCTTTGTGACCTCAAAGTTTCACTAGATTATTTCTCCTGGTAACAATCTTCAGCACAGGCTGAAGGAGTAAATAAATAGATGTTTGACACAATGACAGTCCATTTCTTGCTAGTTTTTTTTAAAAATTCAGTTTAAGTATTTGGAGCTCTCTTCTTTTCCACTGACATAACAGAATATATGTATTCCTCTGTATTGTTAGAATATTGCTTCTGTTTCAAACTCCCCACGTGTTTTATCCATGTGTGCAACTAAAGTGCACTCTATGAGTAATGACACTCAGAGCTGGCATTTATTGTGCACCAACTCTTTTCCAGGCATCATCCCCCGCCCCCTGCACCATATTAAGTCATCAGTATCTATTGAAGTTTTGGTCCAGCTTATATTCAAGTCCTTTATATAAAGTAGCATAGTGTTTACACATGAATTGCAAACATCCTCCCATCTACTTGAAATCATCTCCAGATTACCTATAATTTAAAATACCCAATACAATGCAAATGTTAGGAAAGTACTTGTTACAGTGTAGTGTGCATGGGATAATGACAAGAAAAAGATAGTCTACACATTTTCAGTACAAATGCTATTTCTTTTTCTGGTGTTTTTTAGCCTGTGATTGGCTGAATCTACAGGTGCAGAATGGATAGACAAGGAAGGTAGATACATAGCCAGCACATGACAAAACAGTTCCCTGAACTTGTGCATTCCTACCTTAGCCTCTGGCTCTAACTGTGGAACCATTCTTGCCTGCTGCTGCTGCTGCTGCTGCTATGGCTGCAGCACCAGCCCCGCATTGTGGCAGCCCATGAAAGCACCTGCCCACATTTTTGTGCACATAGGACCAGTCCTAAATATGCCTTCTGTTTTCTGTGTCTTAGGTTTTCTTTTCAAGTCCCTTTCTTGCCTGATGCCATCTCCTGACTCCTTTGATGTATAGTGTAGTGAATCAGAATCCCCTGGAGGTCTTCTTGGAACACAGGCAGTAGTATCTTCCCCCTAGTCTTTCTGACTCAGTTGCTATGTGATGGAGCCCAAGAATTCACATTTCTCACAAGCTCCCAGGTGGTGCTATACTGTAGTCTAGGGATGACATACCAAGAGTAGTCGTCTAAGACTATGTGCAAGCTGCCTCCCTCCCATCTCTCAGCACTTTTCCCATCTTCCCACGTCCAAGCTCCATGTTTGCTTGGTCCAGGTTCTGTTTAATGGGGAACAGACACATCCGTGTTACATGTTGGGTATATTGCTACCCCTCCTAAGTAGCTTCTTTTCATTGCTGTCAGAAATCATCGTGTCCACGTGGGAGGCTACCTGGATAGAGTCCTAGGGGGAGAACGAGGTGGGTACATCATTGATTTACCTACTTCCATACACAACATTATGCGGGTGGAGCTTAGGCACCTCTGTCCAGGGCTGGCCTTGGCAGGGACAGTAACTGAGAATCCTCCCTGTGCCTATAATTTTGCAGAGAAGCCCAGCTTCATCTGTACTTTATTCTTAACCGCATACAACCTGGGGAACCACATTAAAGCAAAGAATGCGATTTGCATACAGGCATTAGGCAGAGAATAGACTCTCTAAGTGGGGAACCACACACTCCATAATTGCTGTAGGTATCTAAGGTGTCAGGCCTCTGCTACCCAGTGAGGCTGCAAACCAGCTTTTTCATCATAAAGGAATGAGCTGCCAATGATTTTCATAGCTTGATTAACGCTCTTCAGACCGATCTCCATTGGGCACAGGAGTGAAGTCCGAGGAAGATGGATGTTTCCTATTACTTGATGTAATGACTGTGAGGCAGGCTAATGAAACCTTTACAGCCTGAGTTTACAGGAAAAAAAAAAAACAACAAACACAGATCAATACTTGAGTTACAGTTCCAATGCATTGATAAATGGGTGACAGGCTGCAGGCCCAGTCTCACATAGGAAAAGCATGCTGGGAGGAATGACTGGGGTGAGGGAGGGGGTTGGGAGAGAATCAGAGGGAGAAAGAAGACAATAGACAAAGGCACAGAAACTGCTTGAAACCTGAGTGCTTGAGTGTCAGGGAGAGAAAAAACAGACACCATGGAGGCAGGAGTGAGTATGGGAAGAGCCCAGATCCCTTTGCTGAAGGAATCAGGATTAGGGGTGAGAGTCACAATGCAGAACCATGCTCACCATGAAAGTGGACAACCAATTGCACCATGGCATGATTTTCCTTCACTAATTAGTCCCACACCCTCACTACTGACATACCTAGTTTACCTTCTGATTTTCTTCTGAAGAATCAGATTGCCAGTGAGAACTAACCAAGCCTGGGCTTCATCCTGGCCTCTGTTACACTGCTGAGAAGTTATCCTCCAGCAACATGACCTTGATTTCTAGTAGAGCCAAGCCCAGGAATTCTCAGGTTCTGCCATGTGGCCCATTCATCTTCTTAGTCAGTGTTCTTATGTATGACTGTGGCTCAGGTACTATGCAGACTGGAAAAGTCCAGAGCTGGGACAGGATGCCCCTCACTTCCTCCAAGCCCTCAGTCCTTGATGCAGCTACTTAGGAGGCTGAGATGGGAGGATCGTGGTTCAAGGTCAGCTTAGGCAGGAAAGACCATGAGATTCTTACCTCCAGTTAGCCTCCTGGAAACTGGAAGTAGAGCCTCTGAGTTCAAGCCCCACGAATGAAGGAAGGAAGGAAGTTAGGAAAGAAGGAAGGAAATATGAACAGAGACCACCATTCCTAATCTCCTGACTGATTCCCCTCTGATTTCCACACAGGTCCTTCACCTATTTCTTTGTGCCAGTTCTCTATCTGATCTAATTTTGCATGTTTGGGCCACTGCTATGTCCTTGATACTTGCATAGTCAGAAGTCAGAAGTGAGTGTTTCGATTTTTTAAAAATGCACAAATCTTGAAATCATAGTGGTCCAGCTGCATGACTACTGCTCTGTCTCAGTTTCCTTATCTGAGAAACAGACGTAACAATTCCTGATTTATTTTTCAGTGCTTTTGGAACACATCTATGTAGTGTTTATCTATTCATATATTCCTGTCTGTAAAATGAAATGTGAAATCTTTCATAAATATGACAGATCTACACTATTTACATTGCACAGGACACCCCTCTCCATAAACAGAGCATGGAAGCAATTACTAGCAAAGAGACCATATTGGGAAGTGCGTGTTTCCCATTTGGTTGCTGAAATTGCTACCTACTCTGAATTACTGATTTGTGAAGATCAGCCCAATGTCTTGAGCAAAAGAAAAGTTCTATTTGGAGCTCAGCACATCTCAGACAATTGTATTACTTGTAAGCAGTATATTGTATAAGATTATAAGATGTGCATTTCAGATATGTATACATATATATGTACATATATATATATAGAGAGAGAGAGAGGGAGAGGGAGAGATAGAGAGAGAGAGAGAGAGAGAGAGAGGATGCACAGGTGGGGTTTTCAGTACCTGTGCTTTAAATATCAGGCACGAAATGTCACCAGTAGTCCAAGAACAAAGTTGGAATCTCTACAGAGCACATTGTCTCCAGTTCTGCTGATTCAGGATGAATGGGTGAATCAACAGTAGGCAACTGAAAGCTTGATAGGGTTTGTTCTGGTTGATGAAGTGGGGTTGGACTGAGGGATCATTGAGTCTCAAACTAGGGCACACAGAAGAGGCTAGGAGCCAGCAGGGAGAAGAGCTTTATACTTCCTGACCAGGAGGCTCCCATCTGGTTATTGTGTGCGTTTTGAGACAATTTACTCAATCTTGGTTACCCAGGGTGGTCCCTTACTGTTGCTTTTCTGGCAGGGAACCCATGTAGTCATTCTGCTTGTGAAAGATACATAGCTAGAATGTTCCATGTCTCTATATCCCCAGCTGTGTCTTGACCGTCATTAGAGAAAGCACATATATGCAGGCAGCAGAGAAACCCAACTCACTCACCTTGGCCTGTTTTCCTCATGAAACATCTAGGATTGGTCAGGGAAGGAGCTAGGGGAGGAGTTTGAAGACAGGAGACAAGAAATAAAATCCAGCCATCATGATGGCTACCTAGCTTGGAGATAGTGCTCCACCTTCTAACCTCTATGTGGAAGTGATTTTTTTTTAAATCCTGCCATCTCGGGTGAAAATGGAAGGGGAACATGCAGTCAAAGTAGATAGCAGGTGATGGGGAAGGAGTATGTGTCATTTAAACACCAAAATCTTGTGAGAGCCTCACCCCTACACATGTTGGAATCTTTGGGGCTGTTGTTTTGTTTATCTTGTAATTGCATTACTGGGGATGGAATTTAGGGTCTTGCATATGCTTACACAAGCACTCCTGAACTACATCCTATATCCTATTCCTACTCACTCTAATTTTTTTTAATTCTTAACATTAGGAGTAAAAGAAAACCAATATTGAATATGATTGCGTGCCTGTTTTATGTTATTGATCACTCTTTCCAACCAACCTAGGAGCTGAAGAGTTCAGCTCACTGCTGTGGGTTAATTTGTCTCCCCAAAAATGCTTGTTAGAAACTTAATCTGCAGTGAAATGGTGTTGGGAAATGGGATCTAATGGCTGATTAAACCATGAGGGCTGTGCCCACAGGAATGGATCATTGCTGTTCTCACCAGACTTGGGGTCATTATCTCAGGAATGTCTTCCTTATAAAAGAACAAGTTTGATCCTCTTCTGCCCTGACCCCTTGCCCCTCCACCTCATGCTATGAGATGGCACTAACAAAAGACCCCTACCAGATGTAGCCTCACAATCTTGGAGTCCCTAGGCTCCAGTATAAACCAAATAAATTTCTGCTTATTATAAATTACCCAGTCTGTGATATTCTGTAATGGCAGCATAAAACAGACTGAGCCACTTAGGGAAATGAGTAAACCGAAAGAGTACAGAGTATGAACTTGCCCAAGGTTAGGGTGTTCATAGCCAGAGTTGTGGGTCCATAGTAGCTCTGACTCCAAGAGTCTTGTTTGCCTTGTCCTGAGGCTGCAGCTCAGGAGACCACAGGCTAACCAGAATCAAGCCCTGATGCCAAGCCTAGTGGAGTTTGCTGATAGACCCCAGGCCAGTGACATATAACTTGTGAATCACATGGCACATGCAAGTTTACCTGCTGCCCCCACCTCCTTGCACAATAATGGGAACCACCTGCTGCAAAACAAAGCAAGGGAAGGAAAAGGCTACGCTGTGGGCTGGAAATAACTGCAATTAACAGCAGCAGTCTAACCCAGCTCACACAGAGCACGAGGCAACAACCAGACATAGTCCTCTGCAGCCAGAGCCTAGGCAGGGAGCCTGGAAGGGAGTGATCCCTAGAGACCTCCAGCATGGATGTGACTAAGAAAAATGAAAGATCTAATAGGTATTGAGCTTCTAAAGTGTATTGGGCATGGTGCTAAGTACCTCCCTTAGCTGTGTTTCATTTGCTATTTAAAATAATCGTATGAGGCCTCTCATTCTACAATGAAGGAAGTAGCCTCAATAAGGTCATGGAGATAAAGGACCAAGGAAAGGAATATAACAGAAGTACTGAAGACCAGACAAGAGGCTGGCAGAGTCCAGAGAAATGGAAGAGGAGGACACTACTAACCATGTGATGCTAGTTCTTTTCCTTGTAAGGAACTTTGTCTTTCCCCAACCTCGCTCCACTTAAAGATTTTCTAACTTTTGTGAGGATGGTAGATCAGCACCTGCCTATAGCCTTCCAGCTCTTCAGTTAGACCTCATAATTCTAGAAGCTGACAGAGTGCCTAGCACACCTATCTACTAACTACTCACATCACATCTTCATAGACAGAGAAGAGGGTAACTGAACAAAAGTCCAGACCAATGTTGTCAGCACAACTCTCTGAAATGACAAAGATTTACTCTGATCAGTGATGCCCAGTGCAGTGGCCACAAGCGACATGTGTCTTGGAACTAGCTGATTGGAAAACATGTGTCTACAGATTCAGAGCTGTCTCTGCTTCCATGAGTGTTGCCAAGAGCAAATTCATTTACCATGAAGATCTTGAAGGACAATCAGGTCCTGTTGATTCTCAGTGGGTAAATCCAGTATCCAGTCATGCTTTTCAGGATAAAACCAGTTCATATTCAAATGTTTTGGGGAGACTTTCTCTACTTTCATTAGCAATTGGTTCAAGAGAATCAACAGGATAGGCCATTGAAAGTGCATGTTAGAACTTGATTTTCCACAAGCCCAAATCCTTCTTGACAGTAAGGGGAGGTTTACTCAGCTCTTCACAGTGACATTGTGAGTCCATTTTTCTAGCTTGCTTAGTCCCATGTGATGCTGACCACAGCCAGATAAAACTGGGATACTAGCAGGATGGTGGGACTTGGCGGTAGTGATTCAGTTAGAGGGAGCAGATTGAATGCACATTCTTGGGCGCACTATATTGCTTCTAGGATTCAAACACTAGGACGTATGCTTAGCTCCAGGAACTATTGCTGTGTAGTTAGATTGACTGATCCATCCCTCTTTCCAGGCACATGAAACTTATTTGAAAATGAATAAGAAGTAGAAGGGGCTGGGAAGGTGGCTCAGTGGTAGAGTGCTTGCCTTGCATGCATGAGGCCCTGGGTTCGATTCCTCAGCACCACATAAGCAGAAAATAAAAAATCTGGAAGTGGTGCTATGGCTCAAGTGGTAGAGCGCTAGTCTTGAGCTGAAGCGCTGAGGGACAGCACCCAGGCCCAGAGTTCAAGCCCCACGACCAGACCCCCCCCCAAAAAAAGTAGAAGATAGCAGAAAGGATGAAGGGGGAACTTCACATTCTGTAGACAGCTTCCATCCACACCTGTAGGACCAACTCTGAAGGGGAGGTGATTTGTCTTTCTTTTTACCAGCATAGTTCAGTGAGGAGCACATGGAAAACCAAGGCCCCTGGGCATGGAGAGGGCCCTGGTTGTAAGGGATAAGATCACTCCCTTTCCTAATTAGGCTGGGCTTCCTCATGAGGCAGCAGTTTGAGGCTCTTTTCCTATTCTGCCATGAGAGCTGTCTCTCACATGGACTGTTGAAGAATTTCTTTGGTTCATGAGGTGTAACTGGCTTTCACTCCAACTTATTGAGTTTTGGCTTCTAGGTGTTAGTGGGGAGGGGAAGGATAGAAAGCTGAGACAAGCCTGCAGGATGCTTCAAAGCACCCCACCAAACCAACACTGATTAGTGGCCCCACAAGTTCCATCTTGTAAACTCCTTTCCTTCCACTTCCAGGCCTATTTCCTTCTGAGATGCAAAGACCATATTCTTTCTCAGTCTTTGTAGTATGGGTTCTCTAAATCAGAGTGCCAGCTCTGGGAAAGCATGCATACTGAATAATGGCCTGTGGTTGCTAAGCAAGTCTGAGCTGCCTGGCATCTGTGGGGAGTTCTCTGGATTCTCCATGGAGTAGGTAGGAATGGAACAAATTATCTGGCCCAGAGTAATGGGTTTCTGTGCTATTAGTCGAGGCAGCTTTGTATAATGGGAAAAGCATTTTTACTGGTTGTCAGGAACTCTCTAGACTTGCTCTGTCACTGTCTTTGTTTAGAGCCATGGCCCTTCATAATCCTGGTTTCGTAATCAAGATATAAGGTTAGTGAATTGGATCTGAAGCTGGTTTATCTGTATTCTTCAGGGCCATTGTAGAATGTGGGCAAGTGGGACTTGGGCATCTCCACCTCTGTTTTGGCTAGACCACTGAGGCCTTTCTCCATGTAGTTGCTTTACATCTCTGCATAAGATTTGATTTGAAGAAAATATTTGATGGCTAAAAATAATACAAACTTCCTGGGACTAGATGATCTCGGAGGTGCCCTTTCAGCTGCATAATTTTAAGGTAGCACCTGCTAATTGGATCTGATCATCTACCCAGGTCAGAGACTAACAGCTGGTGTTAAGAAGTCCTGAGGGTCCATTTCAACTCATTTCGGCAATTTGCTCACTCCTTTACATTTGACATTTGGAGTTAAGTTGGTAGCTGTGTCTGTGTGTGAGCATTTCTGTTTTGAAGTAAATTCGCTGAGCTCTAGGCAAGTGTAATGAAGGAGTTTGTCTTTTGCCTCATTTTCTCTCTGGGATAACTACAGGATGGTACTTAGGTCTCTGAAAAAGTCTTTGTATTTAACTTACCCTGTCTTCTCTGGGACATTTCTGGTACCTCTGTCCCCACAGGGGTCAGAGTTCCCCCTCCTTAGGGAGCCCAAGGAACTTCTACTTACTGGTGACTGGAAAAGTTAGATCTTAGTATCTTTATAAAACATATATACATTTATCTGGACTAGAGAAGGGAAGGGGAACAACAAAATGATGAGACAAAGGACAAAGAGGGAACCTATGGAGCAGCAATACTCAAAAGACAATATGTTGGAAATGAACCATACAACTTGGGAGTGGATTGAGGAGGGAGGGAACAGAGAAAATGAGGGAAGGGATAACAAATTAGATAAGAAATGTAATCACTAACTTACTTACATAATGGTAACCCTTATGTACATCACCTTGATAAAATTAAAAGAAAATAAAGTCATTGCATAATGGTAAAAACAAATATATAGTGGTCAACCATGAAGATAGACAGACCCAGTGACTTTTTCTTAAGTAGGCATCTTGTATTCTAGAACATTAATACAGCTTTTCACCTGTTTGAGATCACAAGTATATACCACCACATCTGGCTTGTTGGTTGAAATGGGGTTTTGCTAATCCTTTTGTTCAGGTAGGTTTCAAACTGTGAGCCTCCTGATCTCCTCCTCTCAAGGGGCTGAGTTTATAGGAGTATGCCACCATACCAAGCCCTTTGTTTCTTCTGAGTTTATAGGAGTATGCCACCATACCAAGCCCTGTGTTTCTTCAGATCAACTGTATTGAGGTATAATTTATATACAATAAAACAGTCTCATTTTTGGAACTCAGATGCACAGTTCTACACATTTTGAGAAAAAAAATTCCTGTTTGCATAGCACTACAATTAGGTTGCTAGAGCCTTTCCACCAGCCATCTCTTCATCATTATTTTATTTTTTTACGTTTTTGAGATTGCGTTTATTTTTCTTTATTACTGATGGTGTTATTTTCTTTTTAAAACTATATTTTTATTATCTTTAAGTAGTTATACAAAGGAATACAGTCATAATATTCAACGTGCATCCTATGAAATTAGAGAGATTAAAGGAATGGGTGGAATTGGGATGGAGGCAAAGGATGAAAGGATTGATATAGATTAAGATGAAACATCATTCTTAGTCATTGTACCTACCATGTCCATATGGCAGAGTCATGGAGTACTAGACTGTCTTGAAAGAGTTATATGGTACACACATATCAAAATTCACACAATTAATGCTTTATATGTTTCCAATTCACAGCTAAAGGAGATTGAAATGGGGAAACAAAGTAAATTTCTCAGTGCACATTCTTGTGGGGTACTCGACCCTAATACCTGATGCAGAGCATTGGAGCTGCATCCTTTGAGCAGATCTCCCATGAGAGTCTATCTCCCTTCCTTACTACAGTCATAAATGGTCATGAACAGAACACAGTGGGAACTACCAAATTTATGTTTTACATGCATCCACAGGAAACAAGCTTCTTGAAACAGGGTGGTTTAAACAGCAAATCAGTGCTAAAAATTTAAGCCATGGACTTGATTTAGCATTTCCCTTTCTTTCTTATTTTTTTTGGTGGAGGGGTTTAGTCGTAGGGCTTGAACTCAGGCCTCATTCACTGCCTTTGAGAATTTTTGCTCAAGGCTAGCACTCTTATCACTTAAGCCACAGCTCCACTTCCTGCTTCCTGTTTTGGGTAGTTAATTGGAGATAAAAGCAGAATTTCCTGCCTAGGCTGGCTTCAAACTGAGATCCTCAAATCTCAGCCTCCTCGAGTAGCTAAGAATACAAATATAAACCATCGATAGCAGCTTTATCTAGCATTTTGTTGATGAAATGATGGCACTGAAGATACCCATGTCAAAACATTCATAACAAAAAGAAGTTATCTCTTCAGAACTCTCCAAACAAAAAAGCTGGCCATGTCCAACTGTGTCCCAATGATTACTCTTATAAATCAGGAGTGCTATACTGACAAACTTCTCAGGCAGAATCTACATAGGAATCATCTTATAGACAGCTTGTTAAAGTACAGATTTAGATATGAGAAAGCCTTGAGAATCTCACATTTCTTTTTAAATATGTTTTTATTGTAAAAATATTGTACAGAGGGATTACAGTTACATGAGCAAGGTAATAAGTACATTTCCTATCAAGCATTGTTACCTCCTCCTTAGTTTTTCCCCTACTCTTCCATCCCTCCCACCTCCACAACTATATTTTCCCCCTCCCAGCCTAAATTGTAAAGTTCGTTTTTCAACATAGTGTCTTGTACATCTCATTGTTACAATGGGTCAACCTGTATCCCTATTTAAGCATTTTGTTTTTTCACTTCCCCTTCCCAAGCTAGAGAAGTATATATACAAGATGCAGGGCACCAACATCAAATACAGTGAAAACAGGGGTTATACCCTGGGGGAGGAACATACAAAGAACCAAAAAAAATCACATGGTACATTATAAATATATTAGGAACAATAGCAAGAAAGAAAGAACCATTTGTGTCCCTATCTTGGGGTTCATTTTGCTTAACATCATCTTATCTGGTGATATGTACATAGCTTTTGACCTTTTCTGCTTGTTGCAGACATATACTAGTATTGCAAATAAGGGAAACCAAAGAACCTATTTTTCTTTGGGCCTGGCTTATTTCACATAATATAATTTATCCAAGTCTTTCCATTTCCTAACAAATGGGGTGATCCATTCCTGATCCATTCATCTACTGAGGGGCATTTGGTTTGGTGCCATATCTTAGCTATGGTAAATAATGCTGCAATAAACATAATTGTGCTGGTAGCTTTAGTATGGTCTTGTTTGTGATCATTCAGGTATATGCCCAAAAGTGGGATTGCTGGGTCATAGGGGAGCTCTATGTGGAGTCTTTTGAGGAACCTCCATACTACTTTCCAAAGTGGTTGAACAAGTTTACACTTCCACCAACTATGCGGTAGGGTTCCCTTCTGGCCACATCCCCTCCTGCATCTGTTGTTATTTTTTGATTCTAGCCATTCTAACTGGGATGAGGTAGAATCTCAATGTTGTTTTGATTTGCATTTCTTTTTTTTAATTGTGAAAACACCATACAGACAGTTACAATTACATAGGCAAGATAATGAATACATTTCTTATCAAGCATTGTTGCCTCCTCCTTTGTTTCCCCTTCCCATCTCTTCCCATCTCCCACCCCTCCCCACTCCTACTCCTCGTCAAAGTTGTGAAGTTCATTTTTTCGACATAACGACTTGTACATCTCATTGTAGCAATGGGTCTACCTGTCAGATAAGTTGATGTTAGGTAAAATGAACCCAAGATAAGTATTCAAATATTCTTTTTCTTTCTTGCGATTGTTTCTAACATATTTTTAAGATGATTTCTTTGTTGCTTTGTATGTCCCTCCCCCATAGTATAACCCCTGTATTTGATGTTGATAATTTGTGGAGGGGAAGGGAAAAAACAAATCATTTAAATAGGGATACAAGTGGACCCATTGCAACAATGATTTGCATGTCTTATGGCTAGAGAAGTTGAGCATTTCTTCATATGTCTATTGGCCATTCTTATTTCCTCTTCAGAGAAGTTTCTCTTTAAGTCTTTAGAACAGTTGTTTATCCAGCAGTTGTTTCTTTGAGGATTTGTTGTTGGGGGATTTAATTTTTTTAGTTCCAGATATATTTTAGATATGAGACCCTTGTCCGTTGTATGGCTAGTGAAGATCTCCCAATCTGTGGGCTTTCTATTGATCTTGCTAGCTATGTCCTTTACCATGCAAAAGCTCTGCAACTTCATGCAATCCCATTTGTCCAACCTGTGCCAAGGAGACCTAGGGTTTCTCCTATTCTATCTTGTAATGTTTTCAGAGTGTCTGCTCTGACTTCAAGGTCTTTGATCCATTTGGAGTTGATTCTGGTGCAGGGTGTTATATAAGGATCTAACTTTAGTTTTCTACAAGTGATTAACCAATTTTGCCAACACCATTTACTGAAGAGGCTGTCTTTCTTCCATTCTATTTTTTAAGCTCCCTTATGGAACATTAGGTGGCTATAGATCTGTGGGTTCATTTCTGGATTTTCAATTCTATTCCATTGGTCCTGAGGTCTGTTCTTGTGCCAGTACCAAGCTGTTTTGATTACTAGGGCTTTGTAGTAGAGTTTGAAATTTAGTATTGATATTCCCCCAGCACTATTCTTTCTGTTAAAGATTGTTTTTTCTATTCGGGTCTTTTATTGTTCCACATGAATTTTTGGATTTCTTTTTCTATTTCATTGAAGAATGAGGTTGGAATATTGATAGATATTGCATAAAATTTGTAGATAGCCTTGGAAAGTTTTGCCATTTTCAAGACGTTGATCCTTCCAATCCAGGAGCATGGGAGGTTGTTCCACTTCCTTTTTCAGGTTTTTAAAGTTTTCATCATAGACATCCTTCGATTCTTTAGTGAATTCCTATGTATTTATTTATTTATTTATTTTGGTATTTTATTTTTTATGGGGTTATTACAAAGGGAGTTGCTTTCCTGATTTCAGCCATGCTCTTCTCATTGTTGACATACAGAAAAGCCATTGATTTTTTAGGGTTAATTTTATACCCTGCTACTTTGCTAAAGTTTCAAAACAGCTTGAGTAATTTGGGAGTGGAGTCCATGGGATTCTTTAAATACAACATCATGTCATCTGCAAAGAGGGAGAGTTTTACTTCAGCTTTCCCTATTTGGATCCCCTTTATATTTGCATCTTCTCTTCTTGCTGTAGCTAAGCATTCTAATACTAAATTGAAGAGAAGTGGAGAGAGTGGACATCCTTATCTTATTCCTGAGTTTAGAGGAAATGGCTTTAGTTTTTCACCATTAAGTATAATGCTGGCTATAGGTTTGTCATAAACAGCCTTAATTGAGGAATGTTCCATGGATTCCTAGTTTTTCCAGAGCCTTCATCATAATTGAGTGTTTGATCTTGTTAAATGCTTTTTCTGCATCTATTGAGATAACCATGTGGTTCTTATCCTTGCTCTTGTTGATGGGATGAATTATATTAATTGATTTGCATATATTGAACCCGCTTTGCATCCCTGAAATGAATCCTGTTTTATCATAGTGCATGATATTTTTGATAAAGTGTTGAAGTCAATTGGCCAAAATTTTGTTAAGAAATTTTGCATCGATGCTTATCAAAGAAATGGGTCTATAGTTCTTTTTCTTTGATGAGTCCCTGCCTGGTTTGGGAATGAGGGTTACGATAGCTTCATAGAAAGAGTACAGTAGTGAAGCTTTACTTTCAATTTCATTGAAGAGTTGGAGGAGTATTGGTGTGAGTTCTGCTTTGAAGGCCTTGTAGAATTCCACCGTAAATCCATCCAGTCCTGGACTTTTCTTAGATGGGAGGTCTCTTATTGCTGTTTCTATTTCAGTGCTTGATATGGGTCTATTAAGTTGTTTTAACTCATCCTGGTTTAGTTTTGGTATGTTGATATTTGCTAGGAAATCATCCATTTCTTCCAGATTCTCAAATTTATTAGCATAAAGTTTTGAGAAATAGAGAATCTCACATTTTCTTTTGAACAGCAGTTAAGCAAAATTAAGTGTATTCTTTATAAAAATTCCCTTGAGAGTTCCTCTTTATCTTATGGGAACCACACACACACACACACACACACACACACACACACACACGACTGCAGTTTGGTCACAGATAATCAATGAAAGCATCCTTAACTTGATCACCAAAGCCTTAACGATGAGACAGATTCCTGGACATGGATTGATTGGTCACACTCAGAAACCACAACTGAATATTTTATTGGCTTAGATTTGCCAGCTGGAATTAGATACCACAGGATTGAGTATTTTGATTGACTTTGTAACTGGGTCAGTCAAAGTTTCAGGTCCCAGGGAAGGGTAATGTTGCAGTGAGAGATTTTCATTTTGTGCTGCCAGAATCACTTTTGGCTAGTGATTGATTGATAGATCCCAATCCAAATCCAATTGCTCATCTTTTCTGCCCAGGAGGATTGAGGATTTATTGATCTTCATCCAAGCTCATCTAGGGAGAACAATACCACTATAATGGAGAGAGAGCCACTTGGGGTCCTGCATTGTGCTGCTTTTGTTTTTCCTGCCAGCTCCAGACCAAGGCTTCATCTACAGAACTTTCAGCATCTGGCAGGAATGATTCTCTGCCTTAGACAAATTGGATTCACCATTCCACTGCATGTCCTTTGATGGCATATTCACTTAGGCACATTGCAGTCATACAAATGCAGGCTGACCCAGTTAGCTCTACATGCGTTGTGAAGCCAGTTAATTGTATATCCACTAATTGCATAATTCATTTATTAATGAACGGAATTAAAATCCAAGTGCTGCAAGTCCTCTTTAGAGCATCGGGATTAGTGAGAAGCGAAGCCTTGGAAGAATTTCACTTTTCTGATCCATGATCTCCCCCTTTCTAACACTTACTCTCAATCCCTTTTTCATTTGGGAAAAGATTAATTTTATGAAACAAGTAAGGAAGAGGCAGAAAGAACAGCTATATTACCATTGATATAAATAATCCTTTCTAACCAGCTGCATAATATTAGAGTATAAATATTGGGAAGAAATTAGGGTACAAATATTGATACATTGAATTAGTGCTCCAATTCTCAAATCTGAGAATACATGTTTGAGTCTGAAAGGTGTCCAGATTTTTCTTGTATACCTCAGATACCTCCTGGCAGGACTGCCAATATTTCTGTTCTCTAAAAGTGATATACTCTGATCTTACTGCTGGAATTTCCCAAAAATCTGGGCTTGGATGCTAGCTAACTCCTTCAGAATTCAGTTGCATCTGTCCACTGTCAGAAGGGAGAAATAAAGGTTTGGTGTTGACTTCAGGAACAGCTTACCGTAGGCATCTGTTCTGTTGGCCCCATTGCTGATTTGTGGGTGTGAATCATCTCATTAATTTCTTGCTTCTTCGCCAAATACATCACTCCTAGTGTAGTGTAGGAATAGACGCTCTAGTCTTAGATTGGGCTTTTGCAGAAGATCCTGAGGTAAGAATTTGAAAGAAAATAGTTTATGTAGAAAATGTCATAAAAAAGCATTAGAAGGGTAGTAGGGACATAAGACAGAAATGAGAAGGAGATCAATAATGGATATATTCCCAAGTAAATGTATTTGAGCTAAGTCTATTTGGGACCCTTTGGAGATTTTAGAGATTTCTTAGTGGTCTTAGAGGTGTAGCAGCTGTTGAGTTTATTTCACAATTCTCATGTACTATGGACTAGGGGCTTCCCTTAGGAAAATTAACATCTTGATATTTGTAGGTAGTTGTTCTTCAGTGATATGAGAGAATGTTGTCAATAAGATTCTATGGACATGTTCGGGAGCAAAAGGGGTCAAGACTATATCAGTGGGGTGCTGATAGCCTAGAGTGCTAAACCAAGACTCTTTTTATCAGGTTGACTTTCTCCTTTATTTCTGATTCCCTTAAGACCTAAAGAATCTCACATCAACCCAATTTAATTGCTTTCATTCTGTCTGTATTGTGGAACCAGAATAGAGTGACCTCTAGAAAAAAACTTTCTTCTAGAGGAATAATTTCCTATCCCATTCCTTATTTATACCCCTATACTTTAATACCTTAATTTTTGCTAAGGATTAAGTCTCTTTGAAGAGAAACACACAGTGCATCATAAATTATTTTTTAAAAACATACTCATAGCCATAGGAGGAAGTTCTGTTCATGTCTTGAGACACAAGTTAAAAACTTATCTGCCAGGGGGACAATTTCCAATAACTGGGTTGAAAAACTCTTCAATAATAATGACAATAGTTCTTTACCTTTCTACTACTTTTTCTTTTCTTTATTTTTTTGCCGGTTATGGGGCCTGAACTCTGGCCTGGGTGCTGTCCCTCAGCTCTTCAGCTCAAGGCTAGTACTCTACCACTTGAGCCACAGCGCCACTTCTGGTTTTTCTGCTTATACGGTGCTGAGAAATCAAACCCAGGGCCTCAGGCCTGTGAGGCAAGCACTCTACCACTGAGCCACTTCCCATCCTGACCTTTCTACTGCTTTTATAATTTCCAATCTACTTATATTTTCTGAGTTGATTCTACCAACCTTCTGGGAAAGAGGCATTATTAGATATTTTCAAGAAGAAAACCAAATATTTCAAAGGATAATTCAGACCCTGAGGCAATGCAGAATAATAATAATAAACTCAAGACTTCAAATCAGTTGATTCAAATCCAAGTTTTGGCTCCTTTGTATACAAGTTGTGTGCCCCAAGACAATTTGCTGGACCTCTCTAAGACTGTTTTCGAAAATGTGGTAAAACATGTTTGTGATATCAATCCACTGGATTGGAAGTATAAATGGAAATATAAAGGAGTCAAAGGCCTATGGGAAGTGCTCATGGCCTGCTATTATTATTAATAATAGTTGTCTGTCAAATTTGCCCCAAAGAATCAAGGATTGAGGCCCTGCCCTCTGATTGTCCTTCTTACATTCCTCTCAGTCATTCAATGGTTCAGAAAAAATCCTGCAAGTCCTTAGTGCATGATGTAGGGAGGTGGATCCCAAAATAAAGTTAAAAAAATTGGTGGTAGTGTATGCCTGTAATATCAGCACATGAGAGACTAAAGCAGAAGACTTGAGAATTGAGAGTTTAATTCCAGGCTGAGCTAGAGAGATCCTGGCATAAAGAAAGAAAAGAAAAGGAAATAAAAAAAGAGAAAGAAAGATGGATGGAAGGAAGGAAGGAAGGAAGGAAGGAAGGAAGGAAGGAAGGAAGGAAGGGAGGGAGGGAGGGAGGGAGGG
>NW_012267226.1:3731472-3827137 GCF_000151885.1 Dipodomys ordii
GCCTGGGTGCTGTCCCTCAGCTCTTCAGCTCAAGGTGAGCGCTCTATCACTTGAGCTACAGCGCCACTTCCTATTTTCTAGTGGTTTATTGGAGATAGGAGTCTCATGGTCTTTCCTGCCTGGGCTGGCTTTGAACCGTGATCCTCAGATCTCAGCCTCCTGAGTAGCTAGGATTAAAGGCGTGAGCCACCGGCGCTGGGTGAGAATGTTTTTATTCTTGAAAATGCAAGTTCATAGATACAATCTGAATAAACTGGCCTTGTGAAACCTTCTCCTAATTTATCAGCATTAGGTCATTCCCTCTTTGTCCAAACATACTCTTCTACAAACAGTCTATTCTTTGTCAACCCTAAGTATAAACATAAATTTTTTTGTTTTGGTGAGCATTTAAAAGGCTGTCAGAGAAAACCTACATTAAATAAAGGTTTATATTTTTCTCTTTCCAAGGGTCAACAATGAGCTTATAATGTGAAAAGATATTTCCTTGGGTTCAATTCCTCAGCACCACATATGCATACTTATGGGGCTTGTACATATATGTCTATTTATGTCTATACATGTGTCTATATATGGCAATATATATGGAACCTCAACCTGCAGTAGGACCATGTTCTGAGAAACTCATCACAAGTAGAAAATATGTTAAGCAGAAAGTACCTTTAATACTCATAAACTACCTCACATAACATTTAGATTATCATACCTTTAGTGTGCTCAGAACACCCATATCTGCCTGCAGTTGGCCAAACTGTCCAATGTGAAGCCTGTTTTATCAGAAACTGCTGGACACCTCACATGGTCTACTGAATAGCAGAGAGTAAAAAATAGAATGGCTGAAAGGACACGTTTTTTTTACCCTATTGTAACATTAAATCATTCTAAATCCATGTATTCATTTTTAGATATTAGGTAGATGGCACAAGGAAGGTTATACAATAGAAAGAATGTTAATCTTTGCTGTCAGTTATAATTTGTGATTTGAAGAAAAACACATAATGTTTCTAATTCTTCATTCTCATCTGGAAAATGAAAATGACAATATTGGCAAAGAGTTTATTAAATGGTACAGGATCCACTATTGGTAATTGTTAAAAAGCAAAGTGAGGGCTGGGAAGTTGGCTCAGTGGTAGAGTGCTTGCCTTGCATGCATGAGGCCTTGGGTTCGATTCCTCAGCACCACATAAGCAGAAAAAGCTGGAAGTGGCGCGGTGGCTCAAGTGGTAGAGTGCTAGCCTTGAGCTGAAGAGCTGAGGGACAGTGCCCAGGCCCAGAGTTCAGGCCCCAGGACCCACAAAAATAATAATAAATAAAAACAAAAGCAAAGTGCCTTCACATAAAATAAAATGCAAATGAGAACAAAAGTATAGAAAGGAGAACTCTAGTTTCACTTCAAAACACTCTAGAGGCAGAGCTCAGACCTAGCATAGAAGCTCCCAGAAAAATTCCCTCATAAAGGAATCTCAGGTTTTGTCTTTGCTGTTAAGACATTTGAGATGGTTTAGCCAGCTGCAGGAGGCATCCAGCTTTCACTTCCCTCCAGGGGTCAGAAGTGCAGGAGTCACACATGACTGCCAGTTGCTGTCAATCAAGTGTGTGGAGTGGGTGGGTGGTTCTACCTGACCTCCTTGTGGTTAATGGAGCTCATGCTAGTAAACTCAGCAGCTGCTCTTTATTTTTTGTCGGATGTGGGGCTTGAACTCAGAACCTGGGTGCTGTCCCTGAGCTCTTTTGCTCAAGTCTAGCACTCTACCACTTTGAGCCATAGTTCCATTTCCAGTTTTTTGAGTGGTTAATTGGAGATAAGAATCTCACAAGGTTTTTTTCTGCCTGGGCTGAATTGGAACTACAATCCTCAGACCTCAATCTCCTGAGTGGCTAGAATTACAGGTGTGAGCCAACAGCGCCTGGCCAGAGCTGCTCTTTGTTCTCACATACGAACACTAGCTCCTTACAGGTGCTTTTAATAATTCTCAACCTAGAAGGCCAAAGCAAAAACAAAACAAACAAACAAGAAAAAGAGGCACAGAACTCAGCTACCCTTTTCCCCATCCAGAGTCTAGCTGCCTAGCAGGTAGAGAACAAGGCAGTCCACTGGCCCTAACTCTCCTAGGAGCTTCTGTTAGCAAGTAACAAAGAATTGGACTCTCTGGGACTCTTAAGCTATCCCCCCCGGAAACCAGCTCCACTCAAAAATGTTTAATTAAGATACTCCCACCTTCCTAAAAGTAGGGAAGAAAAAAAATCGATAAACACTAAATAGTTACAATCCGTGGATCAAAGTGATTTTAAATAAGGTTATCTTCAGCTTAGTCTCTCTCTGGCATTCTGCAACCACAAGCAAAAGAATGGCATACTAGTTTCTTTAGGAAGTGGGGAATGGTATGTCTCAATGTACCATATAGAACACTTGCATGTTAATTGCTTCATCTATTTCATACGGAGATCAATAGTTGGATTTATCATTAAGTAGGGACATTTCAAAATCTACATCCAAATCCTTCTTCTATTATTCCTGGTACCAGAATCTATTTGTTAAGGTTAGAAATTTGGGATGAGGTGTGAGTGTAGAATGAATTAGCATAATTGATTCTGAAATCAAACCTCTGTCTGTTCTTACCTATGTGAGCTGGAAAATTTCTCCCGTTATCTTAGATCTGAACTCATGCCTTCTCAACACAATTTTCCTGTTTCAGAGTTTTCAGTGTTGCCCATACCAGGACACCCTCTACTCTACTAGTGTTCCTTAACACTGTAGATACTTACTGTGTTGTCTTGTTTATTGTCTGTTTGCCTCTCATTGGTATCAGAGGTTTTAGGGCTGGAAGAATGCCTAGCATTAAGAGGGATCTCAGTCAATGTTTGTTGAAGGAGTGCCAGTTGTTAAGAGAGGTCCTTTACAGGAACCCCAAAGGTTCAAGTTATACCTCTACCACTCAGCAATGTTCAACCCTTGGTCAATGCTTTATTCTGCCTCCATGTACCCCTGATCTGCCAAATCAATATGGGGGTGATAATATTAGTCCTAACTTCCCACAGCTTCAATTTCAATAAAAGTGTGTAATTTGTCTTTAATACAGAGCTTGACCCAAGGTGTGTACTTTACAAGTGTTTGAGATGATGGTTGTTATTAATAGTGATACCCAATAATTACTAAGTACTTACTATGCGCTAGGTCCCATTCATGAGAATGTAAAGTGGTTATAGTACTATTTGGCACATATTACAGTGCATGATAAGCATTAGCTACCATTTTATCTATTTTAATGCACAAAATTGCACAGTGTTGTGGCTGCTATTATTTTTGTCCGGGTTTCAACTTGGCAAGATTACTTAACCCTCAAAGGCAGCATGCTGGTAAGTCTTAAATCCACGGAGCCATTCCCCAGAACCACAGACAACAGGTTGCTTATGGAATTACTGACCTCAGTCCTATACCGATGGCATGGGGAATGATTGCAAAGGGCTGTTCTTTTCTTACCTGGCTGTTAGTTTTAGTGGCTGTAAGAGGAAATTCTGAGATTCCTTGGATCATCACCTCCCACTCAAAATTCAAATTCATCCAAGCCTATTTGCTCTTTTGTAAGGATGAGTTATGTGCAATTTATCCTATGGGTCCTGTTGATTGAAATTGTTTAAATTGGCTCAGTACATACACTGTAAATCTGGAGCAGAAAGCTTTAAGTTTGAGAACTGAGGCTGTGGCTTTCCCCTCAGGGCTTTCACTAAATATGCTGCTCTATAAAACCAAATTCCCACCTATCCCCTTCCTCATTGATTGTTATACAGAGCCATATGGAGTCTCCCTGCATAGCTGAGGCTGACAGGGCCCAAGAAGAGGCACCATATGACCACAATGTGGCAGTGAGAGGAAGCAAACACCCTCATCTTCTTAGAATGTCAAAGTCAAGATGGATTTGTAGAAGCAAAGACGGAAGAGGGAGGCAGTCAGCAGGTGAGCAGGACTATCAGGTTTGATTGGCAGCATCACCTCCAGGGATGTTCCCAAACAGAAGTCACTATGAGGTTGAGATTTCTTTCTGCTTCATGGTCTCAAGTCCCCTCGTGCTCCAGCAAAGACAGGTCAGTATTGCAAGGAAGGCTGCTGCTGTGGAGAACACAGTGCTAAGATCTTCAGGCCCAATCCAGAGCTGATCCACAGGGTATTCAAGAAGGGCTTTGCAGGGAGATACATAAATAATCAAGCTCTGTTCTACCTCATTATCAAACTATGCAAAATAGGAGTCATTCAAATGGGATAACTGAAGAAATCAGTTAGGGACGGTGTTGGAAGGGGAGATACAAGGGAGGGTCATCTATAATGTAACAGTGGAAGGTAAAGGCCAACATATAAGCTAATGTAGGTCTACCAATAATACGAGAAGAGAACAATCAACAGCATGTGTGGAGATGAAAGAAAGAGAGGATGGGAAGCTGGGAGCTAATAGCTCATTTCTGTAATCCTAGCTACTCAGGAGGCTGAGACTTGAGAATCATGAATCAAAGCTAGGCCAGGCAGGAAACTTTGTGAGATTCTTATCACAAATGGACCACCAAAAAGCCCAAAGTGGCGCTGTGGGAGATTACCATCCTTGAGCAAGAAAGCTAAGAAACTACCCAGACCCTGAGTTCAAGTTCAATTACCTGCACACATACACACATACAAAAAAAAAGGATGGAAGATGCCCTGAGAGAAAAAATGAGGGGGGAAGTGAATGGGAAAGACAGAAATGGGCCTGCTAACATCGATACAGCCCTCTCTCCCTTGGAGGCCCAGGTGTTGATCATGGTTATCTGCCCTAGGTGATTTCATTGCTACCCCATTTGTCTGGAACAAAGCTGAGGGCTGGGAATGTGGCTTATTGGTAGAGTGCTTGCCTAGCATGCATGAAGCCCTGAGTTTGATACCTCAGTACCACATAAACAGAAAAAGCTGGAAGTGGAGCTGTGGCTCATGTGATAGAGTGCTAACTTTGAGTAAAAGAAGCTCAGGGACAGTGCCCAGGCTCTGAGTTCAAGCCCCAGGACTGGAAAAAAATAAGCTGATAGAATGCCTGTCAGGACAACCTGAGCAAAGTGGGGACAGATAGCATGTGTCCTTATGAGTTCTGGAAAGGCCTTTTCTGCCACCATATAAACCCCATAGCATACTTCTTCTTCCCTTTCATTTTCAACCTAAATATCCTAGTGCAGTGTCAGTCTTCAGATGTAAATAGCAAATTGGTCTCTGCAGGGTATCTGTTTGGATAGCAAATGTTAAGAAGGATGATAAGCCTAATTGCTCCTCTTTCTCATGAGTTTATCAGTACCTGGCTTAACTGTCCCCCTGGAGGAGACAAGGAGAGTGAAAGTTCTGAGACAGGAGGCAGCTGGTATCTAGGTCTCCAGGAGAAGTTGTAGGTACTACTGGTGTGGAGGCTGAGGGAGTGGAGCAGGCAGGAGTTTTGCTGGGCTGAGCAAGTACTAAGCAAACTAACTGAGAAAGAAACCCAGTAATATGAGAGACTGTGAACAGTCCTCAGAAAACAAACAGGCAGGTCCCAAGTGAAACCACTGCTTGTGCTATTTCTGTTTTAGATACGGAGCCATTCTGCACAGAGGAAATTTCTCTTCCACTACTTCTTTCCTATCTCTGGAAGATGGAATCTCCAAACTCCCAAACACCTTTTCTTGTTTATTTGTTTCTAATGAGGACTAGCTATGCTGACAAGTTTCTTAGAGTGTGATAATAAAATACAGGTGAAAAGTAGATGGATTTTTTTCTCAGTCCTTCTTGCCTCAAAAATATTCCTGCCATATAATAAAACTAAAGATAAACAATACTTGATTATGCAGCACACTTGAGTTGATGTGACAATGATGCCAAAGCTGTTCCTTCTTTTTTCCTTTTGTTCTTCCTGTTTCCTCTTCTTGAGTTGTACTGAAGGAAAAAAAAAAAAAGAAGTAAAACAGAGTCAAGGGATCAGCAGTGGGGTAAAGAGAGAAGAGGAAGATGAAAGAAAGAGGGATGAAGGAAAAGGGAAGCATGGGAGGGGGTGAGTGCAGGCTGTGGTCATTGTCTGGCAACTTTTATTAGTGAATTCAGATGTTAAAAAGAAAACACCTACCAGCTACTGGTGGTTCCTGCCGATGATTCTCGCTGCTCAGGAGGCTGGAATCTGAAGATCTTAATTCAAAGCCATTTCAGGCATCAAAGTCCATGAGACTCATCTCAAATTAACCAGCAAATGCCAGAAGTGGTGCTGTGGTTTAAGGGGTAGAGTGCAAGCCTGGAGCACAAAAAACAACACAAAACAAAACAAACAAAAAAACCCATAAAGCTCTGAGTTCAAGCTCCAGTACCAGTACAAAAATGTAAAAAGAACAAAAAGAGACTCCTTATCACTATTTTTAAAATTAGGAGGTCCTTTTCCTTTTTAATAACGAGGAGATACTGTGGAGATGACAAAGAGTGGGGCTAACTATAACTTTAGAATTACTTGTTAGATTAAGACCATTTTCTCTTTTGTGGGCAAATGAGATCCTACTTTGAGAGAAGGGAGAATGTTGGAGTAGGAGTGAGAGATTTTATGTATTCTCTAAGCAGACTAGAAAGAGAATCCCTGAATTAGAAAATATAGAATAATCAGATTGTTTAACGCCTTTCTTTCCATCCAAGGGATTACATATAAGCCACTTAAGCTGGAGTCTCAAGGGCTGAAGTTGGTCCCATTTCTGTTAAAAATTTCACCAAACAGGAGAGCAAAGCATTTTTTTAAGAGGCAAAGAGGGGAAAAAAAAACTGATGATGGCCTTAGTATAGCTCTAAATGATACTAGTTCTTCTAATCATTCAATGATGCAGTATGTTTGCCATCTAATTTCATCCAAAACACCCTAAACTGAAAATAAAGTGCTGTTTAATAGGCATGCAAAGATGTCATTTCATTTTGCTGAATGTTCCAGTAGCAACTACTAATTATTTCAATGTATTATTTTTCCTGTAATTATTTGAAACAGACTATTCAGAGTTCCCCCATTAACTTCAAAAATATTTCGGTATCCTACAGAAATTCAACAGCATAAATTTAAATAGCTTTTTACCTCCTTTCTTCAATGGGCTGGGAATACAGCTGGATGAGGTTGAGAGGGAAATACAACTTGCACAAATGGAGACAGCTATGGAATAAGAAAGGAAGAAATCTCAGGCCCCTTACACTGCTGGGCTCCATGCTTGATGTATTCAATTTCCTTTGGGTCTTGTGAACATTATAAGAGTAATCCCCAGACATTATTTGTACTTTTTGCTGCATGGTGAAAGGCTGGGAATCCAGGAAAGGAAAGGCAGATACTGGAGCAGAATGGACTGAGGATAGTGAAGACAGAGCCTATGAACTACCAAACTGATTTTAAGTAGACCTTTTCTCCTAGCGTCCAAACTTGATTTGTACTGATCTCATTCAGAATGACAAAGACAGACCCAGATTCCTATGGCCACCCCAGCTTCCTGAAAAGACTTTTACGAAATGGCCATCTCTAGATAATGCACACTATTCAAATATAGCTGTTAATGAAGAGCTGTAGCATCATGGTAAATATACACTCAGAGCAGAAACCCAAATGCAGGATTGTTAGGCTTAGATGGACAGGGCTGTGTTACCTTACTTTCTGTCACAATAATGAAATGCCTAACACAGGAGATTGATGAGGGAAGGAAAGATCTTTTGGGGCTCATATTTCTGGAAGTCAAAATACTCTCTGAAAGAAAGGGCAAGCTAGTAGTCCACGTGCTGAAGTGGCTCAAAACCTATAATCCTAGCTGCTGAAGGAGATCTGAGGATCATGGTTCAAAGCCAGCCTAGGTAGGAAAGTCCTGACACTCTTACCTCTAATTAATTACCAGAAAACAGGAAGTGGAGCTGTGACTCAAAGTGGTAGAATGCTAGTGTTGAGTAGAAAAGCTCAGAAGCAGTGCCACAACAAACCAACCAACAAAACACCTTATCCTGCACTCGTTTTTGTGGGAATGACTAACAGGTCTTTTCTGTGGGAATGACTAACAGTGGTCAACAGTCTAGCTTCCTTGTCACCACGTTTCTAAAGAGAAACTAATACCAGGCTCCGGTGACTCACTCTTGCTGAAATCTGAGGTTTGTTGTTTGAAGCCAGCCTGGGCAAGAAAGTGTAAGACTCTTTTTTTTTTTAATCTCCAATTAAGCATCACAAAAGATGGAAGGGCTCTGTGGCTCAAGTGGCTCAAGTGGCAGAGTACTAGCTTTGAACAACAAAGCTCAGGGACAGTGCCTGGACCCTGAGTCTAAGCACAAAATAAATAAATAAAGGAACTTATGAGCTAGTGCCAGTGGCTCACACTTGTATTTCCAGCTACTCAGAAGTCTAAGATTTGAGGTCATCCAGGGCAGGAAAGTTCATGAGACTCATATCCAATTAACCACCAAAAGGCTAGTACTGAAGCTGTGGCTCAAGTGGTAGAGCCCTAAAGCAAAAAATTAAGACAGAAGCTGAGAGCAGGTGGCTCATGCCTGTAACCCTAGCTACTCAGGAGGCTGAGATCTGAGGATCGCGGTTCAAAGCCAGCCCGGGCAGGAAACTCCTTGAGACTCTTATCTTCAATAAACCACTAGTGCTCAAGCAGTAGAGCACTTGCCTTGAGCTGAAGAGCTGAGGGACAGCTCCCAAGCCCAGAATTCAAGCCCCATGACTGACCAAAAAAAAAGCAAGACAGAGCCCAGACACCCTAAGTTCAAGCCCCATGACCAGTACAAAAAATAAAAATAAAAGAGAAAGAAAAGAAATAATTTATAGTCATGAGTTTGAATCTAGACTTTAATAATCTCTTCCCTGGTACTCTCCTCTTCCCTGTTCCTGCCCTTTCAGTCTCTGAATGCTTTTTTTTTTTGTCGGTCATGGGGCCTGAACTCTGGGCCTGGGCACTGTCCCTGAGCTCTTCAGCTCAAGGCTAGAGCTCTACCACTTGAGCCACAGCGCCACTTTTGGGTTTTTCTGCTTATGTGGTGCTGAAGAATCGAACCCAGGGCCTCATGCATACAAGTCAAGCACTCTACCACTGAGCTACCTTCCCAGACCCTGAAAGCTTTTTGTTTTCAAAAAAAACATGTCACATAAAAATGTGACATAAAACATGTGACATAAAAATCTAAAAACCAAACATATTTCTGTATATCCTACCATCTAAATATTTATCTCTATGACAAAGAAGTGGGAAAGAATGTAGTAGGAGATGCTGAATGAAAACATTTTATTCTATAATTAAGAGACCTCACTTTCATGTGCATGTATTTCACTACTCCATTCAATCTTTAAAATTCCTAAAAGGAAATCTCAATCAGGCCCAAGTGAGCCAAAAGAAATTTACTGGGAAATAAAGGAGTGAACAATTGAAGCAAGACTTTGAAGCAGAGTTAAGTTCTACCTGTACCATACAGAAAGCCAATAGTCTACCATTCATCATTTAGACCTACAGTGCTGAGATCAGGACTTCTTGTAGAGTATTGTGGAGAGATTTTCCTGTGTATCTAAAGACAAAGGTAGATTGTTCCTATCACTAGGAAACTTCTAACTTTCAGTGCCATATTTTTTTCTTACCGCTGTTTCATTTACTGACTAAGGAAAACAGTAAATAAAAAATGACATTCACAAATAACTTAATGGTCCAAATCTATGATGGCACGTGAATCTTCTGATCTTCTGAATATCTATTTTCCCTCATGAATGAGGAAATGAGCTTGGAGATAGAATTCAACCTAGCTAAGTGGTAAGAATCTCTTAACTGCTTTCTGTCTTCTGCAACATTTGAATAAATATCTACATTGAGCCTTAGATGTCCCATAATTAAATCACAATTCTTATGCTCATTCCCATTCTCTAAAGTTGATTCTATTTTATAAATACTGCTCCCTCAATTTCCCATAACCATTATTCAAGGAAAAAACATGGATGTCTGCTTTGATTCTTCCCTCTCCACTTAATCACACATCATTTCTTTGTTCATTTTTAGTTTATAAACTTTCTTCTCCAGTTGACTAAACATGTCTCTTACTTGCCTCATGCCTGTTATCTGCTTTATCCCATAACATTTATCATCTATATGGATCTTTCTATAAATTCTACATCCTATCAGCTCAAGCTATACTCCTAGGGAGCTTGTAACTTTAAATGCCATATCTCAATGGCTACTCATGCCCTTCAACTTAATATGGTTGGGAATGTGGGGTCCAGACCACTCCTTCCTTTGTCCAATGTCAGTCCTAGAATAGGGACAGGTCAGGCAGGGCCTATTACAATGAGTCATGGACACTTGGCATGTGGTCCTATCCTTCCTGGATTCTAGGAGGGCTTCAACTGAAGGGGAGAATGGCATCAGGATACAGGACACAGGTTCCAAGTGGAAGCTGGGATGCCTTCAGTTAATTCCTGGGGCCCAGTTAGGCGTCCGTGCTCCTTAAGAAAAGCAGCTTTCGAAGTACCTGTTACAATGACATAATTAAACAATGCTCTCCACAAGAAGCAGCCAGCATGTATATGGGAGACATGAACCCAAGCCTGCATTCCTCATATTGATAAGTCATCATCTGATACCTCCTTGGATGGATGTTGCTAAGCAAAGTCTGGGATGTGTTCTGTTTAGAAAGAGAGAAAGCATAGTACGTAATCCTGGCCCTCAGAGAGTCTAAACAGAAACACCTAAGTGTTATTAAATGCACTCAAATAAAAAGTGCAATTAATATAGCTCTAAGAAGGAGGGGTTCTCGATCTATAAAACATTGACCTTAGATGGTTGTGAGGACTAAGTTAAGATGATGCATATGTAATCTGAAAAGCAGAGAGCAGTCAGATAGCATAAGTGATGTATCTATCCAAATAGGGCCGGAGAGTACTGGTGAATACCTGCCCCCCGGTTAAACAGGCAGCCATTTCTTAGTTCTAAACAGAGCCTCAAAAAGTAGGTATCCACTGTCTAGCTTTTTCTTTTTTGTTTAGACATCTTTATATTTTTTATTTTTATTTCTTTTAATTTTCCAGGTGATGTAATATGGGTTACAGTTACATAAATAAGGTAATAAGTACATGTCTTGTCAAACTTCTATTTTTAAATTTGATTTTTTTGGTTGCTATTTTACTATTGTTTGGGTCAAACACAACCTAACAATCTTAGAGAAGAGTTTCACCACTAGGCTTCCAGTTTATAATCTGCCTTGTAAAAGGCTCCAGGAATGCTACTGTTCATTGTTAGAGTTTTCTGGAAAGAACCTTTGACCTAAGGGCACAGATGTTATGGCAGGCATCCTCCCAAGATAGCTATCAAGGTGAGCAGTGCCCAGAAGGGGAAACATCACTGTGAGAAGACAGGAAGCACACATGATAGGCGAGAATCATCAAACAGGAAGAAAATTAGAAGAGTCTAAAATCAATCTTCACTTTACAGTCAAAGGACTCAATCAAGGTAGAAAACAATAAAGAAGAAACGAAAATCAATGAGTTCTGGATGGTTTGTTTTGAACCCTAGTGCTAAAGGGAGCCACATAAAATGTACTCATATCATTCCTAGACCCTTGGGGCTGCGCACTTCCTGAGGAAAACATCAGAACACTTTCCTTTGGCTTGAGCTCTGTGAAGGATTCTCTGCTCTACAGCTTAGAATGTTTCATGACCTCCCCTACTATGTTAAAGGAGATAAAAGCTAAACCTCAAAAGTCAGCAGATAGACAGAACCAATCAGACACATTTCAAAAGGATAAAATTGGAACATTCAAATCACAACAAAGTTCCTGTCCCCAATTCTCTTATACTCCTTGTTCTTAATGACATGTTTGCCATTCTCATTGTCTAAGCCAGAAATCTGCATTGCATGCCATTCACCCCACCCAGGCCAATACAGACTGTCCCTTCTCTCTTACCTGACATCCAAAATATCAGGACGTTTTTTGTTCTTTTTTTAATGCATTTTTATTGACAGGTGATATAGAGATGAGTTATAGTTAGGTACGTCAGATAGAGTACATTTCTTTTTGAACCATGTCATCCCTTCCCATACTCTCTCCTAGTTTTTCCCTCTCATTTCTACCCACGAGTTGTAGAGTTCTTTACAACATAGTGTCTAGTGAGCACCACTACTGCATTTGTTCACCTTTTGTCCCTTCACTTCTGTGCTAGGTTCTGAGTGCCATGTTACCCTTCCATCATTCTTCCCCATCTCTCCAAACCTCACTCATCCTTTAATGTTACTTGGTTCTATTTTTACATATGTACATAGAATATTATGACTGTATTCTCCTACCCTTCTCTCCCTTTGTCTCCTTCCAAATCCCTTTCCTTCCAAGAACATGTTTCAGCTTCCAATATTTATTTTGCTAATCTATGTTAGTTGTTCAAAGGAGTTTCATCATTGAAATCCCCCCTTTAGTTAAACACTACTCTAGTCGATCTATTTGTGTATATAGGCATATTACCTTGTTTATGTTTGTGCATTTGTTTCTAATTTGCATTTAGCTTCCACAAGTGAGGGAAAACATGCCCTTTGCTTTTTAAGCCTGACTTACTTCACTTAACATAGTGTTTCCAGGTCCATTCATTTCTCTGCAAATACCATAATATCATCAGGAAGTGTTATTGGTTCTAACTTCAAAACAGAACCAAATACTGCACTATTTCCACTGCTCATACTCTCACTCAGGCCAGTATTATCTCTCACCTGAACTATTACAGTGGACTCTGATACTTTGTTAATTCTCTTGCTTCTGTGATAGCCCTCTCTATCAGTAAGAATAGATTACATTATGCTGCAAAACCAATCTCAGTGCCTTAACCCACAAAGTTTACTTCTCACTCATTCTCACTTTCATCACTGTAGTTTCCCACAGACCCAGACTGACAAAACAGTCCCTATTTATGGCCACATTGTGCAGACAAAATTGTCCCTAGGCCCTTCAAACTTCAACCTGAAAGTGAAATATATCCCTTCTGTTCATATTTTAGTGGCCACACCAGTCACATCGCCATGCCTAACTTTAAGGGGACAGGAAAATATAAACCAGCCATTGACAAGGTAGATGATTAATAATTTGTGAGTAATAATAGTGATCAGCACACCACCTAAGAATTTATTCTCAGTGTATCAATCCATCTTTTAAACACACACACACACACATACACACACACACACACACACACACACACAAAACCCAAACCACAATCTAGATGACATTACACTTCTGTTCTTGGTTTGACTCAAGGTCAAAGCCAGAGTTCCTAGATTTCTACAAGAAATGGCATTTCCTAACAAACCACCATCTCTCTAGGCCATATATATATATAGTTCATTCCTATTCCAGGGCAGTTCGATTCCATCCTTCCTGCTGCTGGAGCAAGCCAGGCACGTTCCCAGTTTGGGGCTTAGCAATGACTGTTCTCTCTGCCTAGACACTCAATCCAGGACAGAAGCATGGCTACTTCAGTCACCACCTTCAGGTTCTTGTCTTATTTAAAATGCATCCATACATCTCTAAGTCGGAGACGAGGTACAGCTTCCTACCTGCATTCTGTTGAGAGATTTACTCAAGGTCTCAAAACCCCAGTACCCTCCCTTTGAAGATTAGAATGGCAGTACTCATCTTGTTAGTTTACTGGGAGACTTCAACAAGAAAATAAATACAAATTCTATACTTTTTTCTCACTCTACATAAAGACTAGTCTTCTCATTTATTTCCACACATAACATAGCCCAATGGCTATGCCATGGTCCTTGGCAGAAATCTCATAATTTCGAGGGTTGGATAGATTTTTTAAGTCTAGTTTCCCCCAAAGTATCTTTATATCTTTGTGGCTGCCAACCAAAACAACACCAAACAAAGCAAGATAGAAACAAAATTAAAACCAAGCTCTAAAATTCTCTAGCCAGCATGTTTGGGAAAAGGTTTCTCCAATTTGTAGTCACCTGTTGGAATTCAGAAGTCACATTAGCATATTAAAAGCTCTGAAAAGTCTTGCAGTAAAGAAAACCAACCAATCAACTGTATTTAACCCAGCATCCCCCAAACTTAATTGACCAAAGTATTCTCTTTGTTTAGTTTCTTTTCTTTTTCCTTCATGTTAATGTTTATTAGCATCCTGTAGAAGTAATGTTCTGTTGAACATAACTTAGGAAATGCTGATGTAATCTAAACCTCACATTTAATTGAAGACTAATTGTAGACCAGAGAAGTTAAGTACCCAGACTATTGTTAACCAGAGGCGGGGTGAGGTTGGGACTTGACGATAACATTCAGTGTCAGGATCCCCAGTTCTCATTCAGGTCATCCTAAATAAAGTCAGTAACCTTGAAAAAAGAGAATAGTCTCTCTTCCAGCTTTCCTACATTGTTAGCTTCCTTCTCTCTACTCTAATTCAAGACTCAGAGGTTTCTCAGCTGTTCATACCTTCATCCTCTTCTTACAGAAAGATTGTTTCTCTTTTACCCCTGAGCCCCTCCACCCAGCTTGGATTTCAAGGTAGAGAAAATAAATAAATAAATAAATAAATAAAACATTGAGAAGGAATGTCTAGACAGAACGGTTAGGTAGTATTTATCTGTGCCTGAGTGTCTTACTAGATTCTATGTCCAAATGAGGGGGAAAATTGCTCTATAAATAACAGCAATAATCACCCATGGCTTTACCATGTAGGAGAGCTCACAGACCAAATGTTGCAGATAAACGATCTGCCATTCCCCAGACCCCCTTCCTGCCCGCACGGCTTCTTGCACCATGAATGACCTGCCACAAGCTCACATACTCTTCATCATTTGCTCACATTCTGTGCAATGCCATATGACAGGTGGGCCTTTTCTGCAGATAAAAGTTTTCATATAAGCTGGACATTTGGGGGCCAGAGGTTGGATATATACTATAAGAAAACAGAACTCCAGGCCCAGGAAGGCAATATTTTCTCCCCTCATGAACTCTCAATTAGAGAACATGGCCTGGGAGATATCCCTGGAGTGATATCTAGATCTCTATTGTTATTTATAACAATGAAGACTATGTGTGTTGAGAAGGTACTTTATTCTTAGACAATGTGATATTGGTTGCCAAGCTATGTTTCTGGCAGGTATAATATGTATAAAACAAACCTGTTCTTCTCTGGTCTTTATGAAATCATGAATCCTATGAGCTTGTTTAAGCCTTACCATGACTCTGATAGCAAGGATGATATGACACACCTACTTGTAGATGAGAAAATTGAGACACAGAGAATATTTTAGAGACAGAGCCCAGGCCCTGAGTTCAAGATCCAGGACTAGCACAAAAGAAAAAAATATATAAGAAAGTAAAATATATAATCCCTTCAATAAAAACGTTTAATGTATTAATTTTCCTGATTACAAAAGCAATACATTTGTTGCAAACAATTCAGAAACAGGAGAGAAAAAATATATAGAAAATAATCCAAACATTACCCTGTTTCTTGATGTGTCAGGTGACCAATGTCAGCATGTTGGTAAACACTCTCTAGGAGCAAAATATGCTCTTACTGTTTAGGCAATGGACAACTGGTCCCACCAGCTCTGTATTTCTGAGCTGGCAGCTTCAGTGCTACCTATAAACTAGAACACATTTAATCAGTTCTGGGAGGTGGCAATGGAAACAGAAGGAGATCCTGTCTATGTGCTCTAAAGCATTGCTTCTTAGCTTTTATGAGATCATAGATCTCTTTGAGATTTGATGAAAGCCAGAGACACTTTTCAGAGAAAAAAAGCACCTTACCCTACAAACATAGAATATTTGCATAAAACTTGAAGGAATTCATGGACCCCCTGAAATACATGTATAACTTTCTTGAAGCCTTTAAAAAGTTGAAAAGACTCCTGTTGTAATAGAAGAAAGAAGTATTCACAACACCACAACCTGTATTTATATATTTATTTGCTTGCTTATTTGATGTTCCTCTCCCCATGTTAGTTTCACAATAGCAGAAACACCTTATTTTATTCAAAGATGTATACCCAAGGCCTTGTTGGCAATATATCTCACTTATCAGTGAAATGAATTAAGAACTGGATAAACGAATGGATGTCTGGTTATTAGTGTTCCTTCTGTCACCTGGAAGAATTTATGTATTATGCAAATAGGTAGACTGGTTATGGATGGTTGGGGAAGGAGAAGTTTGAAACTGCCTTTTGTTTTTGTTTTGTTTTGTTTTGTTACACAAAGAAAAGATGATATAATGGTGATTACTGATTAGAGAAATGGCATTTATAATTGGGGAGTGGATTGGTAGAAGAGATAAGGCAGTAGTAGCCCAAGACCTTGAAATTCTTGCCCAATGATCTAGTCACAGGAGGGTCTTCTTATCTGCTTAATGAAATCATCTGACTTTGATCAATGATGGGAAGGTATTACCCTCCATTTTCCCTATTTCCCATTATATTGTTTCATATTCCCCTTTTACCCTGAACGAAAGACCAGCATGTTTATAATCTAGCATCTTTCTCCCTCATTCTCAATTACTGTGAGATCGTATCAAATTGTCCACACTCATTAAATTCAGTATCTGTTACAATTCAATGGGAAGCAATGCTCTTTTCTCCAAATCATTGGTGCTGCTCATTGCCAGATTTGCCTCTTAAATGTTCCCCGGGCTGCCTTCCCTAGACTCCCTTCTTAGAGGGTCTGAGGTTCAGGCTTGAGTAGATAATGTAGCTGAGCTTCTAAGGGCAGGAGAGAGCACTTCATTCTCTGGAGGTATTAAGCAATGTATGGAGCCTGGGCAGCATCTCTTGGCCTTTGCTGCCTCTCATTACCTTGTTCAGTGTACTCAGCACTAATCGTACAATAAACACAAATGTGCTTGGTGAGCTGAGCAGTGCAAAGCAATAAAGTGGATGGGAAGATTAGATCACAGGCATGCTATTGGGGTGAGAGGTGCGAGGGTGGCTGGGAATGAGCAGGGTCTGGTGGAATGGTACCAGTCCTGAGGCTGGGTGGCAAATGCTGCTCTTTGTGACAGGACTATGGGATGGCTATTGTCATTGTCCTCTGCTTTTCCCTGAAGCCACATGTTGGGTCTTCGTCCGTCTTTGGACGGACGGGGTCCAAGGAGGGGTAAGTGCAGCCACTCGCCCTTTCCCCAGCCTCCCTTAGCCCAGGAGACAATCAGACGCAGCAGGGAGTCAAGTCAAGCAGGAACTCGTTTATTAACAGGGAGCATCCCCTTTTTAAAGCAAAAGACTGCATGGGAGGAGAGGAAATGGAACCAACCAATCACTGAAAGGCCATACCTTATCATGCACCTAAGCTTTCATGAGATGTTTACACACTGAACCTAAACAAATCTGGTTCTGCCCACTCAACTTCCTCTCAGGGCCATCTTTGCTACCTGTGTTCCCCACAGATTTCCCCACATATTCACCCTTTTTGTTTTAATGGCAGATCCACCTCCCAGTTAGTTATCCTTTTCTGCTCCTTTGTAAAGGTTAACAGGATTACATTTGGCCACGAATGGGGGTTGGAGGCAAGTCTGGAAGGAGGGCCCTTGTGCATAAGAGCCCATCCCAGTTACCTCTCATCCCCACCTAGCACAATAATAAACATCAGCCCCACCACAGTTAGAGTTTGAAATGTCCCAAACAGTAAAATTTAAAACAAACTGTGCAGACGTAGCAAAGCAATCCCGGGCACCTGATGTCTTTCAAGTAAGCCAGTTCCTTGTACGTGTCTTCAAGCGAGCACAGAGGTCAAGATGACCTTTAAACTTTACTGTCAGCTCCTAGCACCCCATCTTTGTCTAAAGAAGCGAACCCGCCTGTCTTAGGTTGGGTGGATCGCCTTGTCTGTCTTACCCGTCATCGGGAACTTCTTCAGAGCAAAGCTGAAGGCCCTGTCTTAGGTTGGTCAGACTGGCACCTCCTCTTACCCGTCTCTGGCTGCGGTTATCTTGGGGGGCGGAATTTATTCACTTGGAGCTTGATCTTATGTAACTGGCTGCTCATAAGAGTTTTGCAGTGCATGTATAATGCAAGGAAGGCATAGAAAGCATCAGCAAAAGCATTCCCAGGCCAAGCAATGTCATTAGCCCTTTAACTTTAGGGATGGGATAGCAGTCTTTGCAGTCCAGAGGTGGGGCTTGTTCTAGAGCAGGGTTTAGACATATTTACAGGACACATAACAAAAGGTGGTTGTACAAGCAATTAGTAAAAGAACAGTTAGAGCAGGTAACATTAAAATAGATAGCTCCTCCAAAAACATGTAAACAGTCCATACGTAATGACATAGGGTGGTGATCAAAACGAAGGTCAGGCCACCAGGTCGAAGGGGCAGCTTCTCTTGTGGTGCTATTGATGATTTTCATATTGCCAGTGCTGATCACTGCCTAGGTCACCCATTGAGGTTGATGTGGATTCCGTAGGGCCATTGCCAGGACTGGGAGGGTCAGGACAGCCAACAGCTGGAGTATCACCATCTGCAATTGTTAAAGAACACAAGAGCTTCTCAAGGGCTGGTTGTCCTTGGGGATGGTTAGTTTATCCTTGGGCATCCTCCTGTGTAGAGGAATGGGTAAAAACTTAAGGTTCCTAGCAGGAATGCAAATGGGGGCTATCTCCCCTATGGGAAAAATGCATCCAAATCCCCTGCCCATGGTAACTAGGGGGTCAGGTCCTCTCCATTGTTGTGTCAGGGGGTCCTTCCACCTGACTTTCACTCGGGGCTTAGGATTTAGTTGTCCCCAGTCAGTTGCCCCTTTTGAAAAATTGAAAATGTTAACTGTATATAGGGGGCTAACTCCCCCTTTTTGTTTTAATTGCTCCTTAAGACATTGCTGATTTCTTTTTATAATTGCTTGGCCTTGGGGATTATAGGGAATTCCTGTACTATGATTAATATGCCATTTGTCAAAAAACTCTGACATTGCTTTACTGACAAAACAGGGTCCATTATAGGTTTTAACTTGTGCTAGTAGACCCAAGATGGCAAAGCATTGAAGAAAATGTGCTTGTGAATGTTTAGTCCTTTCTCCTGTATGTGCTGTGGCCCAGGGAGAGTTTGGGCCATCCTCCGCCACCGTCTGGCAGAGCTCTTTAAGATCCTTAGCTTCCCATAAATACCATTCCAAGGGCCTGTTAGCCCCTGATGCCACATTGACCAGATAAGCTTGGGGAAGCGAATCCTGTGGCCGAGAATCTAGGCTCTTGGGTGGCCCTTCCTTTCCAGGGCTCTTGGGTGGCCCTTCCTTTCCAGGGCTCTTTGGTGGCCCTTCCTTTCCAGAGGAGGTTTCCGAGTAGGTTACTTCCCCAGCCCTTGGCCCCTCCATGTGGTAGGGGTCTGGGACTTGGAAGTCCCTCTCGCAGGTCTCGTAGGCCACAGTACCTCCCTTCCAATCGGGGGAATAGGGAGGGGGCCTAGGACCATCCAGAGCACCTGAGTCTCTGCCCCTGCATGCACAGGTAGTGCGTTCCCGGTCGAGTTTGACCTTTTTCTTTTCCTTTTCACTTCCTAGTGTGGCCTCCTGCTCCTCCTTCTTTTGTGATAAAGCATTACCCATACTTAGGGTTTCACTTACCCCGAAAGACCGCTTAGCCTCGGCCGGTATCTTTTCCTTTCGAGCCCCACGTTGGGCGCCAGATGTTGGGTCTTCGTCCGTCTTTGGACGGACAGGGTGCGAGGAGGGGTAAGTGCAGCCACTCGCCCTTTCCCCAGCCTCCTTAGCCCAGGAGACAATCAGACGCAGCAGCGGGGAGTCAAGTCAAGCAGGAACTCGTTTATTAACAGGGAGCATCCCCTTTTTAAAGCAAAAGACTGCATGGGAGGAGAGGAAATGGAACCAACCAATCACTGAAAGGCCATACCTTATCATGCACCTAAACTTCCATGAGATGTTTACACACTGAACCTTAACAAATCCAGCTCTGCCCACTCAACTTCCTCTCAGGGCCATCTTTGCTACCTGTGTTCCCCACAGATTTCCCCACAGCCACAGAGCCCCGGGACTTCCCAACTTCTAATTCCCACTGTTCAAGTGAGAATGCCTGGCACCTAGTGGGTAATCAATAAACACATGCTGATTTTCACTGAGAGAATGATTTGATTCAATTATTCAAACATTTATTGAATTTTCCTTTTCCAGGTATTGTGCTAGGTGCTAACGGATGGACTGATGGCATTTTTTTGTCATTGTAGGTTGTAGTCCAGAGGAGAACCCTCACCTATAACCGAACAAAAAAAGGATAGTGTTATAGGAGCTGGAATCAACTTACGTGGTTGCTCCATGAAAATCCAAGAAGATTCTCTGTAATATTAATATCAGGAGAACATCTAAGAAGTGATGTGGGTATTTATTTAATTTACATCTATTGAGAATCTACAATGTAGCCAGGACTCTGTAAAGCACTAGAAATACAATGGCACAAAATTATTTTGGTTTTAAAGATGCTAATATTTTGGAAGAAGAGACAAACATACACAAGGCATGTGCACTATGGTACATTTCAGTAGTATTTATAATCACGACTGCATGACCAGTCAAACAAGATCTTCCTAAGAAGATTATTTTTTCCCCCTTCACTAATGTTAGACTTGGCTAGGGATCTTGCTCAGATTATCTAGTTGAAAGTGAATGTTTTCAATAAACACATGTTCTTTCAGGAACTCTATATTGTGTTAGCTTTTAAATTCAGCCTCTGTGATCTTGTACCACCCATTATAAAATGCCCTGATACATGTCAGAGGGTTTCTCCTTAAGCTTGGGTTTTAGAAGAGAGAATATTTGAAGCAGACTTGAATCCAACCTATACATAAAGTGACAACTCATTATCTAGTACTAAATGCAAGCATGGTACTTGTTTCCAAATCTGTGTGTGTGTGTGTGTGTGTGTGTGTGTGTGTGTCTGTCTGTCTGTCTGTCTGTCCTGGAGCTTGAACTCATGGCCTGGGCATTGTCCCTGACCTCTTTTGCTCAAGGCTAGTTAGTGTTCTACCACTTGAGCCACAGCTCCATTTCCAGCTTTTTGGTTGTTAATCTGAGATGAGTCTCACAGATGTTCCTGCTTGGGCTGGCTTTGAACAGGATCTTCAGATGTTAGCCTCCTGAGTAGCTGGGATTTCAGGCATGGAATCTGGTACCCAGCAAATGCTATTTTTATTCTTTTGTTTGCCATAAGCTCTCAAGACTTCAGGTTTGTTTTTTCAAGACGCTTGGTAAAACACTGCCTAACAGAGTGATAGAGTGGAAATAAGTGGAGAACATATCATATTTCTTTATGAAGAAACACTGAAGAAACTCAAAAGCCAGACCCAATGTTTGGAAAGAAAGATACATGAAATGGAGTCCAGAATAGAGAGAAGTTAGAAAATGGAGAACAATTCAGGAAGTGAAAACGCTCATGCAGAGGTGTGAATAGCATTGCTAGTTGGATATATTCAAGCTGTATTAATTTATGCATGTACAAGGAAGAGTGAGAAGGCACATTGGGAGCAGATTAGTAAGAGAAGAATGAAGAGGAAAGAAATACACATCTCACCAAGGACTTCTCATGTTATCTCCACAGCTGTGACTGCATTTGTGGGGAGGTTGCAGACATGGAAAGGATAAAAGGAGAGCTTGGGTGAGCGATCTGGTATTGAAATGTGCTCATTCTGCCATATTTGGATTGGCTGAATTGAGAGGGCAAGGCTGAGACAAAGGAGTTATTTAAGAAGCTGTAGCTGTCCAGTGATAAAGGCAAGGTAAGTAGAGACTGATGGACACAATCTAGTGATAGAAGTCAAGAGCAGGAAGACTTGCCAAAGAGAAGAAGAGAAAGCAAGAAGACTTCTAGGTTAGGGAAAGATCAATAAATAAGAGGTGAGGGCTTTCTACCAACGAGGGTAATGGTTCAAGGCTAAGGTTTAGGAGCAGGTGATGGGAGAAGAGGTTGAATTTGGTTTGGGACTGAGAGAGTATCTCCTTTTGAGTCATATCAGTGAAGCCATTCTCTAAGCATTAAGTAGATGGCTAAAGAGTTTAGAAGGGAGCTCTGGCTAGAGATTGAGATTTGAGAGTTGTTAGAAATGTAATGTGGAGGTGGGAGGGAAGGGATAGGAGGGGAAAAACAAAGGAGGAGGCAACAATATTTGATTAGAAATATACTAATTACCTTGCTCATGTGATTGTAATCCCTCTGTACAATATTTTCACAATAAAAAACTTATTATTAAAAAAGAGAGATGGTAATTGAGGCCCCAGGAATAGATTACAGTGAAAGTTCATAGAATGAGAAGAAACCAGTGTTGAAAATGAAGTAGAAACATTGCAAGAACAATTTCTTGTCAGAATTATGGCAGCAACAGATGACGCAATCCAGAAATGTAAGAAACGTAAGTGATGTCCTGTAAGAATTCGTATGTTGGGGGTGGGGAAGGTGGCTCAGTGGTAGAGTGCTTACCTTGCATGCACTAGGCCCTGGGTTCGATTCCTCAGCACCAAATAAGCAGAAAAAGCCGGAAGTGGTACTGTGGCTCAAATGATAGAGAGCTGGTCTTGAGCTGAAGAGCTGAGGTACAGAGCCCAGGCCCAGAGCTCAGACCCCATGACAGACAAAATAAATAAATAAATAATAAATAAATAAATAAATTTGTGTGTTGATGTCTTAACTCAGTATCTCTTGTGTCATGATATATGTGTGTGTGTATGTATGTATATATGTGTGATCCAATATGACTGGTGCTTTTATGAAAAGAAAAAATGTGGACACAGAGATGAACACAAAGTTATGCTAACACAAGTCAAGAACAACCAGACACTAGGAGATAGTAGACTGGTCACCCATGCGTGAAAGACAGTGCCAACACACTGACTTTGGATTTCTGCTGTGTGAGCTCCACGATTGGAGGTGCTGACTATAAGAAGTCCTAGAGAACAGGCAAGAATGAGATTTCATCGTGCACTTTTTCTAAATGACATATTTAAATGGCAGTTGGAAAGGCTTGTGTAAAGAAAGAAATTGGAGCTAGAGGAGATGAGGCATCAGGTGAATGGTAGGATGACTCTAAACAGGAAGGAATCACAGTCTGGAGCATTTTGGAAATAACAGCAAAGGGTGACTGGGGCTCCAGGAGGGGACAGATACTCCAGGTAGGGATAAGCAAAGGAGAAGACTACTAGAGCAGTTCATTACTCCCTTGGACTCTCTACTTAAATATCATCTAATTGATGAAGCCTTTCTTAACTACCTATTTAAGATAATGATTGTTTTCATTCTTTATTTTCTCCATGAAAACTTCATTATAGGGCATGCTCTAATACATACATGCTTATCTGTTCTTCTATTACACAGCAGTTTCCCATAGAAGAGAGATGACCCCCCCCTCCCCTTACACACACACGGTGTGTACAGCATTCTCGTTAACCAGGAGTTGATTTACAGAAAGGGTTCCGTAAATATTTATTGGTTGAATGAATGAGGGATAATTTCTATTTTCCTCCAGTGAAACAGAGGGCAAGATAATCTACTGAGGGAACATAAGAGATTGTGATAATGGGGAAGAAAAGTCATTAGATAAGGAAAGACATATTATCATATACAATGTTAAAGATCCAGAGGACATTGGAGACCGTGAAATCATTTTTTGAGCTACGATATTCTCCAGAGGTTCTTAGCGGCATCCAGGAAGGGGAGAAGACAGTTGTGTAGCTATAGGAAAGAAGTTTTGTCCAGGTTAATATTTTGGGAAGGAAACAAGAATATTCTGGGAACTCGGCAGAAGAATAGTTGAAGTTTTAGACTATGGAGTTTTGCCCAGATACAAGCAAGAAGGAACTCTAGGGAACAGAAGAGACAGTCCTGACAATAGTGAGATTGAGAATTCCAGGCACAGTGCATACCCCATTCTTATGAACAGAGCTTCGAAGGCATGTTCTCTGAGGGAAGGAGCTCAGTGAGATGACTCAAAAGGAGTCCCAGATGGGACAGAGCTGTATATACCATACTAAGGGATTATTACTATGGAAGAGTGTCTGCATTTGGAATCAAGACTGAATTTGCATTTGGACTTTGAAACTTACTAGTGTGTGTTGGGGGGGGGAAGAATATTGCCCTCCTTAGGTCTCTCCAATTTCATATTGAAACTAGGGATAATAATAACATCTTTCTCATGGAACATTTATGAGGATTGAAGAAGATAAGATATGCAAATGGAACTACTATATTTAAGAAAATAAATTAGATGGCACACGACACTGCATGTTGCCTGGATAGAGTAAGTGTTCGATAAATATTAGTATTCTATTTTGTTCTTTCTTTACTCTTTTTTTCTTCTTAGGCTACAGCTTTACCACTCAACTGGAGGTTTGGAGCAGGTACAGAGGAAATAAGAGGTATTAGATTTCCTATGAATTTTTTTTAATACTAGGGATATTTGAGTGTTTTCTTCCAATAGATCCTTAGCCTTGTTAAGAATAACTGCAGGAGGTAATGAGTTGCCTGTACATAAGTTTTTATTTACATGAATAATAGGTCTTTGCAAACAGGGCTCTGATAGTTACTTGGAAAATACAGATAATGGGAGAGACTGAAGGGGGTGTGCAGAGAGGCTGTGGAATCCAGTAGCCAAGAAAATTGTTCGGCAGGAGACTTGGTGAATGAAGAGGTTCATTTGACTCATTAACTTTTCTGTGTCTAAGAAAATAGGTAGTAGGTAATATGACTTAGATTCTTTTTTTTTTTTTTTTTGTCAGTCGTGGGCTTGAATTCTGGGCTTGGGTGCTGTCCCTGTACTCTTCAGCTCAAGGCAAGCACTCTACCACTTGAGCCACAGCACCACTTCTGGTTTTCTAGTAGTTTATTGGATAAGAGTCTCATGGAGTTTCCTGCCCAGGCTGGCTCTGAACCGTGATCCTTAGATCTCAACCTCTTAGGATTACAGGCATGAGCCACCGGCGCCCAGCATGACTTAGATTCTTTATGGTGTGTATTTAAAAGACTAGGCAAGATTCAAATCCTCACTCTTCCATTTATTGAGGGTATGACCTGGATATATGACATCATCTTTCAGCTTTGTTTTTCTGATATGTAAAGCAGAGAATATAAAACTTACTAAAGAGGGCTGGTATGAACGTAAATGAGATCATATATCCTAAGGGCCTTTGATAGAGTCCTAATCAGGTACTTAGTAAGTGATTGCTGAATGGCAGTAGGTTGTTCTTTTTTTGTGTTTTTACTACCTGTTGCCATGAGTTTCTGGGGTAGGGAAAATTCCATGAATTTTAACAGATAGGTGATAATGACTTCTGTTGATAGGAAATGATATATGACTAATGTGCCATTTAGGGTAAGTAACCAAAAAGGCCAAATTAACAGTGTTTTAAACAAAATAGGATGTATTCCTCTCTCTGTCTCTCTCTGCCTCTGTCTCCCTCCCTCCCTCTCTCTATCTCTTGCTTGCTTACTCCACTCTATTTGGTATCTTTTTCTCCTCACCCCTGAAGGTATTGAGATGAGTCAGTACCCTCCTCCTCATGAGGTCTCCAAGTCCAAGACAGGTATTCTCATTTCTTCACCTCTAAAATTTTCAAAGCTTCAGTTGTTACAAGAAGAAAACAAATAACTATCTAGGAAAAGAAAAGAAAAGAATCTGATGTCCCTGGGCAGGGAAATGTGAGTGAAACAATGATGGTGGAAGGCATCTGGATGATATGGGAACTTCTTAGCAAGGCATGATTAGTTTCTTACCACTGAGTCAGATGTAAATTGGCACATGCAGCCGAATACAGGAGCCATAGAGATTAAGCCAAAGATCAAGAACATTGTTGCATAGAGTCTCCAAGTCATGTTGTCAGCAGAGGTTGTTCAGAATCACCTTCTTTTGTATGAGTGAAATTTCTTACTGTAATCAGTTCATCTGTTTTCAGGTTTCATTTGGAAAATTTCTTTTCAGGAGAAGTTCCAAAGAGACCTATCTTTCTTCTTTCCCTCATTACCACAATGGCAACACACACACACACACACACACACACACACACACACACACACACACCTTAACTGGGTTGAAATGCTATGGTCTCTGTTAGGTAGCTAATAAAGAGAACATCACATGAATTAACTAACTGCTGCTCCTGGGGTGCATGTGAAAGACCACGTGGCCAAAGGAGAAGGGACAACTGAGAGAAGAAGGTGCAGCCGGTGAGAGAAGGTGTGGAGCGTGACAGGGGACAACCCAGGATGTGACTTTGGAGGAGGAGATGACTGCCTCCAGGTGACAGGTACTGAGTGGAGACTTAGCCAAAAGGAGGGAGGAGTCTGCATTGCTTTCCCAAGGTGGACCTTACAGTCTCTATCATATGAGAAGACAGGATCCGGAAAGAAAACATAATCGATTCCTCTACTCTGCACTCTAATGTACTAACCACACATCCAATGCTATGTTAAGCATGCTATGTACAAGGACAAATGTACAAGGACCCTGATTTCAAAATGTGCATAGCTCATTTGAGAAGACAGACTAGCAAATGGATGATTGCAATAAAAATGTGGTAAGTGCTGACATGGAAAGAAGCCCAGGAGCTATAGAAACACACAAGGAACACAGCCAGCTCTCCATGAGAGACATACGACAAGTTCCTTGGGTATAAATGGCTCTGAGATCCTACTTGAAGAAAAGATACTAAAATGACTCAGGCAAAGGAGGTGGGAGGAAAGGTGTAGGGGGACAAAGGTTGCACAGGAAGAAGAGGAAAGGAAGGTAAGCAAAGGGAGAGACAAACTGGCTGAAGCAGAGTACAGGGTCTGGGCAGATGTCAGAACTGAGACCTATGAAGGACATGCATTGGCTGAATGACACCCATTTTCAAAAATCTCCCTAAATTGCCAACTTCCTTCTTTATCTGCACTTCTCAGCTGGGTTGTATTGGTTCCTTAGATCTGCCTGTGTATCCTAGTAAGATTCTGACAAGAGATAATGGTTCCTTTTGAAGACTCTATCTGAACATCAGTGCTTAGAAAACAGGTGAATGAAGTCTCTGGGGGTCCAGAACATTCCCCAAACTCCTGAGTCCACCGTCTTTAGCCTGGCCATCCTGAAAGCAGGTGGAGAAATACTAGTAAATGTGAGCTCTCAAATCACCAGTGAAGCTCATAGGAACCCACCAGTCTTTCCCTGAATTATCTACTGGTAGCTGCATGATTATCCCTCAGGAGGCCAGGTTGAGCTTTTGTATGCCCCACAAAAGCTATGGAGTTAGAAGGTGTGTGTGTGTGTGTGTGTGTGTGTGTGTGTGTGTGTGTGTGTGTGTGTGTGAATAGTACTTAAGTATTGATAAAAAAGAAGTTGCTAATAAAATCACACATTGTTATATTGAGTCTAAGCAAAATCCTAGCTGATGTTTATATTAACATTTTCTAGAACATTGAAATGAATGTTCTCCTCCTTCTGGGCTGAATCCTAGCCCATCTCTTCTATCCTGATGGCTTTATTAACATGGTTAGCAAGTGCTCATGAGAGAACAACCTGAGGTGGATTCTGGTCACATAGAAGCCCCTTGGAGAAGTATCTTCTCTATTAAGTCTCTTCTAAAAGCTTCCCTACTTTAGACTTTTGACTGAGTGAGGAAGGAAGAAAAGAGTGGAGATTTTGCATCCCAGTCAGCCGAGGGCAACACCTTTCCTGGGAGTAAAGCTCACACTGCAGGCTGAATTCTTTTATTTAGTTATTATTTACCTTCTTGTTGTTGGTATTGGAGCTTACATTCTGAGCTTTTTCACTCATGACTAAGCCATGCTTCCACTCCTGGGCTTTTTGCTGAGTTAGTTGGAAATAAGAGTCTCTGGGATTTGTCTCTCATGCTGACTTAGAACTGTGATTCTCAGGTCTCAGATTCCTGAGTGAAGAATGCATGAGCCACCAATGCCAGACAGAGGCTATACTGTTAACTGACTTTTCTATTCTGGTAGTAAGAAGAGGAGTGAGCCAGGCATTAGTCATAGCTACACAGGAGGCTGAGATCTAAGGATCACAGTGTGAAGCCAGCCTGGGCAGGAAAGTCCATGAAATTCTCATCTCCAATTAACCACCTAAAAATCAGAAGTGGAGCTGTGGCTCCAAGTTGATAAGGTGCTAACTTTGAGCAAAAAAGCTCAGGAACAGTGCCCAGGCCTTGAATTCAAGATCCACAGCCAACAACATGCAACAGGAGGAGAAGAAGAAAAAGAAGAAGAAGGAGAAGGAGAAGAAGAAGGAGGAGGAGGAGGAGGGGGAAGGGGGGGAAGGAGGGGGAGGGGGAGGGGGAAGAGGGGACTCTTAGGGAGAACAATTATTAGCAAGATTTATGGTAGCAGACCAGCACTGAACTTCTACACCTTCCACAGGTCATGCTTCATACACAAGACCTAGTTATGTGGGTGGAGGCAGATTGTCTATACTGGAAGGATTTCTTTCTTCTTGGTTTGGGAGCAAATGCATACTTTTGTCTCTAAGAATTATGGAATCTTCTTTTCTCTAGAAGCAGTAAATCCCACCACATCTGCTCAGTTCCCCTGCATGGGGCATCCTCTGCTCCTCTGCTAGTAGGATCCATTGGCAGTGATGAATGCACACACGATCCACACACATCTCAGTAGAGTTGGAGAGCACAAGCATATACAGAATGATGAAGAACACATCTAGAAGGCTTTAAGAAGACTGGAGGCGTTCCCTTGCCTACACTTATGAAGGATTGATGGGTAGTCTTGCTGCAACTACTTTATTTAGCCAGATCCCTTGAAAACGAGAATGCATAATTGAAAGTCTATAGAAAAAGCCTCCTCAATGTGAGTAGAGAGGCCACCTGCATGCTGTCTGGTGCTTGAGTACAGATGTGTAGCCTCTGCTCTGACAGCCTCTGCCATATCTGCAGCATTGCTTTGTAGTAGTGTTTCAAATATGGCAAAATAACCAATATGCCTCATCTAAATAAAACGTGCTGGATGGTTTGTGTGGAATGGACATTATGCATACAATATGAACAATCTTACAGCTGGTTGATCCAGAATCTCTAGATCACTATTTTTACAGCTGTGGTTTCTATCACATAATCGGTCACAAAATCAATTTATGCGGCCATAGTCAAGATTTTAAAATAAAAATAAAAAAATAATAAACTTCACTCTCCCACCAGACACTACACTAGGCTCTTCCTTGAGTGTAAATTCCTTTTAATTTGGACAAAAAATGAGGCACTATATATGTTATTCTTACCCTGTTCTAGATGAGGAATCAGGAAAAGCTAACTCCAGTTAGATTGTGTTTGTTTTCACAGTGCAGAAACCTCACACAAAATGGTAAGAGACTGAGATTAATCAAGTTAGAGTTGTGATGGTTCCAAAATATGATATAGGCAATAATGGTTATAGAAAAGCCATAATGGATCAATGTGAAGCCTGAAATAAAAATCTTTGAGAGAGGTGGAGAGAGAGGGGGGGGAAGGAAGGAAGGAAGGAAGGAAGGAAGGAAGGAAGGAAGGAAGGAAGGAAGGAAGGAAAGAAGGAAGGAAAAAAAGGAAGAAAGAAGTTCAAACCAATTTTTAAAGCACAGACTGTGTTAGCAACTGGGACATAAAAGAATTCTGAGTGTTCCTCCCTTCAGGGGCTTGGAAGAAGATACATTTGGAATAGCTGTTGTCTATCCCTTTGGGGAGTGCAAGCCATGTCCAGCTGGCTGAAACTTTCTGGTGTAAGTGGCCCATGTAAAAAAAATGTCTTTTCCATGGTTAAGAGGGTTTCCCAGATTAAAGAAGCAGCAGTTTACTGAATTACAGAGATGAGCAGAAGTGCAAGGTGCATTTTTTCAGAATAGTCAAGAAGACAAAGCTCCTCAGGCATAGGAAAAGCTTTATTCAGCAATTCTGAATCAAATCCAAAGTATATCTACAAAGTCAGGGTCTGGGTTAGCATAAGATTCATATACTATGCTTTATGAGCAGAGGTAGCATGTAAATTTCTCTGAAGGCCCAATCACCTTTGGGATGTTTGATCTTACCCCTTAATAATGTGTGTCCTATTATTTCTAGTTGACAGCTGAAAGCTAATCTGTCTCCCTAGTTGCTTACTGATCCCCATCATCCTTATTGCCAACATTTTTCCATGTCAATATCACATCTGCTACCAGAGCTGCCTCCTTCATCCTGTATTTCCTTTGTCCTGGTCTCTATTCTTCTACTGGCTCATCGGGTTTTTACAAAAGCTCAGCAAAATCTCTCTTTGTCCATTTCTTCTGTGTCTCCCACTCAGGTAATTTCCAATTCATGCCTTGAAGATGCCCAGAAGGCCTCTGCTACACATGGAGAACATGCCAACTTCCTCTCACAGCTGCAGTCACTTAAACTAAGCTCCTTTAGCAAGTTTGCTTCAACCGGACATCAGAAAAGCATCACCCCACCTTACAGCGACCTCACTTCTATGAAACGCCTTTTATTTATTTATAATTAATGATTTATTTTATTTTATTGTTTAAATAAGTTTTTTATTGTGAGAACACTACACAGAGGAGAGGTTACAGTTACATGAACAAGGTAATGAGTACATTTCTTATCAAGCATTGTTGACTCCTCATTTGTTTTTCCCCTACAATCCCTTCCCTCCCATCTCCACAACTACACAACTACACTCTCCCACCACACACACCCCCTTCCCGCCTGCCCCACCTAAATTGTAAAGTTCGTTTTCGACATAGTGTCTTGTACATCTCATTGTTGCAATGGGTCAACCTGTATCCCTGTTTAAACAATTTGTTTTTTCCTTTCCCCTCCCCAAATTATACCAACATCAAATACAGTGAAAATTGGGTTATACCATGGGGGATGGACATACAAAGCAACAAAAAAAATCTTATAAATATGTTAGAAGCAATAGCAAGAAAGAAAAAAAACCACTTGTGTCCTTATCTTGTGGTTCATTTCGCTTAACATCATCTTATATGACATTTTCTGCTTGACTTGGACATATACTAGTTACTGAAAATAAGGGAAAACATGGGACCTATGTTTCTTTGGGCCTGGCTTACTTCACTTAGTATAATTTTTTCCAAGCCTTTCCATTTCCTAACAAATGGGGCGATGACATTCTTTCTGATGGAGGCATAGAATTCCATTGTGTATATATACCACATTTTCTTGATCCATTCATCTACTGAGGAGCATCTGGGTTGGTTCCATATCTTAGCTATGGTAAATAATGCCTTTTAAAATTGAATTCGGTGCAGCAGATTCACAAGATCAATAAGCATGGCAGCTACTCTCTGCCATGTGGCGTTAAAGCAAATTCCCAATAATGAACCAACCCCTTGTCACCCAATTACATGATACAATGGTACCTGGCAAGTTAGAGTGTTCAGCCAACCAAAGCAGTGCTGGGAAAGACCCATCCATTCACACACGTTATCAATATTTGTGGTATGCTGGGAATGACGGAGATTGTCCTTTGGTAGCTTGTGTTTAAGAACAGAGAGTTGCAGACATACTGATAAAGGATTTCTGACATAAGACAAAATCTTAAGTAGAAGGATGTCTATGATTTCAACTTGCTCTCCTCAGGGGCCTTTGTCTTTTAATTCTTGTTTCTCTCAGGTACATGAGGCCCACATCTTCTAGAATAACCACTTAGCTTCTGGATTCTCTGTTTCCCCTACCCTCACAATGCATGCCTGCCTTTCACCTGCCCTGTCTTCCTCAGCAGTCAGGAAATGGCTCCCTGAGGATGAATAAAAAAAGTGGATTTCATCCTCCATGCACTGTTCTGGGACAGGCATCCTGATGAGTCAGGAGCTGGAAGCAATGCAGAGGGAATTTAAATAATACAACAACCCAGTGTCTTTTTATTAAACAACTCAAATAAAAGCAAAATGTTTTCTGCCTAATTTTTTTCCTGTGAACTCTGTTCTCTGCAAATATCTTATGATCTCATTGTCAAAAGAATAAATGAATATGGAAATGCACAAAGTAAAATATGAAAGCCCCTCTTTTCCACTGTCTGCTCATTGATTCACATCTATTTCCATCTCAATCTATGTGGGCATTTATATCTATCAATAAGTAAGATCCTATGTTCATTGTTCTTTGATTTTTTTCTTGTAATAATATGACTCAGAGATATTCCCATGTTAGGAAACCTATCCTTTACTATGACAAACATATCCATAGTTCATTCCTTTCAACAACTGTGTGGCTTTGTACAGAGTAGAAGAACAAACATGTACTTTAAAATTACCCTTTCAGCCTGGTGCCAGTGGTCCATTCCTGTAATCCTAGCTACTCAGAAGGGTGAGATCTGAGGATTGAAGTTCAAAACCAGCCTATGCAGGAAAAGTCTGTGAGACTCATCTCCAATTAACTACCTCAAAACCAGAATTAGCACTATGGCTCAAAGTGGTAGAGCACTAGCCTTGAGTGGAAAAGCTCAAGGACAGCACCCAGGCCCTGAGTTTATGCCCCATGACCAATGGAAAAAGAAAAAAAAAAAAGATCACCCTTCTGGGTTCATCTAGGTAGGCCTGGTTTTTATGAGTACAAACAAGGCAACAGGAAACACACTTGAAGATGACTCTGAATATTGTTCCAAAGAAGAATAATCAGAAGTAGAATCGTTAACTCCAAGAAAACACTCATTTAAAATCTTGATCCATACTATCAACAGTATGTGGAAATGCTTTTCCTCCTTCCCTCTGAACTATACTTGATAGTGTAGGTATTGTAACAAATAATGCCAATCAACAGCAAGAGAATCTCATTATTAGTTAACATGAAATATGCCTGTATATTAATGCATTGGAATATTTTTAATGCTTATGTTGGTACCAGTTTGTACTTTAGTGTATTGTTTATCATGTTGCATAATTTTACGTTAGGAAGCTGAGGACGTGGCCATGCAGGGAAAGCTATCAGCCCCATCAACTTTGGTTTTCACTGTTGACAACACCAGTGCCTAATATCATGCCTATTCTAGATCAGACTGATCTGGGGTGAGATCAGTGACTAATTGGGTGACTGACAGAGATGAAGAGAGGATATCTTGGCTATCTCATTGCCATGCAGGATTTTCATGAGAAATATGTGAACTCCAGAGCTCCCAGTGGAATTCACTTGGGTTGGCTTGGCACAGCTCAACCCCTTCCTCTGGCCAAGACTGCCTCCTTCCCCTATCATCCTGGTATTGATCTCCAATAAGCATTTTGATCCTTCAACTCCATCTCGGAGTATCTTTCCAGGAAATGGAACTGACAAGAGAAAATCTGTCTTTAACTTCATGATCTATTTTAAAGTTCAGTAGAATCCAAGGGTGACAATGAAACTTTCAAGTTTTCTCTAACTTAATCTGATTTCAACCCTTTCCACTAGGTGGCAGAATCTGAACCTCAGAGCTAACCATCATCACTCCTTTCCTTGGGTTGGGGCCAAGCTACTGAACTGGGTTAAGATGCAGCAGACACAGAGTCACCTTCTGTCCACTCTGGCACTTATTTCTCTGGCTCTGGTCCTCAAGTCATCCCTTGCCCCATCCAAGGTGAGTTTATTTACTATCTCAGCACCATTATGGGATGCATTGGCATAATTTAGCCATATAGGGCATTTACAGGTATAGGATATCTATGAGAACATATTGAGCCCATTCAAGTTACACCATGCACAGTCATTTTAACTCACCTGCTTTCCCAAACACTGGCTGAGGGTAAGGACTTGGAATATTAGGGTCATGTTCTTCCCTGGGCTCTGCTCAACAAAGGGAATGCCATATGTTTTGTTTCTTGGTTTTCTGCCACTAGTATACCACCTACACACACACACACACACACACACTGCCCCCTGCAATGCCAAGCTCAGCTCTGCACCTGACAAGAAGCAAAATGCCTTTCTCAAGCTCCCTAGCAATGTCTCAGCTCTCTCTGCTTCCTTTTCAGTCTCTTCCCCAAGTCCATAAAATTTTGACTGAGAATCCAGGCAATCAGATCTTAAGACTAAGTCTGCAGACCCCTTCTCCCCATGGTTTTCCTGTGCTATATCCTAGGCTTTTGAAATTCAAAAACTGAGAAGTGACTCCTTTGTTCTCTGCATTCTGCTGTGTCATCTATCCTCAGAGGCAATGAACATAGAATACCCTTGCTGCTGGCAAATGGGGAGGGATGGCTGGTGAGGACAAGGGAGGCTAGGGGTGGGGAGAACAGAAAGCGAGGGGGGAAATCAGTTCTTATATCAAAATATTATTCACTGCACCCGCGGATGTTTCTTTCACTTGTCTTTTAACTTTGTTTATGGAGTCTTTTGTCATGCAGACATTTATAATCCTTGTACAGCAAAACCTGTCAATCTTTTCCTTTATAAATTCTAGGTTTTGTGTCTTACTTAGGAAAGCCTCCCAATATATAAATTAAAAATATATTCTCTGATATTTTCAGCAAACATGGGAAAATTTTGTTCTTTACCATAAGCTTTTCAAGAGTTTGAGTTAAATTCTCAGTATAACATCAAAGAAAGGAGCATTCTTTCTCTCTCTCTCTCTTTCTCTCTCCCTCTCTCTTTTTCTCCCTCTCTCTTTCCCTCTCTCTCCCTCTCCTTGTCCCTCTTCCTCTTTCTCCCCTGCCACCTCTCAGCCTCCCTTACCCCTCTTGATAAACAGTAACTATTTTCCTAATACCATTTATATAATAGTCAATTATTTATCCACTGATTAAAATTCCATTTTTATATTGTAAATTGTATGCCTACAGGTGCACAAATCTTATTTTTAACACCATTCCAGAGTACAGAGGGGATGGGAGTATACATGCTTCCTGCAATTGCCGTCCATTGTGTGTATGTTTTGTGAAGATGAATGTGGTGTTAATGTTTAAAAGACAGCCTGGTCCCTCAGGTCAAACACATTACTTCATTTTTGATTCACCCAAAGTGAATCCAGTGGTCACTTTTAATTCTGGAATTTTTAAAGAAAATGACTGGATTCTTAAGGGGTTTTTAAGATGTATATGTGTATGAGGAAAATGCATTTTATTCTTTCAGTGTGCTGATAGATATATTTTGAAATGTATTTGATTACTATTCTGCTTACTTTCTGCCTATTGAGTCAATATTGACAATTCTATATTCCTAAAAAACAATATTACACCTAAATTGTCAAGGTATCATCTTAAAGTTGTACCTATTGTTCTCACAATATTTTGAATTTAATTCATGTTTCTTCCTTATATCTAACATTGCTTAAATAATCTATTTATCATACAGGCCTGAGTTTCATCTATTTTATTGGTCTTTTCAAGTAAGCAGATTTTATTTTTATCGATCAAGTTTTCTGCTCTATTATTGTTTCTTTTAGGTCTTTCTTCCTTTATGGTTATTCATTACTTCTATTGACTTCACTATTTTTGGGTTTCCTCATAGTCATTGTTGGCCATTGGCTATAGCTCAGGCTAATGAGAATGGTTGAGGGTTCTTTGGTTAAGCGTTTTCTCTACTGATGAAATGGGTTAGATAAAGGCTGGTTCATCTTTTCTTATTCCTCTTCTTCCTGCTTAGAGTATAAATGCAGTTGCTTGAGAACAGTTGCATTCATACTCTTTGGATTCCAGTTTCCAAAGAGTATGGCAAAACCCTTGACCACTGACTTCTATTCATTGAAGTAGAAGAATTATTTGTTCTTTTTGTTTAAGGAACCAAACTAATTTGTTGATGTTATTGTTTGTAGAACTATTCCTAATATCTGGTATGCCTATTGAATTCATTTCTAATGCTTTTTGTTATCTATTAAGACTAAGTCTATAACTCTTTTCGAGCTATATCAAGATAATTTAATAGTTTTTATATGGTATGTATGGGTATATATACACATACACATATATTTATACATATATATGTATATACACACATATATACACACATGTGTATATTTACACACACACATATATACACACATACACAGTTTTATTTGTACTTCTTCTTTACCAGTACTCTTCTCTTTGTAGATGATTTCCCCTATCTTTGTGAATTTTATATTGAAATTTATTTTTTTCTACTTTTAATAAGATACACTCATTGTATGAAGGAGTTTCATTGTGTTGTTTCCATATATGCATACAAGGCACTTAATCAAATCCATTTGTTCTTTCTCTTCCAAGGAACAGTTTTGAAATATTTTATTGTTATATTTTATTACATATATGTAGAGAAGATGGAACATATTGATCCCCCAATGCTCTCTCTTTGCATCGTCCTTCCTCCCATTGATAACTCACAAACAGAATATATTTTGCTTTCCTGTCATTCATTTTTAAGAACTGTATTTCACTTATGAACAAAAACATGGGATAATTGACTTCCTTAGTTTGGTTTATGTTACTTAACGTAATGATTTCTAGTTCCTTTGATTTTTTTCTACAAATGTAGTTTCATCCCTCTGTATGGCTGAATAATACTCTATTGTTTATATTGCTTACATTGCATTTTCTTCATTGGTTAATAGTTACTTAAGTTAATTGCACATTTTGGCTATTGTAAATATGTTGCTATATCTGTTGTTATTAGAGTTCTTAATTATAGCCATTCTAACTAGGGTAAGGTGGTATCTCAATGTTGTTTTGATTTGCATTTCTTTTATGGCTAGGGAGGTTGAGCATTTCTTCATGTGTCGATTGGCTATCCTTCTTGGATGTGAACAGAAGGGAACCTTACTGCATTGTTGGTGGGAGTGTAAACTTGTTCAACCACTTTGGAAAGTAGTATGGAGGTTCCTCAAAAGACTCCACATAGAGCCCCCTATGACCCAGCAATCCCACTTTTGGGCATTTACCCAAATGTTCACAAACAAGGCCACACTAAAGCTATGAGCACAATTATGTTTATTGAAACATTATTTACCATAACTAAGATATGGAACCAACCCAGATGCCCCCCAGTAGATGAATTGATCAGGAAAATGTGGTATATATACACAATGGAATTCTATGCCTCCATCAGAAAGAATGAAATTGCCCCATTTGTTAGGAAATGGAAAGACTTGGAAAAAATTATATTAAGTGAAGTAAGCCAGGCCCAAAGAAACATAGGTCCCATGGTTTCCCTTATTTGCAATAACTAGTATATGTCTGAATCAAGCAGAAAAGGTCAGATAAGTTGATGTTAGGGAAATGAACCCTAAGATATGTATTCAAATGTTTTTTTCTTTCAGGTGATTGTTTCTAGCACATTTATAAGATGATTTCTTTGTTGCTTTGTATGTCCCTCGTTTAACTAGGGATACAGGTGGACCCATTGCAACAATGAGATGTACAAGTCATTATGTCAAAAACGAACTTTACAACTTTGGTCGGGGGGAGGAGGATTCAGTGGGGGGGGGGAAAGAGGATGGGAAAGGATGAGAAGGGGAAACAAAGGAGGAGGCTACAATGCTTGATAAGAAATATACTTGTTATCTTGCCCATGTAATTGTAACCCTTCTGTACGGTATTTTCACAATAAAAAAAAGATAAAAAAGTGTTGCTATAAACATGGTATGCTGGTATTTCTGTCGTATGCTGGCTTACATTCCTTTTTCTATGTATCCAGAAGCAGTATGGCAGTGTAGTAGTTCTATCTTCAGTTTGTTCTTTGTGGTGGTGGTGGTAGGTATTGTTTTGTTAGGAATTTTTTGTTTTTAAGTTGTTACGGACTTCCCATACTGATTTCCACAGTGGTTTACAGTCACTCTAAAAGTATTTGAGGATCCTTTTCCCTCCCGACATCCTTGCCAGTATTTCTTGTTGGTTTTCTTTATGATAGACACTATGAATGGAATGAGATGGAATCTCAGTGATGTTATGTTTGCACTTTTGAGGCTAAAGATGTTGAACACTTCATTATGTAAGTTTTAACTATATGCATTTCTATTGTAAACTGTCTGTTCCATTCATTTGTCCATTTATTAATTGGTTTGTTATGTTGGTATTTTTGAAGGTATTTAATATTCTGGATATTAATCCATTATTGATTGAGTAATTGACTTTTTTTTCTTTGGATTCAGGAGATTTTTTTTCCTTTGACGTGCAAAGCTTTTAATTTGATGCAACCTAACATTTTAATAGTTGTTCTTATTTTCTGAACAACTGAAATTCTATTTGGAAAAGCACTGTCTATTCCTTTATCTTCAAGTGTTTTCCCTGTCTTTTTCTCTGGCAGTTTCCAAATGTCTCCTCTTTTTTTTTTTTTGTCGGTTATGAGGCTTGACCTCTGAGCCTGGGCGCTGTCCTTGAGCTCTTCAGATCAAGGCTAGTGCTCTACACTTGAGCCACAGTGCTACTTCCAGTTTTCTGGTGGTTAATTGGAGATAAGAATCTCACAGACTTTGCTACCCAAGTTGGCTTTGAACTGTGATCCCTAGATCTCAGCCTCTTGAGTTGCTAGGATTACAGATGTGAGTCACCAGCACCCAGCTCCAAGTGTCTATTCTTACATTAAGATCTTTGATCCTTTTGGAACCAAATTTTGTATAAGATGAGAGAAGTAGGGCGTCTAGTTTCAGTTTTCTTTTTTGTGGGTTGTGCGGCTTGAACTCAGGGCCTGGGCACTGTTCCTGAGCTATTTCACTGAAGGCTAGTGCTTTACCACTCTGAGCCTGTTTTTCTGGTGGATAATTGGAGATAGGAGTATCATAGACTTTCCAAGCTGGCATCTGCAATTCTTACATCTCAGCCTCCTATGTGTAGGATTATAGGTGTGTGCCACTGTGCCTGGCTAGTTCAGTTTTCTATAGGTAGTATTATAATGCATTATGTAACATGCTTTAACTTTGGTATGATGCTAAATGTCAGTTCACCTTATTTTACAAAGGAAAACTAAAAGATATAAATGCTCTGGTAGACCCTAATACAACAATATGAGTGACTTTAACACTCCATCCTCATCAATGGATAGGCTGTTCTAATGAAAAATCCGCAAAGAAGCATCAAAACCAACTGGCTCTATAGATCAAATGTACTTAATAGACATCTACAGAACAGTCTACTCATCAGACACAGAATGAACATTCTTTCAAGCAGCCCATGACTTTTTACATCTTATTTTAGAACATAAAGAAAGTCTTAACAAATGCAAGAAAATTGAAATAACTCCCTATGTTCTTATTAAACCACAATGGAATAGAACTAGAAATCAATAACAAGAGAAACCTCAGAAAATAGTTTTTCACATAGATACTGAATACTATTGAATGACGATTGGCAATTAAATAAATAAATGAGGTAACCAAACACAAAAAAGAGGGAAGAAAAAAAACAAAAATGAGGAAGGAACTAGTCACTGTATTCAGTTTGGGTTGAAAAGAGGTCTCATGTGTATGCCCAGGCTGGCCTTGAACGTCCATTCTCTAAGTTTCAGCCTTCTAAGTATCTAAGATTACAGGCATGAATCACTGACACCAGGTTTGCTATTTATAATTTTATATTTAAATTGTTTGTGTTCTGTTTTTTCACTCTTCCTTTAATTCTTGTGGTACTGGTCCAAGAGGCTTGAACTCATGGCCTGGGCACTGTCCCTGAGCTTTCTGCTGGCTTTTTGGTAAGTAATTGGAAATAAGAGATCAGGGACTTTCCTGTCTAGGCTGGCTTCAAATCACGATTATCAGATCTCAACACCCTGAGTAGCTAGGATTTTAGGTGTTATAATGGGATTTTTCACTCAAAGCTAGCACTCTACCAGTTTGAGCCACAGCACTACTTTCAGTTTTCAGGTGGTTAATTGGAGATGAGTCACATGGATTTTTCAGGCTGGGCTGGCTTTGAACTGTGAACCTCAGATCTCAGCCTACTGAGTAGCTAGGATTACAGGTATGAACCACCAGTACCCAGCTCCTTTAATTCTTAATAGTTTGAAAGCGATACATTATCTCTGACCTTTTTCCATATGAATCATATACCTTTAGCACAAGGGATAAAATGCATATATATATATAATATTTTACTATCTTTATGTAGATGTACAATAAGTTGTCAATCACCAAAGAAATTTATGATTGATATGGCCCCTTTTAATATTCTCACTCACCCTTCCCAGTCCACAAAAATGTACATTTAAAAAAAAATTTGGAGTTAGTCATTAAACTATTCTTTGCTTCAGAATTTTGGCCTACTTTTACTTCCTAGTTCCATGTTCTATTGTTATCCTCACATCAAATCTTGAGGCTTTCCAATCACAGGGATATTAATATTAGAGTTTAGATATTACATATTATTTATTTTTATAAAATGATACCAATAACTATCTAGTTTGAACTATGAGTAGTTCTTGCTTCTTTCTGCTCTATCATTATTTTTACCTGTATTGATCAGCACTTACAGTATACTTCTTTGTCTCTGCCTTTTTTTTTTTCTTTTTCTGTTTTTTGATCGGTCATGGAGCTTGAATTCGGCGCCTGAGTGCTGTCCATAAGTTCTTTTTTGTTCAAGGTTAGCCCTCTACTACTTTAAGCCACAGTGCCACTTCCTGTTTTCTTGTGGTTAATTGGACCTAAGAGTTTCACAAACTTTCCTGCCTAAGCTGGCTTTGAACAGCCATCCTCAGATCTCAGCTTCCTGAGTAGCCAGGCTTCACAGGCTTAAACACTGGCATCTGGCTCTCCTTGACTTTTTTATGCTAATTGCTATGGTCAGTAAAACTGCTGATATTTACCTGTGTCTAGTGGGAGATCTCCCAGCATACCCCTATTCTACTGTATCTCTAGAATCCAGGTTCTGCTTGCTGTTTGCTTGAGTCTTTGGACTACACGGTTTCTGAAAAAAAAAAAAAGGAAAAAGAAAACTTTTTTGCCCTCCTGATCAATCTCATTGCCATGATATGGGACTTAACATGACATAAAAAAAAACCCAGTGTTATTGTCTTAAACTTCTGAAGTTCTAGAGTTCTTTTATATTGATATGATTAAACTGATTGATAACTATTGGTCAGTATTCCCCTTAAACTATTAGAATTCAAGGAGGAAAATTACTAATGGTTGTATTTATTATATTTGGGAAGTGTCTATGTCACTGTAGGTGCTAGTAAAGGATGAGAAACCTGTGGCCTATAACGGCCCCTAAAATGATTTGGTTCTTCATGGAACAGAGATGTACTCTCCTCCTTGGCTGCCCACGCCCATCTGCCTGTACTGATAATTTTGTATGGTCTGCAATTGATGTTCTAAATATCCAAATGGCCCTTGGCAGGATAAAAACGGTTTCCACGCCCCTGTTTGATGATACCGGATCAGTGATCCAATGAGCGAATAACAGTGTCCCTCAGACAGCAAGGACATATTGTTACTGTATTGATATAAACATAGGGCCTATCAAATGCAGGAAACACAGAACACAACTGGAGCTCAACAAATACTCAGTGATAGCTTAACTTATGAATATACATCTTTAAGATCTCTGACTTCACAGCGGCATAATAAAATTTCATTTAAAGAAAATAAAAACATTTTACATTTTTATAATGGGACCAGTGCCCTACCAAAGAGAGGATGTCATCTGGAGTCAGTAATTATAATGTGATGGCTGAGGGTCAGCCCTCATAAGCTGTTTCCTTGCTTGAGTACATCAAGACTCCTTTATCTTGTTTTTGGAGAGAGAGAGAGAGAGAGAGAGAGAGAGAGAGAGAGAGAGAAAGAGAGAGAGAGTTAGTACTGGAGCTTGAACTCAGGGCCTGAGTGCTGTTCCTTAGCCTTTTTGTTCAAGGCATATGCTCTATCACTTGAGCCACAGCTCCAGTTCTCCCTGACTCCCAATCCCCCACCCCAAGTAAATTGTAGATAACAGTCTCACATACTTTCATTCCCAGGATTGGCTTTGAACTACAATACTCAAATCTGAGGATCACAGGCATGAGCCACTGGTGTCTGGCTTCTTTCAACTTTTTGAACATTTTCTCTGTCTTACAGATAGGGAAAACGACAATAGTCACCAAAAAAGTATGGCAGTTCTGGCTAGTTTCAGTATGCTATGTGTGATTGTGATTAAACAGTTACTGTAAATTGAGAATGAATAGTTGGAAGACAAAAGTGGCACTATATGTGTGTGAGTGTGCATGTATACATGTGTGAGACTATGACTGACTGTACCTTTATTGAGCATCACACCTTCTTGCCCCTTGTAAGTGCCTTACTTGTGCAGTGACATTTCTACAAGCATTTCATTTCTAATAACATCAAACATAAACATACTTGCTAAAGCCACTTTTCTCCCACAGCAGCCTTTGCAACTTTATGGTGGTATTTCTGGATTGCTGGGGAAGGCATGAGCCGTGTCTGAGTGGGTGTACAGTGCTGTTAACAGTGGTAGGATGTTGTGTGCTGAAGACCCCAGAATGTCCCCTTCTTCCATGCATAAAATTCCCTTTTGAACTGAATAGATGAAGGGAACAACATCTCCCCTGGATTTGCTTTTCCTCCTACATTTTAGTGCCCGTGTATTTTGGTATTTCTGGAAACTCTTCGTGGATAATGTAAGATGAAGATATAGTAAAACCCAACTCATCTATTAATTTTTTAAAATCACCTCTTAATTAAACCAACTAAAAGTGAAAAATCAACATTAGAGCCAGTAGAAATCAAAATTGTAATGTGAAAAGAAAATCAATATTTCATTTTCTTAAAAAGAAAAAAATCCTACACATCAAATGATCATATTTCTCTACCTGATTGAAAAAAAAATGTTCCTTTAGCAGGTGACCTAATAAATACTCTGAGCCTGCTGAGAACCGATGGCTTTACACATGCACCACATCTAATCCTGTGAGGTTGTTTCTCCTCCCCCAGTTTGTGAGGCAACCCAAGCTCAGGCAGCTTAAGGATGCTGTAAGTAAAAGCCATGTGCTCCTGGAGATCCGGGAGAGGCCAGCTCTGCCTCACCTTCGTGGTCATACTAGCTACTCTGCCTCCAGAGTCCTAATTGATCTTGATAGACATTCCCTTTTCATAAGATACTCTTTTTATTAATGTTCTTTTAAAACCCTTGTTTCCTTATCTCTGTACATTCTTTGGCTCTATAGAAGGCCAAGTAAACCAATGTGAACAGTAGGAAGAGGGCAGATAGTAGTATAGCAGGGTTACAACCCCACCCCACAACTACCTTGGCCTTTTGGATTGGTAGCTTCTGTCTTCACTGAAAATCAGGCAATTGAGTCCTATTAGTCCTATTACTTGTCTGAGATAACTTCCAGCTCTACCATGCTATCATATTTTTGTACTCCAGCCGCTCATTCTAAAGCAAATGATGGTACAAGCATTACTGGACAAATATTTTATGAGATGTTAACAAAATACACAAATGTAGTTGGAAAATAGAAAGATAACTTAGGGAATACTGTACACGTGCTTATGTTATGCATTTGTCTGTAATATAGAAGATTGTGCTTGCCATAGATGCAATATTCTCTTACAGAATTTCCTACTATTTGGATTACATAGATATGTAATCCAAAACCCATGCAGAAGGGTGAGAAACGCCTGCTCAGAGGACAGTGGATCACAAGTCTTAGATGGTTCAGGAAACTCAGAAGAGATTCAGGCAACTTTCTCTTTTCTTGCTGGGCATAAATCAGAAACTTTTGCTTCCTAGGCTGCTAACTCAATACCTTTTATAGGTACTTAATTCACTCAGAAATTAAAAAGCATATATATAATAGAAATTACCATTATTCTTCAATAGGACACATGATTTGATTTTAAGCCCTTATATGTCTCTTCTGTGTCCGTCTGTGGGTTAGAATCAGTCAAATGTCTATGATGAATAGCTATTCCTGTCTAGGCTAGTCAGCTCTTATTAAAAAATCTATTGATACCTTTCTCAAAGAATTTTATGCCCCTCCGTTCATGTAGCTGCTGGTGGGGCAGCACATGAGTAAGTCAGCTAGATCTCCTGTGTCCTTTCTGAAAAACTGTTATTTGGATTGACTAAGAAGGCTAATTCGAGTAATGACTATTAGGTCTCTTCTCTTTCCCCATACTCCATATATTCTGTTCTCATTATTACCTTTTCTCTTACCATTTGTGTTTCATAAAGGACCTGAATCTCCTTCAACCTGAGCTGTCCATGAGTCTACAGCTCCCCGTCTTCAGCCCTTCTAGGTATGGTCCCATTTTATTACAGAATGAAAGTTTGGGTAAATTAGGAAATCATAGTGGATTTCTTTTTTCTTTTCTTTCTTTCTTTTTTTTTGGTAGGACATGGGGCTTGAACTCTGAGCTTGGGCGCTCTCCCTGCGCTCTTCAGCTCAAGGAAAGCACTCTACCACTTGAGCCACAGCACCACTTCCAGTTTTCTAGTGGTTTATTGGAGATAAGAGTCTCACAGACTTTCCTTCCCGGGCTGGCTTTGAACCGCGATCCTTAGATCTCAGCCTCCTGAGTAGCTAGGATTACAGGCGTGAGCCACCAGCGCCCCGCATAGTGGATTTCTTGCGTGGAGATGGGAAGAGTTTATAGGTGTCTGTATAATAAAAGTTGGAACTAAGACACTCAGGCACATTCTAGTATAGAAGAAATAGCACTAGACATGAAATGAGAGAGGTTGATTCTCGTTCCCATACTGCTGGTGTAAACCTAAGCAGGTATTTGCCTTGTTCCATATACCACGTCTCAATATAAATCACAACATGGAATATTGTTATTGTTATTTAAGTCCAAGACCAGAACTTGCACTAGGTACCTGACACTTTCACTCATTGGTTGGTGCTCTACCAACTGAGCCAGGCCTCCAACCGTAGAACATGGAATGTTGACAGAAGGGCTCCTAAGCTCTGCCCCTCTCATAGTCTTCTCTCAAATTGTGTTGGTGGAGCTCAGTATACTTTTAGATAGTCTGAGTCCAAGTAATTGAGAAATACATGAGTCTATACCCAAATGAGACTGTTCCTCTCAAGGAAGTCTTCAAAGTAGATGTGTGAGTGGAAATAAATGAATATAAAAGCAAACATGACCAACAGGCTGGCTTTTTTTTTCTGGTAGTGGAGTTTGAACTCAGGGCCTGGACTCTGTCACTGAGCATTTTCCACTCAAGGCTACAACTTTACTACTTTGAGCCATATCTCCACTTCTGGTTTTCTGGTGATTAATTGGAGATAAGAGTCGCATGGACTTTCCTGCCTGGGCTGGCTTCAAAGGCTGATCCTTAGAGCGCAGCCTCCTGAGTAGCTTGGATTTTAGGCAAGAGCAACTGGATACCAGCTAGGCTGGCTTTTTATCTGACACAGGATTCTTAGACTGGATCTTCCCAAGGAATTCCAAAATCTTTCCAATTTTCTTTGAGTCTGAGATTGATTCCCTGCCTTTACTGTATTCTGGTCAACTGCTGGAGAAGCAACTAGGAACCTTACGTGCAGACCTCCTTGTCCTTGGGACCTGCTCAGGGCTCAAGAATTGTAGGCTTGAAGTCCAGTTTCCACCATCTGCCATTGGGACTAAGGGAGACACAGGGTGGGTAGCTACCCCAACCCAGAGCTCCAGAGACTCCTTCTCTGCTGAGTGACTTGATTTACTATTCGTGTCACCTTTTGGAACTTCAGAGGTATCCATTTGTATTGATTTCATTCTTTTCCATAGAATCTACAGCAATGATGTGTTTCAAATGCAGTCCAAACCTTAGACATTCAGAGTCCTGTGTTTAGGCCCAACCTACATGAGCTCTCAGTACTCTCAGCATGTAACTTCCGATCCATCCAAATGGAATCACATTAACGCCCACTCTGCTCCATGTTCACCTCCAATCCTTTGCCATGCCATTCCCTTCACTCTGAGTAAGTGTCGCCTTCTTTTGTGCAAAGCAAAATAAGCATGATGTCTTTCTGCCTGGGGCTGCCTTGGTCTTTTCTCTTTGAGAAATCATGACCAGTTATTACCATTACAACCATGAATGGTAGATAATCTCTTAAAGTACAGATTAAAAATAAAGTATTCACCTGCTAGGGACAGATAAGGAACACACAGAGAATGTACACACAGAAATGTTCATTAAATAGCAGTTGGGGGGGGCAGGAGATGGAAAGGGATGGTAAGGGGAAACAAAGGAGGAGGCAACAATGCTTGATAAGAAATGTACTCGTTACCTTGCCCATGTAACTGTAACCCCTCTGTACGATATTTTCACAATAAAAAAGAAATGTACTCATTACCTTGCTCATGTAATTGCAACCCCTCTGTATGGTATTTTCACAATAAAAAAAAGTTATTAATAAAAAAATAGCAGTTAGGCTGGGGTATAATCAGTCAGACCATTTGCTTGCCCTGTATAAGGCCCTGGGTTTGATTTCCAGCACAGAAGATAAAAAAGAGTAGCTTACCCATCTCATCTCAGCTTTTAGAGAATGAGGAGGAGGTAGGACATTGTGATTCTGTCAGCAACTTTATTTTTCATTTAAAAAAACGGTGTTATTATTTTCATTTCAATTTGATAACAGTACTGGCTACTTAATTTGAGTTTGGTTTTACATACAGGGCCTCAGACATCTTTATCTTTACCCAAGGTATCCTTTCTTCTGAAAGCTACGGACAACATCTGGACATTTATAAGGAATCAGTGAGCTGATGCTCACACCTTCTCTCCCCCCTTCACCCCCCCCCCCCCCCCCTGCGCCCCCCCCCCCCCGCCATGCCTCCTCCACATGAACCATTTCATCTAGACCCTTTTAGTTACAAGGAACAGAAACCCAACTCAAACCAAATTAAGCAAATAAGGGATCAAGGACTCAGGTACATGTGTCTAACTCAAGCAAGACTTTGTTGTACCTACAATGATGTTCTCTCTTTTGGATTTTATTTACCTTTGTTGATTTTGTTTTCTTGTAGACAGTCCTTACCTATTAGGAAAGATTTTCCCTTTAAGTGAGGCACCCCTTTTCCCAAAGCCCCTATAAAACTCTCAGGGAAGAAATGGATTGGTTGAGCCAAGATCCTGTACTCACTTCTACATCAAGAACACAACATCCACAAATAGTTCTCAATATATTATAGAAGCCATGAAAGTATGTGGTAGTTACTGTACTGAGTTATTCACAATCCTCATTCAAAAGATCCCACTACTGTGAAGGTAATGACGTTCATATTATGATGTCCATTGTAAGGATGGGAGGGATTAGAGTGTTGCGCATCACAAAACTGAAGCTTACACAGAGAATCAAATCTATATCTTCACAGTTGTGATCTCAAATTGGAAGTTCTGGAACTTGATCTCAGGGCCTGGGTGCTGTTGCTGAGTTTCTTGTACTTAAGGCTAGTGCTCTACCTCTTTGAGTCACAGCACCACTTCTGAATTTTTCTGAGTAGTTTATTGGAGATACGGGTCTCATGGACTTTTCTGACCAGGTTTGTTTCAAACCACAATTCTTAAATATCAGCTTCCTGAGTAGCCAGAATTACAGGCTTGAGCCACCAGAGCTCATCCTGAGATCTCAAATTTTTCTATTTTACTACTGCCTTAAAGGGTTTTGAGCCTCCAAGATGATATATAGAAATTAAGACTAGTTGATTAACTCATTAGAAAAATTTTCCTTTGTAGAACTAGATTTATGTCTGTGTTCTTCAGCTCTGTGCTAAGAGTTACATTTTAATACCATTTCAGGGAAACAATTAATAAATCATAAACTTGTTGTTTTGTAACGCACATATGACCTGTACCTTGACCAGTGCTATTAATGTGAAAAGTGGACATGTGTAGGAATCTCATGCAAGGTAGCCACCCTGGCTGCCCCTGGCTAGGAAGACTCCATAGAAATGGCAGAAGTCTGCCTGATCTATGCCATAGCTTTGCCCTCCCTGAAGTGACATTGTAAGTCCAAGCTGACCCTGGTTCAGCCCCAGATGTGTGAAGGGAAGGCCAGCTCCACACTCCCTTGGAACCAGGGCTCTTCCAAGCATCAGGGTTTGTGAGCTCACCCAAGGCACCAAGCCTCGGTAGAGGCAGGCCCCAGCAGGTGGACGGCAGAGCAGAGCCGCAGCTTTTGTTAAGTCCTGAACATGATTTCAGCGCTGCTCTTTAGATTTAAGCTCCCGCAGTTCTTTCCATAATGCTGAGAGAAATAAAAACACTGCCTGCTCACTCCTTCCTGCCTCCCTGACATGCAACACACACACACACACACACACACACACACACACACACACACACACACACACCCCTACCTCCTCCTCTTTGTGGTCTTCTGAATCCCATCTTCCAGCTAGCCCACCACACCGGGTGATTGTTCGTCCTTCTCCTGGGGCTGCTGTCAGAGTTCAGCTGGGATTTGGACAGCAAGCCAGTCAGGTCCCACAGTGACCTTCTTGGGCTTATTGTCTGCCACTGGGTAAGGTGACAGGTGTGCATGGGGGCAGTTTACAGAGAATCAATCCCTATTTGTCCCAGCTCATCGCACACTGGGGGGAATGTTAAGCTCCCGATGATGAAAGGTTTATGAAATGCAATCCTGGCTGCCCTCTCCTCAGAAGTTAAAGACCTCATCTGCTTCCCTTTCCTCATAGTTGGCCCCCCTTCCTTCTTTATCTGCAGATAGCCAAGACATTGTCTATAGGAGAGTTCTCTCAATTTCAAGAAGTGCGGATAGCAAGAAAATGCCATTCTGCCTAGAAGGTGAGGGCCTTTTCCTGACATTAATTTTGTCTCAGGGCTATTCACTCTCCTTTGCTGAATAGCTGACCCATGACGTGAGAAGGAAATGGTGCATAGCATGAATCTGACTAACGTGGGGATGGGGGGCAACGTAAGGCCTTACATCTGACAAAGAAAAGCACTCTTGGCTCTGATTGTTGAGTAAAGAATTGAGCCTTCAGAGGATCCCTTTCCAGCAACAGCTTCCCTCAAACAGATGCTCATTATTCATGGCTCACCTCTAGAAGAACCTAACCATAGCCACCAGCTACCCCAAAGCAGAAGGACCAAGCTAAAGGCAGCCACAGAGACAGTCTTAGCCTGATGAACCTGAAGACTCACATGGAAGACAGAAATGCGGATGCTGATTTCATCAGTGTGAATCTTTTCTCTGGGTAAAGCTTGGGCCTGGAAGGGGCAAAATTCTTCAAATAGCCCAGGTTCTACTTTTTCATCTACAGTGATAACAGCATAGCACAGTCACATGACCTCACAAGCCTATACTGGTGACACCAAGGTAATCTCAATAACAGAACAGATAAGACAACTCCTTCTCCAGGCAGGGTGCAGTTTGCGTGTTTGAGAAACTTGAAGGCTACTGTGGTAAATTCAAGCATGGAAGGAGATGTAGCTCTCTGGATACTGGAGCATTTAGTAGCACTCAGACCTAATTAGACGCAGCTCTGCAATCCCAGAGGGTGTGTTCTGCCTCACTTCATGCACAAAGCATCCTTCTGAAACTACTGCATCCAGAGGCTTAGTCTCCAGTCCCAGATAGCTTCTCCCACGTGACACATGGGGTGTACCACATCAGTCTCAATTTGGTGAAAATTGCAAAATAAATGAAGATTAGTTGATGGCTGTGAAGCTTGATGATGGTTGAGTGGCGGTGTAATTGCCAGCCCCATTTCAGAGGTGGAATGAGGTTAGTCCATTCAGCTTCCATTGCCTGTAGAGGACAGAGCTGAGATTTGAACCCAGGGATACACAGCCCAATCCATGTACTCATTCAGTAAGTCACAACCAGAGCCCATTGGTGTCTGACCAGTATGCAGTCCTGTGTCAGCCATATATATCTGTGTGATCAAATGAGTTACTAAGGATTAGGCACTGTGATAGTTTCCAATTTATTTTATTTCAAAATGACACTTTTTTTAAGACTGAGTATCTCAGATAGGTTTCTGAGACCTCAAATTGACCTAAGATGCCTCCAATTCTCATTCTTAATTTGTAGAATCCTCTACCTGCGATGTTTCCCCCTGTGCTTATAATCCCATAGTTTCAACATCACAAGGTATATCAGAATGCCTTCCACCAAAGAGCTTTAGAAAACAATCATAGAAAATAGTCATCTAGCATAGCTGTGTCATAAAATTATATGCACCAATCATTGGCAACTCAATACTAAAAATAGTACATGAGTCTTCCTATATTTTCTATATTGATACCTGTATTGTTTCACTATACTTGTTAATTTGTAATCTTAAATACCACTAAAAGTAAAAAAATGTGGAAGCCATGTGCTGTTGTTGATGCCTGTAAACCTAGCTACTTAGGAGGCTGAGATCAAGAGGATCACAATTTAAGGACAGCCCAGGTAAAAAGTAAATAAGATCTCATCTTAATCCTTAGATTGAATATAATGGTTCCAATGATATGGGAGACATATGTAGGATGCTTGCTAAGTGAAGATGCCCCCAAGTAAAGTCAAGAAATCCTAATTGTAGAAGTCAAGGACAGTGATTCACTTCTATAATCAGAGATTATAGAAGAAAGACAGATATCAAGAAAAAATTTCAAGGCCAACCTAAGCAAGTTTACAAGAGTAGGTGGTTCATGTCTGTAATCCTAGACACTCAGGAGGCTGAGATATGGAGGATCAATGCCCAGACACCAAAATTCTCTAGACTCTATCTCAATGAAAGAAGCTGAGCATGCTGTCCTCTGAGATCTCCAGCTAGCCTGGAAAGTATAAAATGGTCAGATTTTGGTCCAGGTGTGTACTCAGGCAAAAAACAAAACAAAAACGAAAACAAGACCTTATCTTAAAATAACCAGTGCAAAACAGGCTGGAGGCCCAGTTCAACAGTAAAGTACCTGCCTAGAAAATGAGAAACCCATATTAAAAACCCCAGTTCTGCTCAAACACAAACAAATAAACAGCAGCAGCAGCAACAACCTAAAGAAAACAATGACTGAAAATAAGAAGGGTTTCTGTAATGTAGTGTTTATCTGGTTTGTTTCCCACAAGGGCTGTGGATGTGGCTCCATTGGTAGAACAACTGTTTAGCAGTTGTTGAGTTCACACACCAGTATTATCCCCCCCACACACACACTCACATGCATTGCAAAAAATTATATGTAAGAATGTCAGTTATCTATTTGAGTCCCTCAGGCTGTTTATCATAGAATAGAATATTTGAGGTTGATCTGAGGTGACAAATACTAAGCCTTAACTTCATTCTTTAAAAGTTCTTTGGAGACTGGAGGTCTGGCTCAAATGGCAGAGCATAATGAGCATAAAGGAGCACAATCTGAGTTTAAACAAGGAAGGAAGAAGGAAGGAAGGAAGGAAGGAAGGAAGGAAGGAAGGAAGGAAGGAAGGAAGGAAGGAAAGGAGGGAGGGAGAGAGGGAGAGAAGGAAGAAATTCTCTGGGTGCTAGTGCTTCATCTTAACTGCTCAGGATATGGAGATCTGAAAGACTGCAAGACTCCACCTCCAAAATAGCAAAAATCAGAGCTAGAAACATGGTTCACACGGTACAGCACCAGCTGAGTAAGCAAGCTGAGTAAGTATAAGGCCTGAATTCAAACACCAGTATTGAAAAGGGGGGACATGTGGCTATGGACAAGTTGTTGTTATTTTTTGTTTGTTTGTTTGTTTTGTTTTTCCCCTCAGTGAAACATATTTCCATGTTTATAACATGGGTGTAACAATGGCCACATTTCATAGCTTGTGAGGGACTGGTGAGAAAAAACACATGTGAATGCCAAGTATACACTGGAACCAAGCAAATGCTCAAAATACCGCCAGCCTTGACCAGTTTCGTTCCATTTTAACACATACCACAGCATAATAAGAAGAGGTAACTATGGATTCCTTGTAGTTTGCAAGGAAGCCATCAGTGGACATTAGTGTCTCTACTTGTGACCTGGCCTTTGTCATCATTTTGGAAAGAAGTAGAGTAGTCATTGGAAGAAATCATCCTTCTGTCCATTCTGAACTGCAGTCACCAGCTATCATAATCATTCCAAAGCACTGAAATCACACAAATTACCATGTTGAGCACTGTACAAAAAAACCCACCTATAAATAAGATTCTTATCCATTGGGAGCTAACAATATCAAGGTTGTACTGATGCACCTATGAACTAGAACTTAATAGCAGAAGAAAAGGGATAAAAAAATAGTTAACATAAAGCATATTTACTGTTGCAAAAGGCTTTAGAAATCACACTGGCTATCTGATTTTGCAGAGAAGAGGCCACAGCTCACAGACCAAGGGAAATGGTTCTACCCTCAGACACTCCATTTACATAGACCTACAATAAGGAACTGGGTAGGTCTCGGGCCTTAGGACCTTTGCTATGGAGGTCATCATATTGAACACCACTGCAGGAGCTGGTCAGATTCACAATGACCCAAGATCAAGAGTGCCTCATAATCAGTTTTAAAATTACAATGATGCTTAAATTTCATCAGTTTGACTGTAAATATAAACAATCGGTATGCTGGTCCTATGTATACATATAATATATATTTAAATATAAAAATAAATATTGCCAGACACAGGTGGCTCATGCCTGTAATCCTAGCTATTCATGAGGCTGAGATTTGAGGACCACAGTTTGAAGCCAGCCTGGGCAGAAAAGTCCCCATGAGACCTTTATCTCCAACTAATAAATCAGAAGTGGCACTGTGGCTCAAAGTGGTAAAGCATTAGACTTGACTACAAAAAAGCTTATAGACAGCACCCAGGACCTGAGTTCAAGCCCCACAACCAACACAAACAAAATATTAAAGCATACTGTAATAGAAACATATGTAAATAATAAGTATATATTTATATTGTATATATACACATGTGTATATATTGTTTATCTATTATCTATTTATATACTTATACAAATATATTATTTAAATATATATTAAATTAAATATATTGTTTACATATTATTATAAACATAAATTCATATAGAAACTCTATAAATACATATATGCATGATTATAAATACATGCACACATGTGCATATATGCAGACATGTATATTTTATATACACATACATTTTACATATATGTTTGCATATATACCTATATGTACACACATATATACCTGTGTGTATGTATGTACGCATATATGGGTGTACTTATACATATATATTATTTTTATAGGGATCAAAAGGAAGTATAGCACTTGGTGCTGGAGATTCATCTGGAAGCATATTTTAAAATGTGTGTGGAAGTGAGTCATGTATGGGTTTGTCAGGCCCATGTTGGGAAGGTTTTGTGAGGGGCTCAGTTCCCGCATTTGTGTTTATATCATATCACTTGTTTGCCATAGGAGGAAGTCAACAGTGAGAGTTGTCCACTTCCAAATCCTGGAGTTAAGTCTCTGAAAAAATAATCATTGTATCTATGTCTATCGGTTGTCATTCTTACCTATCACCATGGAGATGAATGTCTGCAACACTCAGAACATATGATAACCACAAACCGAATCGACATCCAGAAAGTCCTTCTATATGTCTAGCTCTGGTCAGCTTTGTTTCAGTTTGAAATACAGATACTTTGTTCTTTTCAGTGAATGTCAAATGAGGCATATGGAATAAACACAGACTTGGCTGTCTTTGGGAGCTAGTTCTCTATATTGAGACTCAGGAACTTCTCAAATCGCAGAAACTCCATTCATTTTCATAGTATCGTATACACATGGATGACTTAGATATAAATAAAGTGAATGAAAAATAAGAGTGAAGCAGGTATTCTGAAGCAGGAGTGACAGGAAGGGAAAATAGAAAGTTATTTATTATTCTCAAAGTGACTAAAGTGGAAAGGTTGATGAGAAGGAGAGAAAAAGAAAGCTGTCACTGAATGATATTACCATCTGAGAAAAAAAATAGGATCCAAACAAATGGAATTTGACTCATCCGTGCAAGTTTCACAGAGCACGAAAATGTCCCTTTAAGATTTTCCCCGTAAGCCTTTTGCTGGCTGGGGGATTTTTCCAGAGCAAGGGAATCTAAGTTCAGGAGGCCAGGGAATGCTGGAGGGGGTGGGGGGGGCGGGGAGGGTTTCTGATGCTTCGGGCTCTGAGCCTGTCAGTTTAAAAAATGAAAGTAATAGAAAAGGGGCAAAGTGGCATTTATCATTCTATCTCTCCAGGCTCCTGTCTCTTTAATCAGCTAGCCTGATTTGCCCAGTAAATGATTCCTGAGTGTGTGTATGTGTGTGTATGTGTGTGTGTGTGTGTGTGTGTGTGTGTGTGTGCCCGCGCGGCATGTGTTGTAGCTCTGTCAATCCTTGGATTAGAACCAATGATTGCTGCTTGTAGGAGGGCTGTCCAGGGCCAGATTGTACAATGTGCCTCAGTGCCAGAGTATGAGTGGAGATAATTACGGAGAAGTCAGACTCTCTCACACCCTCGGCTTCCTTGTGGTGTCCTTCAGCAAACACACTGGATTAAAATCTCTTTGGATGAGCTTGAGGACAACGCAGTCTATCTAGGAAGAAAAAAAAAAAGGAAAGAAAAAAAAGCCCGAACCTGACAAAAAAGAAGAAAAAGAAGAAGAAGAAGAAGAAAAGAATCATGAAAACCATCCAGGCAAGAATGCACAATTCTCTCTCTTGGGGAATCTTCGCGGGGCTGGCCGCTCTGTTTCTCTTCCAAGGTAAGAGCTCGGTATTGATTTGCCTATGGTAGACTCGGGATTTGTAACAGGGTGCTTTAGAGACGATTCGCAGAGTCCGAGAGTGGGCTCTGCTGCTAGGTTTTGCAGGTGGAAGCGAGAGAGCATTTAAACAGCATGGCTGGGACTTCATTCTCCCGACCAGGCTGTGAGAATATTGATTGGATTCTAGCTGCTACCGGAATGAAATCGGGGAATGTATATGCATAAGTAAAATGTGTCTGCTATTCTTCTCCTCCCTAGCTATGTGCTGGCTCCCTGGCTTTCTGTCCATTTTTTTTTCACATTTACACAGCAACAGCATATATGAATGCAGGGGCAAATTACTGATGGATGGGGAGGGTAGTGGTCTTGAAAATGCGCTGCTTATACTACTGGGGAAGAAATTGCAAGAAGAAACTTTAAATATCGGCCAGGGAACTTGCAAAGCAAGGAGCAATCAAGAGGAAAATGCAGGCTGGAAAAGAATCAGGTGCCTCTTAGAAGGTAGTGGTCAGTGATCTGGCTTCAAGGACTGAATGGATTTCCTGTGATGATGGTGGTGGGTGGTGACCAACTGGGTTAGTTTTGAATGTGTTTGGGGGTCTGTTTGTGGTGGTGGTAAGGGGTCGGGCTAGGGGGTGGAAGTTGCAGATGAAAGAGAGTACAGGCGCAGCCCAGGCTCTGAAAGTCAGGAAAGCTTTTCTAAGTTGAAAAGAGAGAGGAGCAGGAAGAATCGAATGCTAATTTTCTGTCTGGGAAGCAAAGCTGGGGGCTGGGGTTCTGAGCCAGGAGCCAGCCTAACTCCTTGGCCACTGTGAGATGAAATGTTTGCAAAGCTGGGCTCAGGTGCATTGGGAATCTTCTCTACCTTGAGTCAATTTGCTGCACTGTGTGGTCCACCCACCCTTGCCCTCGCCCTCCCTTTCATTCCAGCAGCAGAATTAACGCTCACCTGCTCATTCACACCCATCCTGTATTTACAGGCTTTAGTAGTTTATCTTTTTCAAATTAAAGGTGCCTGAACTCACAGGGGTTGAAACAGGCAGAAAAACTTTCCCTGTGTGGTCCTAGAGGACTCTCCAGGAAGAGAGGATAGGCTAAGGATAGGAAGAAGGGAAAGAGAAAAAGCAAAAGGAAGAGAAGGCAGGGAGGGAAGGCTGGAGGGGGGAGGAAGAGAGGCAAGCCTCAGTCCTATGCAGTTGTATTCCCTGAGGAAAGTTCTTTCTGGTAGAAAGGAATGGATGGGGGTCCCACCCACTTTGCTTTTCCCACTGCAATAGAGAGAACTCAGCATCGTGTCCTGTTCTGAACTGGAGTCCTACTGGCTTCTGTCTGAGCTCAGCCTTTAGGGACTGCCACTGTCCTCCTTAAGGTAGAGAGAGCAGTCTGGGAAGAATTGAAGGTGTGTGCACCTTGGCTGGGGGCTCAAGAAGGAAGGAATGGGGGACAGAGGAAGTCTGTGGATGACAAGGAAGTCCAGGGTGGAGGATCTCGCAGGGACACTCGTGAATTGTTCCCTACTGCGCTCAATCCCAAGGGGCATCTGCCTCTGGCTTTCTTGGCTCTCTCCTGGAGTCACCCGTGGTGTAGGAGTGAAAAGAGTCAACTTAGAGGCATCCTTGGTTGACTTCTCTTACATAATGTAGAGCAGGCATCAGAGTATGCATGTACGTGTGTGTGTGTGTCTCTCTGTGTGTATGTCTGTGTGTACTCTAGCTTATTCCAAGTGCACAGGGATGCTTGCGGTAAGACTAGAGCCCTAACATTGGTTGTGGGGACACTGACTTCAGGACCATTAAGGCATGGAGTGAGGGGGGTCCCAGGGAGGGAGAAGAAATGTCCCAACTCCTCAATAATTGCTGGATAATTGCCATCTGTCCCAGAATCCACTTCTTATAAAATCAATCTGGAGGCAATGACCAAGATTCTACCCTCCACAGCCCCTACCTGCAAGCCAGGAGCCCCAGGGCCAAACTTAATTTACATATAAATTAGCATACTCTGTGATCTTTTTTTTTTTGTATCAGAAATTAATTCAGGGAAGCATAGTATTTGCTCGCACTCTGAGTTGTTGCTGCATATAGAAGTAGAGATGTAAATTTCTGTTGTGTTTCTCTCTTAGAATGGGGGAAGGGAGAGGATCAAGGGTGTCTCAGACCTGGGTCCATTCCATCAAATCTTGAATTTCCTAAGGAGAATGGTAGCTTTATTTGTGCTGGCCACATCCAGTCGGCTCTAAATGGGCTTCAATGTGTCATGATAGAATAAGGCTGCCCAATTTTAAGGCAGCTAAACCTCCCCAGAACAACCCTCTCCCCCCCCCACACCCCTGCCCCCACAATACCACATGGCAGTTGGACACAGCAAAGATGATGTCTGTTTTCTCTTTCACAGGAAGGAAGTGGAGTGTGCCAGCTATCTCTTATCAAACTTACAGAATTATTGAGGCAGCCCGGGTCTCGCCTGCGATAATCCACCCCTATTGCATTGACCCACGGGACTAGTTAGAATGCAGCACACATTCCAGTGCAATTTTTTTCTTCTCCTCTGTTTTTGTTTTAAACTGACTCTTCCTAGGGCTGCTACTTCCTGGGTTTCCTAGCTCTTGAAGAGGTTATGTGGTGCTAGCAGGGTGGAATAGGGGCCCCTTCCCTGCCTTGCTCTCCTCCCTCCCCACGTAACTAGCAACCATGATCCAGCTTAGAGCAGGAGGGAATTTGTGCCGGGTATCAGCGCTGATTAGTGCGGCTGCAGCTGCAGGGAGGGGGTGATTAGCTCCCTGGGGCTCTGGCCCTGAGATTCACTGGGGTTGATTAAGTAGGGGCACCTCTCTCCCAGGAACAGGAGCTGTCCTTTTCAGCACACTGCCCACCATCTATCAGGAGATTCTCTGAAAGGCATGGCTGTGTATGCAGTGGCTTTTCTTTTTCTAGAAATCGTGTGGACCCTCCTCCTTCCTGGGACTTATTGTTCCTTGTCACACCTCTAACACTTTCCAATTAGCTTGGTTAGATTTCTCTGGTGCCTCTTTTTTTTACCCCCATTTCTCTAGCCTCCCTTTATAGCACACACCCTACATCTACTGGTGTAGTCCGTAGAGACACAGGCCAGAGGACAAGAGAGAGGAGACTAAGTTCACATTCTCCTCATTGTGGAGGACATTCATGGGCTCTGTGCAAGTGGGCTAAGTTCCAGTTTCAAATGGTAAAAGGATGGGCAGTCATGTAGTAGCCCAAGCTGAGAGATGGTTCTGAGATGGGTGAGAGACAGATGACACTGTAACCGTGCTCACCAGCAAACTGGGGTAATAAGTTAGGGATGGTAGGATCTGGGGCCTCATGTGGGCACTGCGGGTACTTGGAAGCATGGCTAGAACACACCAGGAAAACAGTGGTACTTGACTGTCATGCTTACGGCTGCCCGTGGGGCCTATTTATGGCCAGGTATACAGGGTATTACACATGAAGCCTGCCTCCATCCTTCCAGTCTGGACAACACCTCGCTGGTCATATCAGCATTTATTCAAAGGTACAGGGCAGTGCCAGCCAAGAGCAGTGGGCTGTGTTGCATAAAGGCCATTCTTGGAATTGCAGCTTTAGCTACCCGGTGTGCAGCCTCATTCTGGTGCCATTTCTTTTTTTCTTTTTGTTGGTGCCAGGTGTTGGCACTTGTTGGCTTGCTTGCTACCACTTGAGCCATATCTCCAACTTGGATTTTTGCTGATTGCTTTTGGAGATGGAGTCTTTGTAGACTTTTCTGTCTTAACTGCTTTCAAACTGTGATCCTCTGGATCTCAGGCTCCTGTAGCTAGGATTATAGTTCTGAGTCACTGGTGGCTAGCTTCCATTCTTTCTTGGTCAGCTTTTCCTATTTTCCAGGTATTAATGAAGGCATCTTGAACAATGTCTTTCAAATGTCTCTCTTGGGTCCCTGGAGGAGGTGCATTCTGGCATTCTCTGGGGTTCTTCTTGCATGTACCCTGACAGAGAAGAAGCTCGGTGCCCCATGCTGCTCTGGTCAAGTGTCATGAATGGGTCAGACATGCTGCTATTACTGGCTTTTGCCATGGCCTATCCCTTGGGAAGCAATGAGCCCTCACCATATTCCAAGGAGAGGCAGGAGGTATGAACCAATGCGTGTCATGTGACTCTGCATGCTAGAGAGATTCCCAGTGTTCTTGCTGACCAGTCATGGTATATACCCTTTGCCAGGATCAGAAAGCCTGGGATTTGGTTCTTCTCTGAGATTATGTGGTTTGAAGCATATAGCTCATTTCTGTCCACCAACTAGGAAACAAAACTTGCCCTCTACCGAGCCTCAGCAGAGGTCTGTATCTGTATGTATCTGAGCTCCTATTTGCCTATGTTTTCTATAGGAGGAAATCTTCCTCTCTTTGAGCTTGTCTCCCTACCTGGCCGCCAGGCCGGGGAGCGACTCCCCTGGGTGTTGTAAGGACTCATTAATGCTTGTAACACTCCAAACATGTGGTGCTAAGTGGAATTCCATGCTGAGACCAGTTGTATTTATGGCGCTTACTTCCTTTCTGCTCTATTGGCTTGTTACATGTTTACTTTATGTCTAAAGTCATTTGAAATTCAATAAAAACAAATTAAACATAAAAAAGGAAAACATGCAAACAGAAGGTAGGTGATGGTTTACAGGCTGGTCACAGTGTCGTCTCAGAGGTTCATGCCAGTGGATCCTGACTCCTGGTGGTAGATGTCATTTTTTTGGAGAACACAGAGGGGAGGAACAAGTGGAGCTTGCAGGGAGAACACTTCACAAGCCCTGACACTTTCCACCATCCCCTCCCCCCTTTTTATGTCGGTCGTGGGGCTTGAACTCTGGGCCTGGGCGAGCTCTCTACTGCTTGAGCCTCAGTGCCACTTCTGGTTTTCTAGTGGTTTATTGGAGATAAGAGTCTCATGGACTTTCCTGCCCAGGTTAGCTTTGAAACATGATCCTCAGATCTCAGCCTCCTGAGTAGCTAGGATTACAGGTGTGAGCCACCAGCATCCGGCTCCCCCATCTATTTGTAGTGGATATGACAATACCTGCAGGAGCCATAGCTCAAAGGAGCCTTTGAGAAGCAGGGGAACAAGAGGTTGGAGTTTCAATGGGGAAGTAGAAGGTGGAAGTGGGATTAAGAGAAGTTAGGAAAAAGAAATGTCCTCTGGGTCAATGCTGTTACATGGGAGGTAGAGATAAAGAGCATCACAGTTTGAAGCCAGCTGAGGCAAAAACTTAGGAAGACTATCTCCACCAACAAGCTTGATATACTGGTATGTCCATGTGGTCCCAGCTATACAAGAAGCTCTGAGGATCTCAGGCTGAACCTGGCCAGGGCAAAGTTGACATGAGACCTTATTTGAAAAGTCAAGATAAAAACTGAGAGTGTGGCGCAAGCAGCTGAGCACTTGGCTAGGCAATGAGTTCAATCCCTAGTGCCACCAAATAGATATTGTTTGCTTCAATTATGATATTTGTCAGAAAACTTTGAGGGCTTTTTTGTCTCTTTTCTTACTTATTTATTTCCTTATGCAACCTTCTGGGTTAAGCCTATTCTTACTATTTCTGCCAATAAATACAGAAATTTCTCCACTCCCCAGCTTTCTCTCTCCCCGAGGCCTTCCTCTCTTCCTGCTTTCACCCCTATTCTCAGCTTTTTCCATTTCTTTTTTCCTCCCTCTTTTCCTCTTACTTTCTTCCTTGCATTTTCCTTCCTCTTCTATGGGAGAAATAATTGATCAGTTGACAGATCTAGGTCAGGCTAGCAGGGGTGGCTCAGCTCCATGAAGGCTTGCCTAGAAGGAGGGGAGAGTCTGTCTTTCCAAATCACAAGGAGCCAGGCCACAGGGTAGAGTGGGAGGATGGGGGAGGGCCAGCCAGCCAAACATGGCGAGTTCAGCTATCCTCATCCAGGGTGTCTGGGATCGTATTGATTACAGCGTCTTCAGCCATTTGGTCTCTTTGACACTCTCATTTTCCATACCCGATTTATCTTTGCCTCTTTTCTGCTTTCTTCCCCACTCCGCTTTCATACTCTGCATGTTCCCATTTTTCTCCTTCTTTCTACTTGTCTTGCCTTTCCTCCTCCATCCAAAACCATGACAGGTGATCACAGGCTCTCCCACTTAAGTCATAAGAGAGAAATGGCCTTTTGTTTATTTGCAAAAGGAAAACCAGAAACTCTGCCAGAAGAGCTCTGTAAGTCATTTGCAAACTGCAAAACAAACCAACAAAGATTCACATTTTCATTGCCCAGAACAGAGTATTTCAAGAGACACTGTCAAGCTAAGGAATCAAATATTGGAAAACACATTCTTCAGATCTGTTACTGAGGATATCTTAGGTTACTAAATTTTATTTTTTTTTCCTAAGCGTCTGTGAAAGTATTGGGCTTGGCAGTCATAAAAGACTAACCAAAAGACCAGTTGATTTGGGCTGTACTTTCTTGTTCAAACTCATTCTTTAGTGGTACTTCCTTGACTCATCTCGGAAGTACCACCAAAATCTAACCTTAATCCAACAATCCATCTAGTTTGCTTCATTGCTTCTTTATTTATTTCTTGGTTCAATCACCAGCAAATATCTATTGAGTGTATACTATGGTTTGGGCATTACTTTACATACTAGGAATATCACAGTGAAGAAAAGCAATTAAAAGTTAAGACTGAAGACTTAGGGTGATCTCCCTGTTTTGTCTTGGCTTGAGCAGCAGTACCAGAAATCAAAGTGAAGATTAAGTAATAGCTTCTTGTCTTTTGTGCAAATGAATCAGTCCTTGTGTAAGCAAGGGAGCACTTGGAGGATGTGCTCTGGCTGGATCTGTGCCACAATAGAACAGAGACGCTACCTTCCATTCTTCATGTCACCCCTTTCTAAGAAGTTGCTCAGGAAGCCCAATGTGTCTTCAGTTATATGCAAGATGGTGAAAGCTCATGGGTGTCATGTGGTCTTGTCACTACTTTTCTGTGTCATTGAGTCAACAGCAATTCTTAACACCATGACCACCCAGTCCCAGGAAACTATCTCCTTTATGCCCTAATGTTTGCATAGGGTGGAGGGCCAAAGAAGATAAAGGGAGAGCATTTGAGACAAGACCAGGCAAAATTCTTCTTCAGGCAGCTAGTTGGGTGAGGTTGCTGCCAGCCATACCTAGGATGTATGGGATTCATACTTACCTCTTCTTTGAGACCCCTTTTCACTTGCGACATAGTCAGCATACCCTAATATAGACTTCCTAAAATAATGCAAAGGTTGCATTTACAGAAGGAAAGGGTAGTCATTTTCTTGTGCCATCTTCTTTTAATACATCAGCTTATATTTCCAGCTCTATGCCACCACCAGACAGGTGAAGTGTCTCAAAGGGCAACTTCAGTGCATTGCCAGATTCCACAGTGGTGACAACACTTATTCTTAGTAATTACCTTTTGTTTTAGTGTGTGCTAGTACTGGGGCTTGAACTCAGAGCCTAGATTCTATCTCATAGCTTTCTTATGCAAAGCTGGTGCTGTACTACTTGAGCCAACAACTGGTTATTTTGGAGTTAATTGGATATATCTGATGAACTTTCCTGCCTCAGTTGGCTTTGAACTCTCATGCTCAGATTTCAGCCTTCTGAATAGCTAGGGTTACAAGAATGAGCCACTAGCACATTGTTCAGCAATTATCTCTTCATAGGATCCATGATCCTTCCAAATCCAGCATCCTAGAGCAATTCTTCTTCTCCTGATACAACCTCACAATTCAGAAGGTCTTCAGCAGGTGGGTGCTCAGAGAGGGCTTCTGTCCACATTTATTTGTGGTGCTCTCCATCTTTAAACTGGCCATTCTCAAACTTGCTATATCACAGAAACAGCTGGGCAGCTTTACAAAGATGCTCAGATCCAGACCTGTCACCAACTAATTAGGGCAGAATCTCCTTGTGATGTGGCCCTATGTCGACCTTCTAAAATATCTTCTACTGGTTCTAACCTACCATGGGGTAGAAAATGATACCTAACATCACACCTAAAAATACTCTGTAACCTTGAGTAAAACAGATCCTGCCCATAGCCCTCCCTTTTGCACTCAAGAAAAAAGAAAAATTGGATGAAAGGAGTTTGGAGTTTTGTCTCAAGTTGCAATGCTGCAAGAATGTCTTTGAGGAGAGGCATTGATAGGTAGTGGCAGGGCTAGAAGAAAATATTCAGAACATTTGTGCATGAAAGAAGCTAAGAATATAAACATAGTCACATATGGGCAAACAGTCAGATTGTTCAAGTGATATGTGTGTGTGCATAAACACTATAAATTATATGTGGTAAGTATTTATCTGTAATGCAAACTTAGGGTGCAAGGAAAGGGTTAAACAGTCACCGAATTTCATCTAGAGGGAATGAGGAATGAAAATAACTCTTATGTATTCATTCATTCATCCAATTTTTTGATGATACTAAGCATTAAACTCAGAGCTTCTTGAATGTTGAGTAAAATGCTCTACTATTTGAGCCATGCCTGCAGACATTTTGCTTTTAGTTTGTCTTTCAGATAGAAGTCACAATAACTTGGTCTACATTGGCCTTGAACTATGGTTCTCCTATTCCTGCTTCAGCCTCACTTCTGCACACTATAGGTGTGTGCCTCTACTCTGTTAATAGTGACTGCATTGATCCAGCTCTGATTGAAGGTCAAGGATGAGTGTGTTGATACGGAATTGGGAGATCACTGAGTGATGGTGGACTATAGAAGAAAATGAATTTTAAGAGTCAGGATCATGTATTTCTCTTCAACTGAGATTCACTTCTTTCTGTTAGTTGGCTGTGCTGCCTCGCGGCTTTTCTTTTCTTACGGGTAAGAATGAGTCACACCTAGCATCATGAATTAGGCAGAAGTGATGCTGGCTTCACTCTCCAAGCCAGGTCAGCTCCTGCAGTGCATGTGGGAGCAAAAACTTATTTGTTCAGGTTTTATGGAGTCAGCAGATCTGAGAGGCACAAAGGGGAGCAGAGTGATGGTGCAGATTCTTGTTAAGTTTAGACACTGGACAACCCACACAGCCATTTGACTCCTCCTTAAAATTCACCCTGCTGTGTTAGACAAACAAGGGGTTTTCAAGACAAGTGATTCGAGCCCCTCTCTTGGAGCTCTGAGACTCCACAATGCACCTGCAGGGGATGGCCAGCTCCTATCACTAGTAATGGACATTGTGAATCTCTCAGGAGAGCTCACTAAAGTGGACTGTTGGAACTCAGGAAGACAAAAAGATGAGAAAAAGAAAGAGATGAACCAGGAGAAGCTTCTACCTTCTTATAGATTCTTGCAATTTTCCCGGGATTTGGAGAACCCCTGTATAGAGTAAACTCACTTTATTCACAGGTTTATCACATGCAGTTTTGCCAAGTACAGCCATTAAAAAAGGAATAAATAAATGATTCAAAAGAAATTAAAAACAAAAATATTGAATTCCTGTTGCCATTCTGTGTTGCTCAGTTGGTAAAGAGAATCTCTCAGTTCTGAGTTATTGCCGGTCATGTTTAAATTATTTCATGGTTGCCTGTTTCTCTGCTCTTAATTTTGTAAAAATAGGTTACTGGAAATTTTGTCTCATGAACTCAATACTAATTTATATATAACGAAAGCAGGGTTTTGAGAAAAGGAAGGAAAGTTTTATTAATTTTGCTAAGCCAAATAAAGATTTTACTTTAAAGCTACAATGCTGATTCTAAGGAATAATCTAATATTGAATCTATTTAAAACCAGCCCAGGAACTCAATTTTGGAATACATGACAACATGTTAATCCTAGGCCAATTATGGGCTTTTCTTGGCTCTTACCTCCCTGCTTATTGTTTTACTGCACCATGTCCTGAAACTATAAATGTTAGTTATCAGAAGTTTACTCATTCCAAATGCTCAAGGAAAGCTAAGGTGGAAGTGAGGGAATTGTCTAGTTTATTTGAAAATAAAACCAAAAAGCTAGCATAGAAAAAGGTATGCATAATTATCATTCTTGTCCTGGGATTCCAAGGTAGCTACAGAAGAGGATGGTTCATATCATAGATTAAAGTAGAGGCTGGGATGCCAAGCTTTTATCCTACCTTCGGTTAATCTGTAGGTCCCACTAAGGAGTTAGGGTTTTACTATTACAAATGTTCCTCCCCAAAAGCAAAGGTAAAGGTGAATATGCTTCATTGAAATGATCAAGTGAAAACTGGAGATCAGTTGAAAAGTAACATATCTTTAAGAGAAGGTAGGTGGTATTATGGGAAAAATGAATTAAGTATCCACAATACAGTGAGTGCTGAGCTCTGTGTTTCCTGAACATTTTCACATTTTCCTCTAGAGCCTTCTACCTAGAACTATATACCCATGGATACTAAGGATTATGTGTTGCATGCTGGTGCTAGACATATGGGTCCAAACTGAGCTCTGGACACTTCCTAGTTTGAGACATGTGGCAATTGATAAAACTCTATCTGACTCAGTTCTAGTCTTTAAGTGGAGATAATTATAGGACTGCTATAAAGATTAAATAAATGCAGATAAAGTTGTATACCACCAGGAACATAATAAGTATCCAACAAATATTACCTCAAAACATTATTACTACCCATATTATTACCTGTACCCCTGTGTAGACAGGACAGATAAATATTTTCTTCAATATGGCTGTATCTCAGATTTTCAAAAATTTGATACGCTTCCAAATATTTCAAAGTTTCCCTCTTATTTTCTGTGAAGCCAGCCATAGAAAGGGTATTGATTGCTCTTTTCTAGTTATTCTGGTTATCCCTCCTACTTCTTAATGTATTGCTTTCCACATGTTTCTGAGCAGCCCAATATACTACCAAAACATGGAGTCTTCTGATTCCAAATTCAAGCAGGATGAAGCCTCACTGCCTCAGAGGGCTCTGGCCTCCGTTTTTCTCTCTTTTCTGATTCTGTGCACTCCCTTCTCCCCTGCACTCCTTAAGTTTTCTAAGATTGTGTTCTTCAGACATACACTCTTCTGTCTTTTTCAAAAATTCTTTTTATAATTCCAAAATTAAGGCTCAGAACATCTTCAAAGCCCTTCATTCTTCCAGTATGATTCCCCTGCACCTGTACTTGCTTTTAGCATGTTAGTGAAATTCTTTCCCCTCCCAGGCTGTCAGTTCAGGAGATCAGGGGCTAGCATATAATTTCTAATATTCCTAGCACATTTGACATGATAGCTGGGACAAAAATAATGTTCACTGTTATAGAAAAAGAAAAAGAGAGGGAGAAATAAAGGCAGAGCATAAAGTCTGGGATCCTGATGGGTATTCAGTGGTCATATGACTTTGAGGACTCCTGGATAGATGTTAGTTCAACCCCTTCTTATCCTATGCCTGTGTTGATTCACTATGGATGGACTAAAAAATAAAAGCCTAACTTCAAAATTTATCCTTTATAAAGTGATCCTATTAGCTTCAGCTCTGTTTCCCTGACAATATTTTGAGGGACATTAAACATGTTGTCCCATAAATGAGTAATCCTTCCTGTCTATAATTATAAACTACATGTTATGGACAAATAGGTAGTCATCATTGTGGAGCTCAATGTTTCAGAATAAAGTTACTCAACGCTGGAAGTTGCTATTCCAGTGGTGACTAGATGAGGTCAGTAAGGAGGACGAAAGCCCAAACTTTAGTATTATAACTAGGTGAGTGCTGGTATCAGAAGGAGCAATGGAGACAGGGAAGACAAAACCAAAAGGCTAGAGAGAGAGAGAGAGAGAGAGGTGGCTGAAAAGGAGTATGGAGTATTTCTATCTTGCTTCTTCATATCTAGTCTCATTCTCACTTTACCCTAAAGCTTTCCAATAGGGAATCTAGCTCTCCTTTCCAAACAGGTATTGTGCAACTTAACCAGACTTGTCAGAGAGTCCAAGCTTTTCCCTCAATGCATCTGACACAGGCATGAGCATCCAGAATTAGATGGACTGTTTTGCTAATGCTGAAAAGAAATAAGAATTAACTAGTAGCTTTTATGTCTCTTCTTCCTTTTCTCTGAAAACTTCTCAATAGGATTTAAATGCCTTATCACCATTTTTATTACTTTTGTCTAATGCCAAAATAACTTAATTATAAAATCTAAAGTTTTGTGTCTTTCTCCTATCTCTTATTGTTGTAAGATACCTTGGGAGTTCCTTTGACTAGCATCCCTTCCAACCCAACAGCCCTACAGATGCCCAGGTCTGACTGTTGAACAGTCTCCTTGTATGCAGCAGAGAGTCATCTTCATTTTGGAAAGAAAACAAAACAAAACAAAATGAAAAAGACATCCAGGTGCCAGTGGCTCATGCCTGTAATCTTAGCTACTTGGAGGTTGAGATCTGAGGATCACAGTTCGGAGCCAGCCCAGGCAGAAAAGTCCCCATGAGACTCTTATCTCCAATAAATTACTCAAAAATAGCTGGAAGTGGCACTGTGGTTCAAGTGGTGGAGCACTAGTCTTGAGCACAAAGAGGCTCAGGGATAGCACCCAGGCCCTGAATTCAAGCTCCAAGTCTGGCAAAAAAAGAAAGAATAAAAAAGAAACCAAAACAAAACCAAACCAGAGATTCTATTGTGTGAGGACAGCTGAAAATAACTGGAGCTAACACTTTTTTTCATAGTTGATGAACTATATGGGAAAACACTCGTTATTCTAGGTCTTTCGATGTTTCTTCAATGCTGATTCTATCTTTTCTCTTTACAAATGATGTTCTTCAATTATGAAAATTTAAGAGCATTGGTACTCCTTATAACACTCATCTCTAAGATTCAATTATAGATGGCTACATGAAGAGGCATATGGACTTTTCATGGTTACTATTATCTGGCTCTGGTCTTGTAATACTACTGAAGCCAAGATTGATGGGTAGAGTTTTGAGTACTGAATTCAGGTGGATTGTGCTTTCTGACTCTTATTATTGTTCTCTTTTTGCCTGGGAGACTGGGACATTGACTGCTGGTAGGTATAGGAAGCAGCATGCAAATACCACCACCAACAGCATACATCAAGGATGACAAAGAAGGATCCTTCAGGTCAAACCACATGCACTTGCTGTTTTAGTGAATCAAAAATGTCTATGGACAATTACATATAGCTCGGTCTAAGGGAGGGAGCTCAAGTTCAAGATGATCGTAGTTGTACCAGCTCTGGAACACATATTTCATACTTATTGTAATTTGCAAGACAAAAAAGATTAGTTAATTAGGTTTCTTTTACTTGCAGCTCAATTCAATCTTAATGCCCTCCCCCCTCTCTCTCATTCTGCTCATTAAAGCTCTCCAAACACATTATCTAAAACATGGATTCTACTGACCTCCCATGTTCCTTCTTTTTTTTTAATTTTATTTTATTGTAAAGATGCTATACAGAGGGGTTACAGTTACATGAGTAAGGTAATGACTACATTTCTTTTAGAGCATTGTTACCCCCTCCTTTTTCTCCTACCATCCTTTCCTTCCCCCACTTCCCCCACTCCTCCTCTCCTTTACCCCAACGTTATAAAGTTCATTTCCAACATAGTGTCTTGTGAGTATCATTGTTGCAATGGGTCATCCTGTGTCCTTGTTTCAGCATTTTGTTATTCTCTTCCCCTCCCCAAATTGGATCAATGTATATACAAAATGCAGGGTGCCAAAATCAAATACAATGACAACAAGGAATATACCACAGGGGGAAGAACATACAAAAGAAACAAAAATGATGTTAGGGAAATGAACCCTAAGATATGTATTCAAATGTTTTTTTTCTTTCATGCGATTGTTTCTAACACATTTATAAGATGATTTCTTTGTTGCTTTGTATGTCCCTCCCCCACTGTATAACCCCTGCTTTCACTGTATTTGATGTCGGTATAATTTGTGGAGGGGAAGGGAAAAAACAAATCGTTTAAATAGTGATACAGGTGGACCCATTGCAACAATGACATGTACAAGTCGTTATGTTGAAAACGAACTTTACAACTTTGGTGGGGGTGGGGGAGGATGGGAAGGGATGGGAAGGGGAAACAAAGGAGGAGGCTACAATGCTTGATAAGAAATGTACTCATTATCTTGCCCATGTAATTATAACCCCTCTGTACAGCATTTTCACAATAAAAAAATAAAAAAGAAACAAAAAATACATAGTACATTATAAACAACAACAAAGAAAAACCTATTGTCCCATGGTTTCCCTTATTTGCAATAACTAGTATCTGTCTTGAACAAGCAGAAAAGCTCAAAAGCTATGTACAAGTGACCACATAAGATGATGCTAACTGAAATGAACACCAGGATAGGGACACAAGTGGTTTTATCCCTCTTGCTGTTATTTTTAATGTATTTATAATGTACCATGTGATGTTTTTTGTTTCTTTCCTACATTCTTCCCCAATGATAAAACATTCTATATAAGATGATGTTAAGTGAAATGAATCCCAAGATAGGGACACAAATATCTTTTTTCTTTCTTGCTATTGTGTCTAACATATTTATACTGTACCATGTGATTTTTTTGTTTCTTTGTATGTTCCTCCCCCACGGTATAACCCCAGTTTTCACTGTATTTGATGTTGGTGCCCTGCACCTCCTATATACACTTATCTAATTCGGGGAGGGGAAAGGAAAAAACAAAATGCTTAAATAAGGATACAGGTGGACCCATTGTAACAATGAGATGTACAAAACACAAAAAGAACTTTACAACTTCGTTGGGGGGAGGGTAGTTGTGGAGGTGGGAGGGAAGAGATGATAGGGGGAAAACAAAGCAGGAGGCAATGATGCTCAATAGGAAATGTACTCATTACCTTGCTCATGTACCTGTTACCCATGTTCCTTCTTGTGATCATCACAGGCATGGTCTCCAGACCTCTAATTATCCCAACCCTTAATGTTCAAAAAGGTACTGATAAGAAAAAATCAGCCTGAAAGTTATTACCACAGCACACTCTTCCTGAAATACTATAATTGGCAGAGGACTAATACCTGGGACTATGTGGACTTTACAGTTACATCAGTCTACTAAATTCTTGTGTAGCTTCTCTTCCTTTAAAATATATATATATATATATATATATCACTATCACTAAAGTTTTCCACAGTCATCTCATCAAATGAGCTTTTTTGCAAGACTTCTCCTATCCTTCCTTACAGTTGATTTCCTTTAAAATTCTTTTTTTAATGTTTGAAGTTTTATTGCAGCTTTGGTTTGTTATTTAAATCCATCAAGATTATTTTTGGCTCTTGATGAGCCATCACCATCAGCTCTGTGTCATCAGGAAGTGACAGAGATGTGCCATCTTCACATCATCTGGATTTATGGATTTAAAAGCCACAGAATACATCTGAAGCTATGGCCATGTTCTTATTTAGATTTGTATTTCATCCCTTTCAAAATTATTTATTTAGACCCTATCATGTACTAGGCTAAACCACAAAGTAGACATAATTCTTATACTCAGTGAAACAGACAACTCAATATAATGTAATGTGGTAAGGTTTGGAACAAAAGCAAGTCAGGTTTTCTCTGGAAGAGTAGAGATACTTCATGTCAGAGAAGTTGGTAAAGAAGAAACATCAAAGAAGACAGATACAAGTAAGAGGAAAGATGAGTTTACAAGTAGAAGAAAGTGTACGTGTCACAGTCTAGAAAAAAATCAATAGCATGGCAATTGATGATTTCCAAATAATCTGGTGAAATGGAGTGGTTTTGTGTGGTTTTGAGGAGATGGGGTTAAGGGATGTGAAATGAAGGACAAGAGGTATAGGTAGAGTTGCAGGTAAAGGTCAGAACCCAAATGACTTGTACTGAAGACTTTATATGAAGGGAAGAGGATATGTTGAAAGATTGCATGTTAGAAACACAATCGAATTATATATAACAGTATTTGGGGTTGTTCAGAATGTTAAGAGGGCTCTCTGGTGACAATGTGAGAAATGGGTTAAAAGGGAATGACAAGGCTTGAGAAAGACAGCTTCCAAAAAGATGTATCCAACTAGTCATGAGGGTTGCTAAGATAGAGAACAGGAAGCAGTGAAGAGTTATGGAGGAAAAGATCTGAGACGTAGAGGTGGAGCAGAAGGTATCATGAATGATAAAGAGAATTAGAAGAGGCTCTCTAGTTACTGAGTGAACAACTCAAAGGTGAATTGATGAAGGTGTTAATGAGTGTAATTTGGGTCAGGTTGGATTTCCAAGAGGCTCTCCAAGGTGAAGTTAGTCAAGTAGATCTGGAACTCTGGAGAGAGGTGGAGCTTGAACAAAGGCAGTCTTCAACCCCGATACAGTTAGTTACCCAGGGAGAGAGTACCAAATTACAAGGAGGAAGGAGAGAATTACATGGACAGTAATGAGGGCAGAACACTGGTACTTAAAGATAAAGGTTGAGAAATATCTGGTTTTTTAAAAAAGAAAAGAAAAGAAAAGAAAAACAAAAAAGCACAATGACAAGGGGTGGTGATAACAGGAGGAAATTCAAAACACTGTGATGTCATCAAGGTGACAGGGTAAAAATTGTGGGAAAGAATATTAGTAATCCCAATTGCTTATAAAGCAATGGGTGCCAGTGGCTCAAACCCATAATCCTAGATATTCAGGAGATTGAGGTATGATGAATTTGAAGCCAGCCCCAGCAGATAAATCTTTAAGACTCTGGCTTCCAATTAACAAGCAAAAACAAGAGGTGTGGCAATAGTGGTAGGGTGTCAGACCTGATAAAGTTGAGCAAGAGTGCCAGACACTGAATTCAAGCCCCAACACCTTCTCCCTCCCCCCTCTCTCTCTTTCTTTCTCTCTCTTTCTGTCTCTCTTTCACACATACATCTAATGGATCAAGGAATTTTATACTATTACCTTTTGGGAGAGCATTTTGTAGAGGAGCTGTAGAGTCAGAGATTAGAGTAGTATGAAGATATGGAGTCAGAAATATGACAGTTATTTTAAATAAATTTTTGGAAAGGAGAAAGAAAGAAAGAAAGAGACAGAAAGAAGGAGAGAAAGAGAAAGAAGGAGAGAAAGAGAAAGGGAGGGAAAGAGAAAGGGAGGAAAAGGGAGGGAGGGAAGGAAGGAAGGAAGGAAGGAAGGAGGAAGGGAGGGAGGAAGGGAGGGAGGGAGGGAGGGAAGAAGAAAGAATGAAAAGAAGAGAAAAAAGCAAAGGAGAAAAGTGAAGGAGAATGAAAAACATCGAGGGAAGAAAGGGAAGGTAGTAAGAAGATAAAGGGAGACTTGGGTTTGAGAAGATACTGCTGCATTTGTAAGATGTGTGAGACTCTTGACAAAGCAAGATGTTGATGGTAAGGTTCAGGGGATAAAAAGCAAGAAGAAGACTTGGGTGACCTCTGGCCAAGTGACTCCCTTGGGATATGCAAATGGCAGAAAGGGTAGATCCTGAGCACAGGTGAAGAATACATTGTGAAACACTCAATTGCACTCTGATTTAAAGCAAGGTAGGAGAAATGTATTTGAGAATATCCATGATGATTGAATTCAGCTCTTATACAATAAAAGCAGATTGAGTAAGATATAAGGTTTACCTTTTTTATTAAAAATAACCAAAAACCTAGGTCAGGTGCCAATGGCTCACACCGGTAAGCCTCAATACTTACTCAAGAGGTTGAAATCTGAGGATTGTGGTTCAAAGCCAGCCTGGGAAGAATGGTCTGTGGGACTCTTATCTCCAGTTAACTACCAGAAAACTGGAAGAGTCACTTTGGCTGGTGATAGAACAGTATCCTTGAATAAAAGAGCTCAGGGACAGCTACAACTGACAATAACAATAATAATAATAGCAGCAGCATCATCATCATCATCATCATCCACCTTGTCTGTTAAGCTGGTGTGTGTTTCCAGAAGCCAAAGTACTGGGCCTTTTTATCACTGGGATTTGTTGTATGTAGCTCTTACTCCTGGGTCTAATGTGGCAGCTTCTGTGAGCCACACATAGATAAAGGAAGAGACGAAGAAGGGGTTTACACAGGGGCTGTATATCCTGAAACACAGTCCTGGGGCATGATATTGGTCCCATTACCACATCTAGATGTAAGGTAACACTTTTCTAGATGGGAAAAGCATTATCCACTTTGGATGACAAATTCAGGGTCAGCACCATGGGAAAGGAAAGATGAATACTGAGACCCTCGGGATGTTATATGAAAAGGAGAGAGGTCGGTACTGGCCTTGATAAAGATAAATGGGGCTCTTCTGCCCATAGGAAATATATGGAAAAAGCAATTTGATCTTCTTTGTATCATTTAATCATACCTTTTCAACATCCCTAGTCATGAAGGAAACAGGAAACCCACAGTGAGTTACACCTCCATAGTCATTAGGCGGGCTATTATGAACTACATGAAAATAACGTGGAGAAATTGGGATCATGTATATTGCTGGTAGGAGAAAGTAAAGTGGTGCTTCGCTATGGAAACAGCAGGACAGTTCTCAAAAAGTTAAACTGGATTTCCATATGATCCAGCAAGTCCATTCCAGACTATATACTCTAAAGCATTGAAAACCGGTATTAAAACAGATATTTATACTCTATGGTTCATAGAGTAAATAAAATATTTGCCAAAAGGTAGAACAACCCAAGTACCCAAGTGTCCATCAGAAAATGAATAGGAAAACAAATGTGGTATGTCTATACAGTGGAATATTATTTGACCACTAAAGGAATTCTTTTAGAAAATTTCCAGTGGATTTTTTTTTTAATGAAAAGCTGTCTGATTACTCTTTCTTTACATTATTCTTTGTTCTCTGGAATTTTCAAACATGTGATCGGCCCCCATCTGTTTTCTTCATCTCTTTTCTTTTTTCTAATGCTGGTCCTACTTTGAACCCTTACCCAATTATGATCAGAGCCCAGTGCTACCTCCTTCTTTACATTACCTCTCTATAGCAAGCTATATTCTTCCCTCTAGAGTTTAGAAAACATATGTACATAAAATATGTATGTATACCCTTTACTCATCCCGGTGTTATTATTAATTCACAGTTTAAGAGTTGAGATGTTTCTCTAAGCCTTTATTTTCCTCATTTGTAAGCTGGGATATTCATACTTCACTGGGATGTAATTTTAACATTGAGTTAAATTGCATTTGTACAATGTCCTTTCAGTACATATTGGAAAGTAAAAGCCACAATACTGTACGCGCATGAATGATTAGAGTAGTACTAGAGACGGCCTTTCCTATCAGTCATCCTGAGCTTCTTATTACCTGGGTTGGGAGACTGCTTGTGGATAGATTAGTCTATTTTCTGTTGCTCTATCAAAGTACCTAAAGCTAGGTACTTCAAAAGAAAAGACTCTTGTTTAGCTCATAGGTTAGAGACTGAAAGTTAAGATTAGGTGGCCCCATTGGTTCAGTCTCTGACATGGGCCCTGCTTGACTGAATTAACATCATAGTGCATGGGAAAGCATGTAAGAGTAAGAGATCATATGACAAGACAGAAGGCTTTAGGAGTCAGGCTCACAACCTAATCTTGTGAGAAGAAATTTGCTTTGTGAAACCACTTTTAATCCCACTTGTGAGCAGCATTCCACAATAACCTAACACCTCCTAACAAGTCCCACTTCTGTAAGATTCTGCCATATTTCAACATCACCCCACTGGTGACCAGGCTTTCCAACACACGAAGCATGTGGTTTAAACACAAACAAAAGTCGAAAAACTTTTGTACCCATAGGGAGGGTACAAGACAAATTGCCAAACCGCCAGGACAAAGAAAGCTTGGTGGTGGTATGAGATACAAATAAAGGTTATATAATTAAATATGTATCCTCCCCCCGTTATGTGAAGGTTGCCAAATAAAAATAAACCGAGTGTCAATAAATTTAAGTTCCACATAAACAATAATTTTTATTATGTGTAATGCATACTTAAATTATTCGTTAATTTTTTACATTCAGATTTAATTGGACATTTTTGTTTTTATCTGTCACCTTACCTTTGACCTGCAGATATTAGAAACACAGGAAAAATAGTCTGAGTGGAATTGGTATCTACCAGGTAAAGATGAGTTTTAACTGCCTATATATTTACTTTTTAATGGAGATGTATATGATTTCTCAGAAAAGAAAAGGCATGACTGCTATTATTTCTGGCTTATTATATTATTGTAATTTCTTATTTTCCCTGTTGGTACTGGAGCTTAAACTCAGGGCCTGGGCACTCTCCCTTAGCTTTATTTGTTCAAAGCTAGCACGGTACCATTTGAGCCATGCTTCTTCTTCCAAGTTTTGCTGTTTAATTGGAGATAACAGTCTCAAGGATTATCCTGCCTGGGCTAGCGTCCAATCTTGATTCTCAGATCTCAGCCTCTTGAGTAGCTAGGGTTACAGGAATGAGCTACTGGTGCCTGGGCTTTCTTGTAAGTTCTGTATTAGGAAAGAGAGAGAAAGAAGAGAGGAGACAAAAAGGATGTGAGAGTCACAGAGACTGACACTGAATGGAAAACTACAGAAAGAAAGAAGTAAGACAGTAGTTAGAAGTACCCTACTTTCCAGAGAGCTCCTCTTTCCCCTTTAAATTACAGAATAGCTATTATGCACCTAGATCCAACTTCCCATTCCTCTGCACAGAAGCATGAAGAGACCCCCATGGAAATAGAGCTCCTTCTTTCCAGAGCCTGACTCCCCTTTGGCCTGGCTAGATATCTACAGCCACTCATAACCTGTCCCAGGTAACAGGATGCTGTCTCAGAGGGTGTGACTATATGCTCCTATAGCAGAGGAATGAATAATATGTTCTCTAACCAGACCAGCTGTGGGATCGCCTTGCTGACAGAAAAATTTGCTAGTGCCCCAAATATCTGCCCAGCCTCTGCAAAGCAGCAGCTCTAGCATCAGGAGAGATTTCAAGATTTATTATTTGCCTTGGTGTCTGTCAGGTATTCTGCGTGTCTTCCCACTTCCCATTGTGCTTTTCTGGACCCCTGCAGCCTTGACATGTGTCCCCATCCAAGCTTTCAGAGTCTAAGGAATACTACGTGAAACTATTTCTTTTCTTTTCCCTTTCCTGATCCACTTGTGTTTATGTAAATGGCTGGAAAAGCAGTTTCCAGCTTATTTCAGAAGCTTAAGAGCTTCATGAGAAGCCTATTATTGAAAAATCAGAAAGTGAAAAGCAACTTCTTAGACAATGAATTAGCAGCTCAGTGGCTGTGTGTGTAATGCCGAATGTACTGTAACTGGCTGCATTACAAATAGGATCTCCCCTGGGTTTCAATAATCAAACATGTGGCAACAGGTTGTCTGTTTCAACAGAGTGAGTAATCAAAGGAGATTTGCAGTTAATCCAAATATAACAGAGAAGCATCCAAGGGAAGCCCAGGAAAAGGAAAAATCAGCTGAAGGCTCAGGAGTATGCCAGTACTCTCTGATTTGGAGTCCTCTGTGTGACTAAGAGAACTTGAGGGCCACAAACCTGATCTATCTAAAACTTGACCAAGGAGGAAGAGAAGCCCAGAAAATCATCCTCAGGATTTGCCTCTTTAGTAACTGATGAAAACTCTGGGAGGGAAATAAGTACCTTTTGGTGCTTGTTTCAAAATCCGGATGCCTCTATTGGATGGAATTCATGAGTAGAGAAGGCTTCTTTTGACTGGGAAGTGTAATTGGAAAATAATGGCTCAGGCTTGGAAGACAGGGGCACACAGCAGCATTTCAGGGACACACTTCCCTTTGCATGCAGTATGCATCTTTCGTTGTCTAACTGTGGATTCTAGACAGCCCAATCAGCATTTATCTAGTTCGTGAGGCAGGGTCCAAGTCTTCCCATGGTTCTTATGCCTCTGAAATATAGAGGTGCTACAGTTTATACATAGTCTGGGTGTTAACATGGATGCTTACAATTCCAACTATTCAGGATTACAATGGAGGATCAAGGTTTGAGGCTACCCTATGCAAAGTTAGTGGGAATGTCTACCTGAAAGAGAATGAGGCTCTACCTGACCGAGGATGAGACTCAAATGGTTTAGAACCTAAGAGTTCAATCTTTAAGACTACCCAAACAAACAAAGAAACACACATACACACATAATAAAATAACACTTTAACAATGGGAGGATTGTGGTTTGAGCTCAGCCTGGGCAGAAAAATTTGTGAGATTCCATTTTCAAATCATAGCTGGAGACTTTAGCATATATATTTCTATCATATCAAGCTATATGGGAGGCTGAGATTGGGAGAATTGTGGTGCCAGGCTAGCCCTGGCAGAAAAGTCCAGAAGAGTCCATTCCCATGAAGAGAAGCTGGACATGATAACAAGTGATCCCAGAAATAACGGGAAGGTGGAAAGAAGACATACTGTGCCTCAAGTATGTGTGCAGGAGGGAAATGAGAATTTATCCTAAAAATAACCAGTGGAGAAAACAGGGCTGAATATGTGGCTCAGCAATATGATGCCAGCCTAGCAAGCATGGGGCCCTGAGTTCAAACCCTCAGTACCATTTAAAAAAATTGAAAAGACCTAGGTACGTGGCTCAAGAGGTAGTCTATTTAGCCAAGCAAGAGCACCATCAACTCTGAGTCGAAAGCCTACTTTTTAGGATAGAAATGAGAGACAGACAGACAGGCAGAAACACAGAGAAAAAGTAGAGTCCAAGTCAAGGTGACTGTCATGTATACTTGTTTGAGAACCATAGGCTGATCTGAGGTTCTGAAGGTAGCAGGCATAAGTAGCAAGTAGCACTCTGGGTCCCTGCATGGACACAGCTCTTAATATGCCAGAGCATATTAATATAGATTCACCCCCATATCAATCTTGCTAACACCACGGGGCTACAAGGAAAGACATGAAGCCATGTAATATTTGTGACGCATATGTTAGTAATATGTGCCAGGTACTGGCACATGTGATGTTTTATTTAATCTTCCCCACAGCCTTGTAAGGTAGATGTTGTAGCTATTATTTTATTGCTGAGAAAATGTGGAATAGGAAAGGTCAACTCTCTGAGGTCTGGCAATTCCTGAGCTACTATGCTTGACTATCCCAGTCAACCTCCCCGCACGTTATGCCTTCAGTGTCACCTCCTCTGTCCCCAGAATGCTTTAGGTGCCACCTCCACAAAGCAATTGGCAGCCTGACAGGGCCCCAGCTCTACTGTGCCAGCCCTCCCCCACCTCACCCAACTCCTTGCTTCATGTTAATTTCCCACCTGAGTACTGAGTACTTTATAAATAGCAAATCTAAAATGAATTTTCTACCAGCGATCATTAGCTCCCTTGACATCCATTAAACATTCTCACAAGCAGAGTCAAGTGACAAAAGGGATTGATTTTTACAGTATGCTTAATAGGGGAAAAGAAAGAAAGGTGTTGACAAGTCCTTTTTTTTTCTGTCCCGATATCATGAGGAATTTGAAATCAGTCAAATGACTTTTATCTGGGGGGGGGGAGGTGGGGGCAGGGGGTAGGCCAGGACTGGGTGCCAGTGGAGAAAGTAAGAGACACACAGGAACTTCCCCAGCTCATTTCTGCTCAGCTCATTTCTGCATCCGTGACAGGTAAACATAAAGTTAGTTACCTAGTGCCAGCTACCAAGATGAATATGTCAGATTTAATGCTTCAAAATATATAGGGTCCAATCCAGGGAGGGAGTAGGGGCCCTGGAGGGGTGGGAAGAAGATGGTGTTAGAAGGGATGGAAAATAACCAATCTTCTGCTGAAACCATTGGAAACATAAATGTGTAGAAGCAATAGCTGAAGTCAGAGAGGGCTAGCATATGAGGCACCATAGCTGAAAATTTAACTTTGATTTCAATTTTCATATTTGTCAGCAATAATTAGATTCAAGAAATGTTTTGCCACTGTTCCAAAATACTAATAAGTAGAGGCCTTTGTAGTGTGGTTAATGGAGTCTTTTTTTCTCTAGTGGTGTAGGAAAATTCCATTAAAGTGAAAAGTCATACCGTATTCCAGAGCTTCAGTCTACATTGACTCTGCTACCGTGGTGAGGTCAGCTTGGGTACTGGAACCCTCTGGGTCTCACCACAGGACCACTGGTTGGCAAGGAGTTTGGGCTTCCCGGAGCTCTGCTACCTGTCATTTCTGACCTTCACAGACCTCCTTGCCTTGTAGGTCTGGGGAGAAAGAAGAGAAGAAAATTCAGCAGAGCATTATTTTCTGAAGAGTACGGTTTAAGCACATCATCTTTTGGAGCAGGTTGTAAAGCATGGTAAAGGTGCAAGTGACTGCTCCTTCCAGGAATTCTTCCTGTCCTTCATCAGACAGAATACTTGTCCTGTCACTATTATAGCCCCACCCCACAACACAGCCTTTGCTTTCTCTTCACTTTAAACCCCAGGTTACTCTGGAAGCCTAGATAGTAGAGTTCTCTTGTAGATCAGGATCTAAGGAAGGGAGGCCCAAGGTATACCATTTACCTTAGGAGGTCTGTGACTCTCCAGTATCCCCAAAGGTCAACACAGGGCTCACCTTCATGAATGAAGAAGTAAATCAAGCTATTTATATGGCTAAGCTCATTGTACCACATTTTCTAGAGATATGACATTGGAGAGAAGGCCTAGAGGCCCTTCCTCCCTTCTATCCACTTTCAACACAACTTCCTGCAGTTAGGAGCTAATTACCACACATTGGGACAGTTGGGGTGGGCTTGGGTTCTATCTGTGTCTCCATCATTCTCTTCTTAGGCACACTTGCTGGGAAGACAGTCACTGTCTGGTTGACTCAGAGGCTCAAGGACCCTGATGTGACACCTTCCTTACTGAAACGCTGAGGGGAACTCCCAAACTGTCAGTTGTCATGTACCTATGGCAAAAAGAAAAATTAGCCAGGTAGACCTATGATTTCCTCACCTCCCACACACGATCTCTCTCATGGTCAATTGTGCTTTTTGACTATAACTTGGGAGCCATAGAAAAGCAGCTTGAAGATAGTAGATGAGAAATGATGGGAAAATGGGCAGATGTTGGAGAGTCAACATCTGTTCCCCAACCCAGCTTGGATAGAGAACGACTCATAGGAGCCCCTCCTGCCTAAAGGGATTAGCCCCTTACTAGTGTCTGTGTGTGTGTGTGTGTGTGTGTGTGTGCACACTCGCACACATGCGCTTGCTTGTTTATGTGTACTTGAACTCAGGGTCAGGGCTCTCTCCTTTAGCTGGTATCCAGCTTAGGCTCCTCCTATTAATACATGCTCCTCTTGCTTCTCTCCTCTGCCTTTGCACATGGATCCTGTTCTCCTGGGCTTTTGCTCCTAGGTGGTATCCTCTGCAGCACTCTTCCCTACAGCTCTCAGAGTGGCAGAGACCAAGGGCCTGTGCTCTTTCTTAAGAACCCAGCTTTCCTGGGTTCACACCTCTTCCTGCTCCCTCCTGCCTTCATTTTCTCCCTTTCACCAATCATTGTCTAGCTGCCGCTTCACTTTTCCCTAGTGGCATGTGCCAGATCTTATCCCTCCGCAGTACTTCAGGATGAAAGGAGGAAGGGGATATTAAATCCACCAGTGATATGGCGTGGCAATTGGGAGAGGCTTTGTTGTGTCATTTCCTACCTCCTTCAGCCTATTAAGCAAACAAAAGTGCTTGTGGAATGAGAAATGTAAATGGCCAATGCAAGCCGATTAATCCTAGATGTACAATTCCATTAATAAGGCCGCTTTTTAATAGGCGGCTCTGGCAGCAGCAGGCAGGCAGGCCAGGAATTGATGTATTCTCTGTAATTGTATTGCAACTAATAGGATATGAAGAAAATTGTACCAGAGAAGCAGGTCTTTCAACACTATTTTCCAATCAGCTGAAATAATGACTTGCAGAGGAAAGTCTTAAAAAGAGCAACACACACACACACACACACACACACACACAACACACACACGTACAACATGGTCCAGGAGTACCCGTTGTTCTTTACTGTGGGTTGAAATTTCCTTCTGTCATCCCTTCTCTTCTGATCTTCCTCTCTCATGCTCCAAACTCCCTCTACATTTCTTCTCCAATACAGGCAATGGCCAAGACTCAAAGAAATTTGTCACCCACATTCTCTAGAGAAGCCCCTCTCTGACCCCCCGCAACTTTTACCTGGTCATAACATTTTACCCCACTTACAGGCTTAAATGACTCCGTAAAATTATCAGAAAGTTGATGGAAAAGGGCAGATGAAAATAAGTACTGGAGAAAAGGCTAGAAGAATCCCTGAACATGATGATCCTTTAACAAATTAAGTGTGTGGGTTTGGACAGGCCCTTCACCACTCAGGATTCTCAATAAGAGGAAAGCTGATATCTTGTTGCATCTATTCACTCCTCATTCAACAAAATACTTGTATGATGTCAGTGATGCACTGGGCACTCTTCCAAGCTGTGAGGATGTCGTAGTAAATAAAATAACTACCACTAAAATCAGTCCTTGTCTGCCCTCATGGTGCAGCTATTCTCTGGAGTTGACAAAGCTTTGGGGGAATCCTCATGACTACTATGATAGGCACTGACCCTTCCTCTGAGCTCATCCAACACTGGAACCCAGAGCATCTCCATTGTTGTTTGCTTTACCTTGGTGGCAGCAGGAACTGGGGTTCCTTCTACATGACCCACTTCCATGTGTTCCTGCCAGCCAGCACCTCTCGTCACTGGCCTCTACCTCCATGGGTCTTTCCTGCCCATTTGTATGCGGACCCTGCCCCTTGCTTGGTCACAGGCTGGAGAGTAAATATAAAAGAGAAAAGGCAAAGCACATTTCAGTTGAAATCCCCAAGGAAACTGATGTGATTGCTGTACAGAAATGGTTCCAATAAGGGCAGAGAGGAATATTGCTTTTATAGCTTTTGGGACATAAAACATTTAGAAAATGTGATTGACTGGCAGGGTCTAATTCATCATTTATCTCATTCCCTCTGCTTTCACACTGTCTTGCTCCCCACAATACACAAGCAGACATTCTCATTCCCATGCAAACTTTTCCCCCCCATTTTGCCTCTCTGTCTTCTCCTCTCAGCGTCTTGGATTTATCATCATTCTCTGAAGCAGGAGAACTCCTGTGGCTATTTATAATTAATGCTCAGAAACCTGCCAATCCATTTAATGACACTAGCAGGTCATGGCCCCCTTATAGCTCTCCATTAATCATCATTAGAACAGCTCTGAGTTTTTACATTCTTTTTAAATGTTAATTCACCTCAGTAATGCTCCTTTTAGTTAAAACTGTAAGGGGGGAAGTGGCTAGTGTCTCCATGCTGCCCATTGGGGGGAATGGCTGGTGCCGTTGATAAAGACTGCTGGGTTTTCTGTTCTCTTGTCCTTTGCCTCCTATCCTCATTACCGGATGTCAACCTACTTTGTTTTTTTGGTTTCCTATATTTATCATTTAAAAAAATTGCCTCGTAGGAAAATGAACTTTAACTTAGATATCTTTGGAAACCCAGGGATTAAGCAATGGGCAATGAGAAATTCCCAACTTCTGATTGGGACCCCCATACCGTGAGTTGACTTTGTAATTCCTAAACATGCTGGTGCATCCTGGCCTCCAGAGCTTAAGTGGAAATAGGAACACTCCACGTAGTTTTCCAACAGGAGAGCAAGCCTCAGAGGACAGGTCAAAGGGACCAGGTAAGGCATTCTCTTAGTCCTACTGAGAGTGTTGGCCATGTGTCTTTTGTATTGATGGTCTGGAAACTTTGAGCAAATGACTTAACTTCCCTCATCACCTACAAAATGGGGCTTACATCTGTCCTACTAAAAACCAGAGTTTTTAAGACTGTAGGCCCAAACTCCAGGAGTTCCATCTGTTAAGGCCAGCCACTCGTCCCTACGTGACAAATAAAGGAGCTCGGCTAAGGGCAGAGAAAGGAGATTCATCATGTGACAGCTGTGGAAAGAATGCATTTTAATACATCTTCAGCCATCTTCAGAGTTATAGACATGAGTTATAGGCTTAACTAGACAGAAAACTGGGGGTAGGAGCAAGAGGTATATATGCATAGTTAAATAAATTCTAGTCACAGGTGGGGCCTACTTGTGTTCAGAAGGGTTCTGGAGAAATTATCTCTCTCCTTCTTTCTGATCAGTATAAACAAATTATCATTGCCTGATGAGTAGTCGGTCCTGAAAAAGTTCTATTGTTCCTTTGGGGCAGTTTTGGTCTCCATAAAGATAGTATTGATTAGTAACAAATTCTACCCTTCCCAGAATCTAAGGTGATTACAAAGTGACTGCAAGAGATGGCTTAGAGCAGAGAGACACACACACAAAATGGAGACAGGAAAGCTAAGCTTTTCTCCTGCTTTCCTTTAATTTGTGGATCCAGCAAAAGCAGCTTTTAAGCATTTTTTATACTAACTAACTAAAAAGATTAACTGCATACAAATTAAGTGTAGTTGAAAATGTACTAGACTTTTAATGCTGGTCTTTTAAAAAATTAATTATAATTATACTTTTTTATTTTCCTGTGCTAGTCCTGGGGCTTGAACTTACGGCCTGGGTGCTATCTCACAACTCTATGGTGGTTAATTGATGAGTCTCATGGACTTGCCTGCCCAGGCTGGCTTGGAACTGAGATTCTCATATCTCAGCTTCCTGTGTAGCTAGAATGACTAGTATGAACCACAGGCACTGGCAATGCTGGTCTATTTTCAGTGTTTCTTGTCCTTCTTGGCTACATTATGGTGGTGCACTGTTGCTAGTACCCTCTTAGGCTTCATATCCCTAGATGTGTATGGTATCAAGTTGAGAAATAATTATGCCTTATTTGTCAAAGCCAGAAAGGTATATTTTGAATCATCCAACAATATGTGGTTTAAAATTGTTAAATTAGGGCTAGGAAGGTGGCTCAGTGGTAGAGTGCTTGCTTCACATGCATGAGGCCCTGGGTTTGATTCCTCAGTACCACATAAACAGAAAAAGCCGGAAGTGGCGCTGTGGTTCAAGTGGTAGTGCGCTAGCCTTGAGCTGAAGAGCTGAGGGACAGCACCCAGGCCCAGAGTTCAGGCCCCATGATGGACCCCCCCAAAAAAATAAGTTAAATTAGAAACATAAGTGTAAAGACCAACTCTGTGAAACTGTGTACCTTACTTCACTTCTCTGAGCTTCTTATCTCCTATTTTAGGGGTCCATATTTTTAAGACCCTTGGTTATAATTTTGTTGCTTGCTTCTAAGTGTTTCCAAGGGGCCAGAATAATAAATTAGGCTTAACTAGGAAAAACTAGTTCCTTTGACTATTGAAACTCTTTAGTTTTTCTTATCAAGTAATGTGTCCTAGAGCTTAGGGCTCTAACAAAAGCAAACACAAACCAAGGGCAAGTGGAAATATATAAAAAAATACTTTTCCAACTTATTTTGACTCTGAAGTGTTTTGGCAATCAAACTTTGTGCTAAACATCTGGAACCATGTACTTAAAATTATGATATGACACCTCAGGAGCTACTAGGCACCAAGTGACTCATTTATTCTAACATTTGATCTTTTAAAATTTTACTCGAGGAGGATAACTCCATTTTATGAATGAATGAGTGAATGAATGGAAGCACAGAGAGGTAAAGTAGCTAGTCCAAAGTTATATAGTTTAATGTGTTGTCAGGTCAAACCTATATTTCCTTAAATCTAGTTTAATATTATTTTCTCTTGTTTTGACCACTTTTATGGCTTTGTGAATGAGGTAATATACTTTGGGTGAAATGAAATTATTCCTCCTTTATTAATCAGCTTTCTATTACTGTAACAAAATACCAAGAAAATCAACATTAAAAAAAGGAGGAAAGACTTATTTTGGCTGTCAATTTTAGTGGTTTCAGTATTTCCAGTTGCTGTTACATCTATGTCAAGGCCAAATATCATGTCAGGAGCACAGAGTAAAGACGTTTTTAACCCCATGACAGCCAGAAAGTGAAAGAGACAAAGAGAGGAAGTGCTGTAGTCCCATAATACCTTTCAAGCGCACAACATCAGTAACCTAACTTCCATGTATTCAGGCCCATTTTTTTAAAGGTTCCACCACTTCCCAACAGAGTTGCATACAGGTCACTAAGGCTTTTATGCATGTTATTTGGGGGATACTTATCCAAGCTATGGCATCTTAATACTTGCTCCTATTTTGATGCAAATTGTAGCAAGTAACTAGGTATAAATTATAGCAAGTCACTTATGGTTTTGTGTAAGATCTACTTTGTGGGGTTAATTCCTCATCGCAGTGGTGCTTATGGTAGCATTAGGATATAGCAGTGGGCTTCCTTAGATAGGGTCTATAGCTCATTCCTTTCATTTTTTTTTTAGTTTTCTAACATGTCCTTATTCATTGCAGGGGACATATCATATCATCTTCCCCCTTTCCTGAAATGCATCTCTGAAACTCTAAGTAGACACAAGTCCCCAAGCTGGGCTTTGGCCATCTGTTCTGCCCTTCGCTTGAGAATGCAATAAAATCTGCCTGACAATCATGTCAGTACAAAGGGCAGAGAGGACTGCATGTCAAAAAGCTGTGTAAAATCTATTCTTCCAAAGGTTGCGTCAAGAATATTCTGGCTAAAAAGCTTGAACAGTGAGTGAGAATTTTATCCTTGGCTTTTTCTCTTCTGGTTCCTTTTCTTTATTAATGGTTTTGTGATAGTTCTTGTTTGGTACCAAGTTAGTAACAATAAGACTTTAGAATTCGTGCCATGTGGTCTATGTTTGAGAAAGCTTTCACAAATCTATTATATCTTTACATCTTTATGACTGTGGTTGGATTTGAGAACTACAAGCCCTTGGAACACATTGAACCCGACACTTGTAGCTGATTGTTATTGATATATTTTGTTTTAGTGTAAGTAATGTATCCTTATTAAATATAATTTGGAAACCATACAAAAGTAGCTTTAAAAAGATTGAAAGTCACTCATGCACAATTACACTTAATGTATTTCTTTCCACTTTTTTTCTTATTCATGGCCATGGTTTTTATTGTATAGTTATAATCATATCATTTATATCACATTTTTTTCTTTTAAGAAGAGATCATAAGCAATTTTCTGTGTCGTTGCATAGTGTTAGTGATCATTATTTTAATTATTTTCATTGTGTTACATCAAGTAAATGTACTATATGTTTGAACATTTATGTTCTATTTTTTGTTGTAATAAATAATGTTTACATGAGGATCTCCATTATTACAGCTTCATTGCAGTTGTATGATTGTTTCCTGAGAAATAATATTATTTTTAAATCTTTTTTTACTCAGGAGAAACTGAGGCAAAGGGGAAAAATGTGACTCTAGGCCCTACAGTCAGAAGAGAAACACCTAAAAGTCAGCTTGTCTCTTTGATTTCCCATTTCTCCCATTATACTGTGATCCTTGGAATTTCTACATAAAGGGTTTAAAAATGCCTTGAGCTCCCACATAAAAGTAATTTTATTTTTAGTACCCAGTGATTGAGAAAAATTACCATAAAAATGGCTATAAATTCTGTAGCACTTCTAAATAATGTGTATTAAATTAAACACAGTAAGCATGCATGTGTATTTAGAGGCAGTATAAGCAGTATACATGGAGAAAGATACATACCAGTTACTGGTATTTTGGTGTATACAAAACCTCTTTTAAAACCCCTTTTCACCTCTAACCCTAAAGCTACTGTTCTGTAAGAAAGAAAGGTGGCATGCCCAGGTGAACCTCTCCTTACCCTCTCCCGTCTTGGGGCTTGAACTTAGGGCCTGGGTGCTGTCCCTTAGCTTCTCTGTGCTCAAGGCCAGTGCTCTACCACTTGAGCCACAGACAACTTCTGGCCTTTTCTGAATAGTTTATTGGAGATGAGAGTCTCATGAACGTTGCTGCCCAGGCTGGCTTTGAACTGCAATCTTCAGATCTCGGCTCCTTAGTAGCTAGGAGAGCAACTGGCACTCAGCTTCATCCTTAGTTTTTGTTTTTATTTTTTACATTTTATTGTAAAGGTGATGTACAGAGGGGTTATAGTTACATAAATAAGGAAATGAGTACATTTCTTTTTGAGCAGTGTTACCACCTCCTTCATTTTCTCCCACTTTCTCTTCCCCTGACTCCCCTCCCCTCCACAAGTTGTAAAGTTCATTTCCAACAGTATCTTGTGAGTATTGCTGTTGAACTGATTCGCCCTTTGACCTTTGTCTCACCATTTTGTGATTCCCTTTCCATTCCCCAAATCAGATTAAGTGTATATGTGCATATATATATATATATATATATATATATATATATATATATATATATAAAACAGTGATAGCAGTGTATAAGCCAAATGGAAAAAAAATGAAAGAAAGAGAAAAAAGAGGGGCTGGGAAGGTGGCTCAGTGGTAGAGTGCTTGCCTTGCATGCATGAAACCCTGAGTTCAATTCCTCAGCACCACATAAGCAGAAAAAGCCAGAAGTGGTACTGTAGCTCAAGCGGTCGAGCGCTAGCCTTGAGATGAAGAGCTGAGGGACAGCGCCCAGGCCCAGAGTTCAGGCCCATGACTGACAAGAAAGAAAAAAGAAAAACCTTCACACAATGCATTAAAAAACCTCTTGTTTTCATATCTTAAAGTTCATTAGCATCATTTTATATGATCATATGTACATAGCAATTACTATTGCATCATTATTTACCATAGCTAAGATATGGAACTAACCCAGACATCCCTTAGTAGATGAATGTATCAAGAAAATGTGGTATAGATATACAATGGAATTCTATGCTTCCATCAGAGAGAATGACATCACCCCATTTGTAAGGAAATAGAAAGACTTGGAAAAAATCATATTAAGTGAAATAAGCCAAACCCAAAGAAACATAGGCTCCATGGTTTCCCACATTTGTAATAAATTAGTATATATCTAGGATAGTCCTAGCAGGGGATCACAATAGCTCAATAGCTATGTACATATAACCATATAAAATGATGCTAACCGAAATGACATCCTTGGTTTTGTTTTGTTTTTCAACCCAAGCTAGGATCTATATAATTATCTCCAGTTGAAAAACTTCTCCCTACCTCAGCCCACACACCTAAATCCATGAGTTAGAGTGGTAAAAAAGAGTGGTAAGACTTTTCTGAAAATAAGATTGTAGTCAGTTTCATGTTCAGACTTCAAGGCTTTCCAAGTCTCTGAGATTAAGAATAACTTCAATTTGCCAACTGCCTACTCAGTAGTGTGTCCAATCCTAATCACTGTGTATAAATTGTGTCTCTTCGTTTTCATTGCATTTGCCCTGCCTTTGCAGGTGAGAGAACTGAAGATCAGTTGGAAAGTTCAGGTCACATGCAAACTAAATGAGAGCTTGGGGATTGGAATCTTAGAAGCATGTCCACAATCATACATTCTTACCTTTGGCCCACAGCCTCATTCACTCATGTCCCCAGATATTTAAGAAGTATAATGAGGCACATCATTGCTTTTGTATGATCAGCAATTTGCTGTAATCCTCACCATTCATTCAGAAGCCAGTTAAGGAGAAAAGGACCCTCCTCTTCACTTTCTTATTCTCTAGACCACTGAGATGGGTCACCAAAGAAGAAACTGATGAGTAACTAACCAGATAGCAAACTCTTTTGACTATGGACTGTGTACTTGGGCCTGATTAAAGGAAGAACTCTGCATTGATCATGATCATGGGAGGAGGTGAGGGTATATGAAAGTGCTAATATGAAATCATTTTGAAGGAAAAACACATTATTTTCAAGGTGTTTGTCTTAAAATATGCTATATATAAAGCCTGATTGTCCTAATCAAGCTCATCATTTCTTGGTTTTATATTACAATAATGTAAGGAATATAGAAATCTCCCTGTAATGTATAGCTAAAACAGCACCAGGAAGCTGCAGATGGCCCCCAAATAAAATTTATAGTATTCTAGGATGAGAACTCCATCAACAAATAAATAAAATAAATAAAACATAAGTTCTTTTCAATGTCTCTTCATGTCCCCTCAGTTTACCAATAATCCCAAGAGATTCCAAGCTAGTTTTTGGTCCTCTAGCCTTTGGTGAAGACTCAGTTAGGAAACCCCTATCTACCAATATGGAAGGCCTAACTCATTCTGAAACTTGGAACACTAGAGGAACTCTATCCAAGGGCAGTCTTTATTCCTGGATGGTGTCTCTAAGTACCCATGACATCAGTAAAAGAATTATTGGCTTTTTAACAATAGGCACCTTGATTTGCATCTTGTTCTACCACTTTCTGTGTGACCGTGGATAATTGTTTATTCGCCCCAGCTTCAGTTTTGCCAACAACGTTTAGATTCCATATATGCAGATGTGCTGGTATATTGTGATTATGGAACATCTTGTTTGTCCCCTTTCCTTTCTGAATATAATGATTGCCTGATATTTAAAAAGGGAACAAGAAGTTTCCTTCTCACAGAGAAATCCTATGTATTAGAATGTAAGTTTAAACCTGAGCTCCAACCAGTGTAGGTGTTTTAATGAAGACAGTAAACCATAGCATTTGAAACAAGGGATGTTTTTGAAATCAAGGCATGTGCTCTTTATTACTTAGTCTCTCTCCTCTGAGCTGTCCCCCACCATTTTTCTAGCATGGGGCCTTCTAAATTTCTGATGTCTGATACTGAATATCCATAACAATTAGTTTTCTTCCCTATAGATTAATAGAAAAGGGGGGAACAAAATCAAACAAGAGTGAGAGACACAGATAGGAACTAAGAGAGAGACATGCATACAGAGAGAGAGAGAGGAAGTAGCAGTGAGAAAAAGGGGAGAGAAAACACAGCAACTTGCTCCTGAGTATTAGAGTAACCTGTAAGCTGGGAGTTAGTCATTCTAAGACACTTTTTGGAGATAATACCAACTTTGAAAAGACTCCAGCAGGAGAGCTTGGTAGGGGAGCTTCACCTATGAATACAGGTGGGAACACTTGGCTTCACAGAGTACACAATGGCTGCAACGCCATAAAAACTAAGTTACCTCACTATAAAGATGAAATGCTGGTTCTACCCACAGTGATCATTGTGATCTCTGTTACAATCACTTACATAGAGCATCTCTAGTACTCAGCAACTTGCTCTGAGATGTTTAGAAGACAATGATCAGTAGTCATCAGTTCTTTATTTTTTTTTTTTGTTGTAAAGGTGATATACAGAGGGGTTACAGTTACATAAATCAGGTAATGAGTATATTTCCCTTTAAACAATGTTACCCCTCTCTCATTTTCTCCCAGTTTTCCCCCTCCCAGTACCCCTTCCCCCAAGTTTTATAGCTCACTTTCAATGTACTGTCTAGTGACTATCACTGCTGAGTTAGTTCTCCCTTTGTCCCACCATTTCTGTCCTTCCTCTTCCTCTCCCCAAATCAGATAAACATAGATTTAAGACAAAGTGTACAGAAATCAAAAACAATGACAAAATAGAAAAAAGAAAAGAAAAAAGGAGCCACAAACTGTACAATAAAAAACATTGCTTTCATTTCTTGGAGTTCATTTTAATAAACATCATTTTATATGATCATATGCACACAGCTATTGAGCCCTTTTGATCCTCCCCTAAGAATGCCCTCCTTTGGTCTCACTATGTGAATGTTTAGAGTCCTGTTTAATAAATCATGTCTAAGTGTAATTTTTTGCCTTTTAGTATCTATTGGGTTTACTTGTAGATTTATAGGCACATTCTAATTATTACAAATGAGGGAAAACATTCAGCCAATTTTCTTTAGCTCTGGCTTACTTCTCTTAATATAATTTTTTCCAAGTCTTTCCATTTCCTTGTAAATGAGGCAATATGATTCTTTCTCATGGAAGCAGATAGATAGATAAATAGACAGACAGACAGACAGACAGATAGATAGATCAAGAAAAGGTGGAATATCCATTCATCCACTGAGTGGCATCTGGATTGATTCCATATCATGGCTATGGTAAACAATGCTGCAATGGACATAGCTGTGCTGGGGGCTAAAGCAGCCTGATTTGTGATCATTTGGAAAATGCCCAGGAGTGGGATTGCTGGGTCATAGGAAAGCTCCATGTTTAGTCTTTTGAGGAACCTCCATAGTGCTTACCAGAGTGCTTGAACAAGTTTACATTACATACCAAGTATGTAGTAGCTTTCCCTTTTGGCCACATCCCCACCAGCATCTGTTATTGTTAGTTTTCTTGATAATGGCCATTTAACCAGGGCCAGAGACATAACTAGGTCATAGGGAAGACAGAACTAAATCTTAGAGGATCCAAGTTGTCTGGTGGCCAAATGGAGCTTTACAGACTATAAGCTCCCTTAGAGAGGGTAAGAAAGTGAGAAAAGGTAAGAGAAAATGAATTCATTACCACCTACAGGAGATAGGTACATTAGTGAAAGGGACAGGGAAACAACACAAACCAATAAATGGGTCAATATGATCTACATATAAGTGTCTACCAATATAGGATAAAAAGGTAATCATAAACAATCAAGATCTGAACCTATGCCTTCATGTCTTCAAAGAAGAAATTATTAAAGTCAGGTGCCAATGGTTTACACTTATAATTTTATTACTCAGAAGCTGAGGTCTGCGTATCATGATTTACAGCCAACCTGAGTAGACAAATCTAAGAGACTCTTCTCTCCAATTAACCAACAACAAGCTGGAAGTGGGATTATAGCTCAAGTGGTAGAGGACCTACTGTGAAAAAAATGGCCAAGCAAGAGTGAGAAGCTTGAGTTTAAGCCTCAATATCATACACACAAACATACACACACACATACACACACACATACACATATGTCAATTATTTTCTTTTAAAAAGGTATTTAATTAAATAAATAGGCAGGATAGGCTGTCCTCTGACCATATAGTACCATTGAACCTTATAAAACTCCATATTAAATATTTATAGAGATTTCTATAGTACCCCAAGGTGCTCAATGGAAATGACCAAAAGCCCATATCATGGGCTTTCAAAGGACTGTCACAAGGAAATAGGTTTGTTCATTAGAAGAAAGAATTTTAAGTGGTGAATGAATGAAAGTTCTCAATTAACATAAAGGATGCTCCACGTATGTGCTCTCATTAGGCCTCCAGGACTAAAAAAGGTGAAACCTAACTTAATTGCAGGAGGAAAAGCTTAGGTGACATGAAAGGAAAGCCAATCAAATCCTGCACTACTTCTTTCAGGTTCTGAGATGTTTAGGCTACCTGGATACCACCACTCCTAAGATGAGACCCTGCTTTCTTTTAAGTCAGGGCTTTAATGAAAACACCTACTTCACCTGAAAGTGTCATTGTCTCTTTGCTGTGGAATACTGAGATGCTCGTGGAGGGAATTATGGCTTATCAAGGGCACAGAGCTCACAGTGTAGCTACACCTACACCTATCCTGTGGGTCCCACACTCTTTCCTTCTACTACTGTTACTGCACTATGCATGTGTCATACTGCAATCTTTCTGCAAACACCCTCCCCTTTCTGGTTCTCCTTACTGCTGTGTTTTCCTTGTAAAATACACCTCAAGTCTGGTTCAAACCACCTACACATTGATTCTGATCCTGAACTTAGAGAACTAGAAATAGCTACAAATAAAATAGAGATGTGGCCTATTGTGTTTGTGTATTTATTTGTGTGCATGTGTGTGTTTTATTTCTTTATTGAGCCCACGGCCTTTCCCTTGCTAGGTAAGCTCTATCAATTGAGCTATATTTCACATTTTGTGTTTTGAGAAAGGGTCTCTAACTTTACTAAAGGCTTGCCTTGAACTCATGATTCTCCTTCTTCCTCCTCCTTCCTAGTAGTTAGGTTTACAGGTATATACAACATGCATAGTCTGATGTCATTTTAAATCTTAAAATCACACCTTGCAAATGGATATTTCCTACTGCCACAACCTTTTGTAATGCATGCTGCAGGGGGTGTTTTTTCCTTCCCTCAGATATCTAATTTGCATCTTCTCCCACTTTCTATCACCTTCCCCAAATTTTCTTTCTCCCATTTGTTGTGAATGAGTCCTATTTCATTGAGGAACTCTATCAGGAGCTAACTCATCTTCCAGATACTAAATTTTTCAATATACCTGCCTCTCATTGGAGTCATATACTTCACTTGTGTTATGATCTAAAAATAAAATCCTTTCTTGTTTTAGAGTTCAACTCCTCAATCTTTGCTCTGGTACCTCTCTTTTCTCCCCTCAAGGAGTTTGATCCTTTAATTATCTTTCATTTTCTTCCGTATCATTACTTTCCCCCTCTCCACGGGGTTATTTCCATCAACATGTAAACTTTCTCTTGTTTCCCATCTTTAAAACAACAACTATAACATCAATAACCTCTTTTGACCTCACATTTTCCTTCAGCTACAGACACATTTGTCTGTTCCTCTTCCAGGAAAGCTTCTCCAAAAAATGATCTTTATTTACTGTCTTTGCATTCTCTTCACATTCACCTTGTTCACCACTCTATTAAACCTGAGCTCATTACAGTCATGGACAACATTTTTATTGGCAACCCCAGTGGTCAATTTGCAATCTCCCTCACCATTCCACTTGATGTAGCTGATCCATTCTTCCTCCTTGAAAATTTTCTTCTTGGCATCCCTGGTTTTAACTTTGCTGTTTTTACCAAACATCTTCACTTTCTTATCTTTTATTCTGCCTTCTTCTCCTATCTCTGTGGGCTGGATTGTCAATAATTTCTTCCATTAACTTACTTTTCTCATCCATTACTGTCTCCTGAAAAAAATCTTCCTATATTGGGAGCAGCCAGACTTGTGTCTCTAGACTAGCTTTTGCCCATGAATTCTGGATCTACAAAGATAGCTCAGCATTAATGTCATTTCATTTCTTCTGTGATTCACATTTTCTCATTCTTATATCTCTGCAATTTGGAGGCAATTTAGAATCAATGGCATCTTACAATCTCTGTCTGCCCCTTGGAAAGATTCAGCTGCCATGCCTACACAAACTTAGTCACATTTTCTTCCCTTCACAAAATGATATGCATTGTTGATATTACATGTGTTAGGGTTAATTGCCATTTAAGATTTCTTCAAGACATGGTTCTTTGAATCTTATGATGACTCACCCCTGAAATAAAAGTTATTATATATACAGCAAAAATCATGGAAACAAAACAGCAGGGTGTAAATTTGATAATAGAGAAGTGCATATTTGTCTCTGGAAGAATGACCCAATTCTGTATTGTCTTGCAAAACAACAAGTATGTGCTTCATACGACCTAAGACAGAAAAAGATGGCCATGGTAACAATTTTGTTGTTGAGAAATATGCAAGGTTGTTTGGCATACTTCATTTCAAGGCAGCAGGAAATTTGCCAAATCTCATGGAACAGAAAAAGGCTTCAGATCAAGACACTCTGTTATAACCAATTAAACATTCCTTCAGCCTTTCCTCAGTACGAATTAAGCTAACTCTGTTCTATTCTTCTACCACCTCCTACCCAACTCATAGGCTTGTCTTCCCTTACCTCCTCTCTTAACCCAGTTAATGGTGTCCTTATAGACCTATCACTCAGGCCCAGAGTTTAAGAATTATAATATATTCCCAGTCTCCTCTCCTCTCCCCCGCCCCCATCCCCTGTGTATTGACACTGCAGCTTGAAGTTAAACTCTTGAACTCTAGTTACGTTTGCTTGCTCAAGGCTGGTGCTCTACTGCCTAAGTCATGCTTCCAGTCCAGAATTTTGCTAACCAATTGGAGATGGAATCTCAAGGATTGGAGTCTTCAAAGCTAGTTTAACCAAGATCCTCAGATTTCTGACTAGCCAGAATCGCAGGCTTGAGCCACTGGCACTTAGTATATAAGCATTTTTTAACTATACAATATATGTCAGATGGATATTTATTTCCCCTCATTCCAATATCTTCACCTAGACATCAGTGATATCTTTCTTGTATGACTGCAGTAATTTCCTATTTGAGGTAGTTGCTTCCACACTTCCTACCCATCTTTTATCTGGTGCCCCTTATAGTCCATTTTCCAAATAGCAGCCTAACTACTTCATATGGATGTGAAATTGTGTCACTCTGTTTTTGTTTGCTTTGTTGTTGTTGTTAGCACTGGGGATTTACTTTGGTGACATGATACTGTAGGACCACACCTCCAGACCTGTTTTCACTGGTTATTTATAGGGTAGGGTGTCCCTTTCCTGGCCTGGCAACTTCATGAGCTATTTGCCTACTTTTTTTCTTTTAAATTGTATTGTCAAGGTGATATAAGGGATTACAGTTACAGTAAGGTAGTACATACACTACTTGTTGAACTTGTTACTCCCGCCCTTATTTTTCTCCTGCTTTGCCTACTTTTAAGCTTCTCTCATTGCACAGATCACAGGCATGTACCATGTAGTACAGCTCTCCTCCCATGGAGACTGAGTCTTCTGGACTTTTCTGCCTAATCTGGTACCAGGATCTTCCCAATCTCACCCTTCCACACAGTTGGGGTGACAAGAATGCACAACTCTGGCAAGCCTTGGATTAAAAGCAGGTTCTCCCAACTTCTGCTTGGACCGGCCTTAAAATCAGATCCCCTCCATCCTCACACTCCCATGTTGCTAGAATTACAAGCACAAATATGCATTTCTTAGTCTACTAAATCACTTCTAATGCAAGAGCGATATCACCCCTCAGAACTTCTATTGAGAAAGCAGGACAATTTGTGAAGCATCATCCTCTGATTATATACTTGCACAGGGGTCATATAGGAATCTTTCTCTCCCTGGATCATTTTAAGAATTAAATGAAGTCAGATGCTGTTGGCTTACATCTGTATTTCTAGCTACTGATAAGGCTGAGATCCAAAGGATTCAGCTCCAGAGCCAGCCCAGAGAGAAAAGTCCAAGAGACTCCTTCTCCCAAATAACCAGGAAAAGTCAAGGCTGGTGGTGTGACTCACGTAGTAGAACATGAACCATTCAGAGAGGCCCTGTGTTCAAACCCTAGTACCCAGAAATGTATGCAAATAGATTCTTGCCAGGTGGGAAACCTTATTATATGACTCTGAGAATCCCATAAAAGCTCTTCTGTGGTTCCCAGCGAGCACATGTGCTTTCAGAAAGCACATAGATGCATATGCATAGCTAATTCTGAACGAACCAGCTCCAAAAACCACAAGTAAAGAAGCACTTTTCCAAGACAAACACTAGGCATTCCTTGATTCACATTGAGTCTGTTTTCAAGTTGATTAAAACAGCTTCAGAGGTGAAGATGTTCACTTTCTACAGCTAATGAGAACCAATAGTATTTTCTGTTTTAAATATTGAAGTTCTAAGTCTGTGACTCCCATCCAGCACTGGCTTACTACCTTCGTTGCAGAGCTCAACTGTTCCTATTTACATCAAAGACCCGAAGCTTTCCTTAGAGAA
>NW_012267226.1:3827334-3985513 GCF_000151885.1 Dipodomys ordii
GAAGAAGGAGAAGAAGACGAGGAAGAGGAGGGGGAGGAGGAGGAAGGGAGGGTGGGAGAGAAGGAAGGACAAAAGAGAAAGAAAGAAAGAGGGAAAGAAGGAAGGAAGGAAAAAAGAGAGGGAAGGAAGGAAAGAAAGAGAAAGCAAGCAAGAAAGCAAGCAAGCAAGCAAGCAAGAAAGAAAGAAAGAAAGAAAGAAAGGAAAATCCCCAGGTGGCTCAGTGAGTCTGCTGTGAGATGCAGTGTATTTTCATCCTAAGTAGGTCTGTTAAATGGCAAGAAACAAACCAAGCAGTGTCTCACAGACAGCCCTGAGCTCTCGGGATGCCCTCTGCTCGTCTGTTTTATCCAAGAATGACACACAACGCCCTAGAAAGCCATGTCACAGTGGAATTGTGAAATTTTTTAAAGCAGAACTCAATCTACACACTCACAAAAACCTATGATGGAGAACAGAAAGTGACATACAAAATTTACGAGGGAAACCTTTTCTAGGGTCAAGGGAGAGTGGCAGGGTGGCCCACTCTAGACTTGGGGAAGGGAGTGTGGTAGTAGGTTTTGAAGCAGGTTTTAAAAGAAAGCTTGAGAATCTTCTTTGCACTTGGCTAAGCTCTGTCACACTTCTAGCCTTCACTGCAATGCTATTCAGTGGTCGCCTGGTGAACTGGATTTGGAGTAGAAGGAATCCCATGGAGTTGGGGAGGAACACTTTCCCAGGTCATCATTTCCTTGGATATCCTGGCTTAGTAGCAGGGCATTGGTCAGCTCTTGGGCAAGGAAACCAGACCCACCCCTTTCTCTGAGCAAACATGCCAGCAGCATTTGGGTTAATGAACTGTGCCTTTTAATAAATGGTTCTTATCTCACCAGAGTGGTGCTAAATTGTCAGGATTTTAAATTAACTTAATAGTTTTGTGGATGGTACTTATTTCACTGGTTACTCTGAAAGTACCTCGGCCTGCAGCCTGGGCTTCTTATTGAATTATGCAACAGTTAGTTATTTCATTTGGGTTTAAGGGGAAATGTTTAGGATTAATGTGCAATGGCTCAACACCCCCCTTAATGGGCATTTCCAGGCCTACCCTAAACTAAAAGCTAGTTATTAATCATTTGGCCACTCAGTGCTCCATAGACTTCAAAGAGATGGCACACAGCAGACTGGCCAGTGAGCTCATGAAAATGCCTTTCTGTGTAGAAAGAGAAAGGCAAAATGTGTCTCTTTCCTTCCTCCTCCCCTTCCTCCTTCTCCTCATCCACCTCTTCCTCCTCCTCCTTCTCTTCCACCTCTTCCTCCGCTCTTCTGTCTCCTCTTTCTTCTTCTGGGATCCTCAGGCTTGAATTCAGGGCACTGTTCCTGAGTTTCTCTTGTTATTGTTTTTTTATCATAGTCTAAGCTATAAATCAGGCAACACATCAACATGGAAACTCATCTGCCAGAATTTTGGCAGGGAACCCATTCTCTCTCACCACATGAATGTCTTTATTTTTGAGTAGTGGATGAACTAATTCTTTTAAACAGAAAAATTAACACCAGTGAGTCCGCACCATCAATCCCAAACAAATTCATCCACTATTCATCAGAAGTAAGTTTGGAAAAGGAAAAAAAAAAAAAAAACAATGGGCATGCGCTGAATGTCAATGTGGAGTGAAACAGGGCTGGAAAGGTACTGTGGCAGGCTCAGGAGTGACAGAGACATTATCTGTACCCTTCCAAGCTGTCAGGACATTTAGGGGGAGGAGCTTCATTCCTATTAACTAGAGCAAGCCATGACAGCAATCACTAATGGCAGCATGTAGCTAAAAGACAGGTGTCCAGCCAAATACTAACTTTGGAGCAACACAGAGTGAGACTGTAAAGCATTATTAGCATTTAATGCTGTTTAAGAAGAAAGCAGAAGAGGACACCACAGAAACTGAGAATGGCTACTTACTTACCTGTGTGCACTTTGCGACCTCATGGGAGTTCCCTGGAAGACCTGCATCTCTCTTACAAAAGGATGTTGGTGTGGCTTGGAGTCCACTAAGCAGAGCCCACAGGCTTCCTACCTTGGAGTGGTCCATAGTCTTACAGTAGCCGACTGGGACCACCCCGCTGGGAACTTCAGGTGTTTCTGCCCTCCGGGTAAGGACTCCAGTGATTGTGGAAAAGCAGAAAACAAAACCCAGACTCTTTTTTTCAGCTTCTCTGCTGGTCCCTGGGAGAGGCACAGGGGGCCTGCTGAGTAGACTGACCTTGGGAAGGTCATGCAGATGTCTGAAGTCTTGCAGCTGCACTGGGGCAGGGGGAGCAGCGGGAGCCATAAAGGAAATATTGTATATAAAAGTCTGGCTTTCCTTTCTTCTGGAGCAGACACAGGCTCACAGACTTCATTTTGCATTCATAAAGACTTCCTTTGGAGGCGCCTTTAAGAAGTGCTGAGGGAAACTTGAAGGAGCATGTTGGAGGGTCAAACACACATTTCCTTGGGCTTTCTTTCATGTGCCTTAAAAACAAAAATCTCTCCTTTACTCATCATCTCCTCCGGTAAAAAAAAGGCTAATCTTTTGTTAGCAACTGCTTCCCAAGGCTCAGCAATTAGTACAGGAGGGCAAGAGAGGCACAGGTGTGTATGGGGTGGGGTGGAGGGTGCCTGCTGAGAAGAAGATGGGCCTGGAGTCAGAGTACAACGGGTTCAGAGAAGAAGGTGGCCTTCTGTCACAGTGGTGGGGATCAATAACTGGAGCATATGGTTTGTGGCTGCAAGGTGCTGACTAAGTCACACACCTACTCCACAGAGCACATAATAAACACCTCAATAAGCACAGAAAGGTGCTTATTGAAAAGAGTAGGGGCAGTGCCTGCACCAGACATCAAGCCATCAGTTCAATGCCTGGGGGAGGTGATATGGGAGGAGCCCGGTGCTATAAAAACCACCCACTGAAAGGAATTCTTTGAGGCCTTTCTCGGTATGGAAAGTCTCACTACTTTCATGGCTTTCTTTTCACTCTCAAATAAACCTACTCTGTTTACTGAGAGAGAAAGAGAAAAAAAGGAAGGAAAGAAAGGAGAAAGGAGAGAAGAGGGAAGGAAGGAAAGAAGGAAAGGAAGGAAGGAAAGAAGGAAGAAGGAAGGAAGGAAGGAAGGAAGGAAGGAAGGAAGGGAAGGACGGAGGGAGGGATGGAGGGACGGAGGGACGGACGGAGGTGGAAAGATGCTCATTGGGTTCAAGTTTTGGATGCAAACCCATGAATGTGGTCAGGAAATCCAAGCTAACCATCAAGGAGAGAGGGAGGAGGTGTTTTTGTGAGTTGTAACTTTCAGCCCCCTTCTTCCTGAGACTCATTGCCTATATCAACCTATTTTATAACTGTTTTGTTCTGTCATACAATTATTCAATTTTGTTGTAAAGAGATTCATATTTTCCCATGTCTGATTACAGTCTTTGCTTTAAGACTATGTTATTATTTTTCTTTTCTTGCGTATGTGCCAGTATTGGGGCTTGAACTCAGGGCTTCATGCTCTTGCTAAGTTTTTTCATTCCTGGCTGGGACATTACCACTTGAGCCACACCTCTAACTCCTATATTTCACTGGTTAATTGGAGCTAAGAGTCTCTCAGATTTGCCTGTGTAGGCTGGCTTCAAATTGTGATTCTTAGATTTCAGCTTCCAGAAGAGCTTATTACAGGCATGACCTGCCATTGTTTAACAGGACAACACTTTTCTCTTTTTAAATAAAATCCAAAGCTTCAATCTTAAATTTTTTTCAATGGTCCCTATTTCTCTTAGGGTAAAATTCCAAATGCTGCAACGTGGTTTGGGGTTTTCAAGTCCTTAATTTTAGAAACATTGTCGTCATGTTCACTGTCAAATCTCTCCTTGTGCTCTGCTCTGTCCTCCTCTTGGCCTGGCCATATTCTGAGTAGGACTTTAAGCAGAAGTCACTCAAACCCTGGCAGCCTTTGCTTTATCCCCCACCTGGAGAAAACCCTCTCATCCTTCAACATTGCTCAGATATCAGTCTCTCTTCGAAAGCTTCATGAGCCACTTGCAGAGCTTTTAATCATTTTTCCCATATGCATGCATGGCAATCCATGTACACCACGATACTGTGCTTTTGAGGCAGTCTTTTTCACAACTTGTATGCAATTTGTACCTCAACAAGATTTGCTACAGCACGGATTGTGCCTTATCCTGAATCTAGGACAATGACTGATACCTCAACACTGAGCACATATTTAAGCTAAAAGTGACAAAGGATGAAATCATCTAAAACAATAACCTATTGCCAACATGCAAAGAATAGAATTAAGGAAGGAAAGAAGGAAGAAAGGACGGAAGGAAGGAAGGAAGGGAGGAAGGAAGGAAGGAAGGAAGAGAGGGTGGATTAGTTAGACAAAAGGATTTCTGGTGTTAAGGGATTTTGTATCATCAGACCAGAATGAGGGGATGGAGAAAGGGCCTACTGGATGATCTAGGTGAGGTTGTATGTGGGAACCACGAGTGTTTTCTGTGAATGTGTGTATGTGTGTGTTGACATTTGAAGCCTAGAGTCAGAGAGCAGACTCTAGCCTACTCTCCAGGAGCTTCTGCAATCAGCTGTGTGTGTGTGTGAGGGGGGGGGGGCTTTTCCCCCAACCTTAGAGGATGCTGTAGTCACCCCAAGGCTCAGCTGCAGGTGGGGATACCTTTCCACCCACCATGCCATATTTTCAGCACATAGAATGAATTTTGAGCAAATCAGAGCACATGGCTGTCACTTTTTTATTTTTCTTTCCCATTTATGTGTTTGGAACAGAGCCCTGAGGAGAGTTTTATTCAGCAAAAGAAGCAGAACTATAAGCAGCATTCTTCTTACTTACAGGAATTCTGCAACAGTTGAGAAGTTCTTTGGATGGCTATATCAGAAAACATGGTTGCCCTTTCTGTTCCTCAGCCTGGAGTTCCTGGACCTAGACCTACTATGTACCCTGCCCTTTCTGGGACATGCAGCTGAAGCATCAGTGCCCCCACATATCCTACTAGGGAAAAAATCCCTTCAGTGTAGGAGCTCTGAGAGTTACACCTGTATCAGCCCTTTCTTGTTGAGGTTGCCCCAGAAACTCTTGTCAAAAGGGATCTAAGAGCAATGCCATATTTTCTTTTTTCTTGAGCCCATGGGCCTATAGATGCCCATCATGGTATCACAATAAAACTTCTCAAGCAAGCCCAAACCTGAGACTCCAGTATTTATCATGTTTGGGTTTATTTCAGCTTCATGGAAGTGATTCTGAGTAGAAAGAAGGAAGAATGGGAGAACAGAAAGAGGAAGAGAAAGAGGGAGGAAGGAAGATACTGGGAGGAAAAGGGAGCAAAGAGCAAAAGAGGAAGGAAAGAAGAGAGGGGGAGGAGGGGGGGATAAATGGAAGAAGGGAAGAAGATAAGGAGGGATGAAGGAAGAGGAAGAAGGAAGGGGATGGAGGGGAGTGGAATGAAGAAGGAAAGAAGGAAAAAGAGGAAGAAAGGAAGAGAAAGAAGGAAAGAAAGAAAGAGAGAGAGAGAAAGGGGAGGGAGGAAGGGAAGAAGAGAAGGAGAGAGGGAGAAAGAGAAAGAGGGAAGAAGGAAGAAAAGGATGGGAGGGAGAGGGAAGAGAAGGGAGGAAGGAAGAAGAAGGGAAATGAGGAGAATGGGAAGAGGGAGGGAAGGAGGAAGAGGGGGAGAAGGAGAGAAAGAAAGAAAGAAAGAAAGAAAGAAAGAGAGAGAGAGAGAGAGAAGGGAAAAAGGAAGGGAGGGCCATAAAGAGAAAGGAAGGACTAAGGAATCGGATGAGGAAGGAAAGCAAAAGGTTACCCAATCATTTATAATTCTAATATTCACCTCTACAATCTCTCTCTTTTGTTTTCCAAGTAACAATCTGTAATATTCAGACAATGCTATCCTGTCCCCTCCCTGCTCTATCAAATTACACATTTAGATACTTAGCAGGAGTGAAAGAGTTTAATTCCCAAGTAATTGATAGTAATAAATTTGTTTGCCAAGTGATGTGGCTTATTGACAGCACTTGTATGCGAGCTGCTCTCTTATAATAAGTACAGTATTTGTGCTTAGCTTGAGTTAATAAATTCTACAAAGCAGTTTTGACAAAAGAACATGTATCCAGATTCAATGCTCAGCAAAAGCAACTCTACTTTGTGGGGGAAAGAGAGAGAATGTGTGTGTGTGTGTGTGTGTGTGTGTGTGTGTGTGTGTGTGCGTGCATGCACACATGCGTTCGTTTTTTAATCATCACTTACAAGAAAGGGAAGGCACCTGCTTCTTGCTGACTGTTTAAATGGAGAATACCTATGGAAAGAAGAGAGCATGCAGTCAAACTCCAGTGGAGCTCAGGCCTGGCCCAGTTACAGAGGTCTTAGGCCACAGAACCACATTAAACATTTAAGACCTCATTAGGATTTGTGCTGAACTTGGGTGAAAGTGAAACAGACCTTCTCCAGATGGCTGGGTGAGGACGACTCAACCCTTTGGTCCCCTCCCTGCCCTTATTCTTGCTTGTATCCATTAAACAGATAATGCTGGTTTTCCAAAGAAAAGAGGAATCCTGCCAGAACAGAATCAGTGCCCCCTACAACCTCTTCAGAGAAGCCACTGCTTGCAAAAAATATTGTTATCCACGTGAGCCGAGTAATTAAAATGAACTAATCATTTCCCAAAATATTTATGTATTGAAAGCAATTCCAACTGATTGCCTTTAAATAGAATTTTATTCGGTTTCAGGCATAAATAGCGTGGCGTTTGCTCCCTTTTTCTTTCTGGGATTCCAGCCTACCTACCCAAGATGGTAAGGACTCTGGAGTGGCATGACTGTCGGGTCCAAGTTGAAAAGAAGGGTACTGAATCTCCACCTAGTCAAACCCTCTAGCCTAGAATGAAGGTATATCCCCAGGCTGGAGCTGGGTTTCCAAGGTCTCTAGAGGCAAGAGCTGGCATCCAGCTGTGATAGTAAAGTCTTCTCTTCTCCAGCCAGGAATCCAACTCATCTCAGAACTGGTTTGTCCTTGCTTTAGCCTGCAAGACCCAGTAGTCTGATTAAATTAGAAGTCCATGAACAAACAACTGGGTTGTTAAACCTGGTGAATTTATTAAAAGTAACCATGTCTACAGCAGCATTGTCTTTTAATGGTGCAGATGAGACACACACTCCTGTAGTGCAGGGAGCATTCTCCTGGTAGTCCAGCTCCAAGGAGACAGGCAGGAAAAGTTAATAGGGATGAAAAGGCAGGACAAATTTGAGCCATCCTGGTTATGCATTGATCAGGCTGTCAAGAGGACCAGGGAGGCCTCTGGTGGCAGGAGGGTGGAGGAAAGCAGTTGAGACAGACCTTAATGAAGCAATCAAGGACCTATTTGCTTAGTCTACTTTGGCCCTAAAAGCCTATGTGACTTTGGACAAGTCCAAGTTCTCTGCATCTGTTTCCTCTGCTTCAGGTTTCAACTCTAGAATAAGAATCCAGATTCAAAGGAGAAACAAGGAATTCTAGTCAAAGATGGAGGTAGCATGAAAGCTAGCTATATAATCTGGAGACACAGTTACTGGGGATCTGCCTTCTGAAATCTCAGGAGATGAAGCAAGGGAAATGAGTAGGCCAATTTTCTGATTAGAGATTGGGGAATGGGGGGTCTCATCCTTTATCTCCCATGATTGAGTGGCAGGTCTCTCTATACCTCTAGTCTGCCTTGCTGGCCCCTGCTAGAGGCCAAGCCCACGTCACTTTCCCAGTGAGTGTCGAGGTGTGCAAAGCAAGGTAGCAGGCTTGAGCCAGCAACTTCAACTACACCTATTTAGTCTTTCACTTGTTTTCCTTTCCAAAGTTTAGATTCATTCAGAAGTGAATAGAACCCTTTGGAGGAGGAAAGGCTAAAGGCCAACTTTCTGGAATGTTATTTGCAAACGTCTCTTATGATCTCCATGCACCATTCCAGCCCTTTGGTTTTGGCAGCATCTGCATTTCTTTGCTCTTATTGAGAAATGAACATGCATAGGTCATTCTTCATAATTATAGATTCAAACAAAGTTAAAGAAATGAAGAATGACCAATGCATGTTCATTCCTCATTTTTTAACTTTGTTCAGATCTACAAATTATGCCTATTAGAATGCTCTGACTTTCCACTGATGAACTTTGGATTTTCCTAATTTCTTGCAGTCCTTTGTTACCCTTCCCAGGCTTATATTTATTGCCTTCATTGCCAATGAGGACTGCTTGCATGACACAGCTACCCAGGCCTTTGGAGAACAAGTTGTATGTCCCCAACTACAGTTTCTGACACCCCATCAGAACAATTCTGATGGCTTTCAACTTCTCAAGACATATGCCAGAAACATATTCTTCACTTGACACTCATAAGTCAATGGTTGGTAGGCAGTCTACAGGCAGGACTTCTGGGGAGACTCTAAGAGTTGGAAATAGAATAAGGTGATAATTCCTGTAGAAGAATGTTAAATGATTTTCTAATTCAATGGATTTCAAACTTTATTATTATTATTGTTGTTGTTATATTTTTATTTATTTTTATTCTTAAGTAATTGTACAAATGGGTTTCAATTCAAACTGACTTTCATGCCTCTCAGAGTCCTGGCCTTGATGAGAAAGTCCTCAATATTCTCTCTCAGTGCTGGTACACTCTGCCACAGATGAGGTCATTATGAACATTGCCTATTTAACTCATTTATTTCCGTATTGCATGAGTGTGGGCAGATAGTGCATTATCAATCCTAAACATGTATCCAAAGTTGTACATCTAACAATAAGTAGAAGTGAAATCATAAATGTGAACCATCTGACTTTCAGGCCAGTACTTCTTCCTCTAAACTACAGAGTAGTAGCATAACTATCCCTAGAATCTGTTAGAAATGCAAATTTCTGAATCTGAATCTGCCCAAGTGGCCATAAAAATCTGTGTTTTCTGAAAGTCTTCAGGCAATTCAATGAGTGCTAAAGTTTAAGAATGACTGCCATTCCCTAAACCATGATTACTCTTGATTTTTTTCTACTAATCTTGAATTTCTTTAATGGTCTTTAATTTCTTTAACGGCTTAAGTTTTGGAAATTTCCCCTCTCAGTGTTTTTATGTTTATTGGTGTTGTATATGCAAGGAAAAGAGTAACAGAGTTAAACATGTACACATTATCCCCATTAATTATTTGGGGAATAAGGTTGTCATGTTAGCAAATAAAAATATATTAGTTCACTTATTATATCCCATAGTACCTTGGTATAATGTACTATAAAGCATTTTTTATCTGAAATTCAAATGTAGGTGGGAATCCTGATGTTAGCTAGAAACTATATTTAGAACAGATCATGAATTATGAAGTTTCCCTTTTTAGTCTTTTGCTCTTACTTTTTCTATATCCAAAACCAGGAATACATTTCAACTCCCTTTCACAGTTTGTGAGAAGCAGGGAGAGATAAAGACTAGAGTCTAATAATTTTACCATTAAGCTCAGCAGTATTTTTTATTACTTCATAATATAATTTTGTTATTTTACAATTAAGCATTATACTTATATTGAATGATAGAATTAATACATTTAAGCCAGATAGGTTGTTTTTGAAATGGTTATTATAAATAGCACCAAGAATGGAAAATAATGGATTTGGATGATTTGTTCAAAATAGATAATAGTATATATGCAATTAGTAGTGCAATTTTTCTTTTAAGTAAAACATTTTTGCAAAAATGAGCCATAAAATCTAGCAATATATATTAAAATTATTTTACAATTGTTTGTGTCATGATTAGAAATGCATCTCAAGAACTCTGTGTGTGTGTGTGTGTGTGTGTGTGTGTAGGTACTGGGGCTTGAACTCTGGGTGTCATGTTTTTGTTTGGCTTTTTTGCTCAAGTCTGGTGCTCTACCACTTGAGCAACACCTCCACTTTCAGGAATTAATTCTTGATATAAGTATTGGCATACCATTAAATATTTTAGAAGCATGAGATTTTTAAAATATTTTTTCATAGCCTTAACACTGAACCTAGGCCTTATTCATGCTAGACAAGTGCTTTATCACCAAACTACATCCCAACTATAGAAGCACAAGATCTTCTAATTATTAGAAAATCTTCCTCGTTAATCAGTAAGGCTCATTGTTGCTTTCATTTTAAGTTCACGTATACATTCACTGCATTACAAGAACTGCTAAATAAAAGGCAAGAAATCCTTCCTGCAGTCTCCTGTCTGACACTTCCTGCCCTCCCTTCCATCCTGAGTGAATACACAGTTTGTCAGCTCCTCTAACATTGGCTGGTAACTTCTTATCTTTCCCTGGCTTAGTCAGTGAACAGACGGTAGCCTCAGCTCCGTGTACTAGCCATACCAAGTTCAAGTCTGTAGGACACAGTCAGACTCAGCAAAAAGACCTGGTTTGCAGCATCCACTGCATGTGAGGATAAGGAAGAAGAAATCTTCCAGGTGGAGGATAAGGAGAGAAGACTGACTTTTCTCTCAAAGGAACTTGAACTTACAATTGGACTTGATTTGTAAACCAGAGAAGAGGACCCATCATCGTTCAATATACTGTCCTTAAAGTAAAAGCAAATGAGGGAAAGAGTTGGACAACTGGGAGGAAGGTTGGCAGAGATGTAAAAAGAAGACCAAAAAAAGTTTATTTTTCTCACATCCTTTACGTGAATGTTTTTTAGTGGTGGTGGTGGTGGTGGAAAGAATTACTATAAGAGTAGAGTCAGCGTATTTTCTAGTCTCAATTCTATTTCATTGCTGTCATGTAACTTTGGGTTAGTTGCAAAACCTTTTATATTTTTAGTCATCTGATCTGTAAAATGTAGTATGAAGTTAGACAATCTCTTGTTCACTGGCTAAAAAGTTGTATCATTTTTCTCAGGTCTGCTGAAAATCTTTCCTAGACATTTGCTTAACTAAAGGGCTGCTTGAATACATTGCTGTCCTGGCAAACTCATGATGAGGAAGATGTTGAGTGATCAACTACCACTTGTTTTATTCATCGGCTTATACACTGAACATAAAAGAGGGAGAAAAGACATTCATCATTTTCATACTCTCTACAGCAAATCCTTCCTACTCAACTATGGCCTCTGGAAACACACAATAGGGTTTTGAACTATGGACTCCATATAGTCTAGGCCATGTAATCTATCTTTAAAGAGGATCACTCTCCTGGTTCCAGAAAGAGGTGGGTTTTAGCAAACATTGAAAGACTTCTGAATTGACATTAGTAAGACATGATGAGAAAGGTTCATTGGTCTAGTGGAAATTCGAAAACAACATTGAGTCCACTGTGGATAGATGGAAAAAAAATGAACCAATGAGGGAAAAAAGGAGAATGAATAAATCAAAACTTCCTCTTTTTCCATAGACTGCTATATTCTGATGTAGTGAAGGGTATCAAAGCAGGTATTTAATTTGTATTTGTATTTTAATTTCCTGGTGTGGATGGATGGACTTAAAAGGGTTGTGTGGAAATTGTGTCAGCTGCCATGGCTGGGGACTATGGCCCTGTGTAGTATGCCTCTGAAGCAATCTGCAAGGCAGGAGCAGGCACTGCACTGAGCCATAGGAATGGCTGGCTGGATTCTGGAAGATAGGTAGGCAAGGTATTTTGAAACCACAGTAATCAAAAAATCCAGTGTACACAGGATCAGGTCAACATTTCATTTGTCTAAGCATACTGGAACTTTTTTCAGTAAGAGACAGATCCAATAGTTAGTTCAGTTGTTTGGAATCTCATAAATTATGCAAGGAACTTACATAAGGAAAATTAGAGTTCTAGCCCCAGGTTGAAAGTTTTGCATTCTAAAAGGGCATGCACAGCCAGGTTCCAGTGACTCATACTTGCATTCTTAGGCACTAAGGAGGATGAAATTTGAAGATCATGGTTCAAAGTCAGCCCAAGCAGGAAAAGGTGTGGGACTTTTATTTCCAGTTAATCACCAAAAAAATGTGGAGCTATGGCTTAAGTGGTAGAGTGCTAGGCTTGAGCAAAAATAGCAAAGGGAAGGCACTTAGACACTGAGTTCAAGACGCAGTACAGAACAAAGAAAAAGAAAGGAAGGAAGGAAGGTGGGAAGGTGGGAAGGAAGGTGGGAAGGTGGGAAGGAAGAAAGGAAGGAAGGAAGGAAGGAAGAAAGGAAGGGAAAGAGGGAGGGAGGGAGGGAGGAAGGAAGCAAGGAAGGAAGGAAGCAAGGAAGGAAGAAAGGAAGGAAGGAAGGGAAGGAGGGAGGGAAGGAAGGAAGCAAGGAAAGAAGGAAGGAAGGAAAGAAAGGAAGGAAGGAAGGAAGGAAGGAAGGAAGGAAGGAAGGAAGGTGGGAAGGTGGGAAGGAAGGTGGGAAGGAAGAAAGGAAGGAAGGAAGGGAAGGAGGGAGGGAAGGAAGGAAGCAAGGAAAGAAGGAAGGAAGGAAAGAAGGAAGGAAGGAAGGAAGGGAGGGAGGGAAGGAGGGAGAGAGGGAAGGAAGGAAGAAAGGAGGGAGGGAAGGAAGGAAAGAAGCAAGGAAGGAAGGAAGCAAGGAAGGAAGGAAGGAAGGAAAGGCATATTTATTCACTTAGGTGAGGTGTTCAGTTTGGCAGTTGGAATGGAGGGTTGAGAGTTATTAAAAAAAAAATAACACGACAGAATCAAGAAGTATAAACCCATCAAAACCACTGCTCATCCTATGGGAAGATGAAGTGTAATCCCCAAAGAGGAGACTGGCCAATGGCTTTCCTCCTTTGATCCATAGCACACATAGTTGGAAAGCTGTATTTTATGTCTCACCTAATACTCCCCTTTGGCAGTACAAGTCTGTTGGAAAACAAACAGTCCATGGTGAAAAATGCCCTAGGCTTTTGGCAATCTCCTGACAAGTTTGGTTACAGGTTTCATTTGCTGTTTTAATGGGATTTTCTCTGAGTTATTGGCAGTCATACGGTTTCAGACAACTGGCTGAACAGGAGATATCATAGGATCATAGAATTTTAGAGCTGGAAGGAACTCTTGGGCTTGCCATCCACAGAGTAGTCATTTTGTTTTAGGTTCAGCTAGGCAGTAGCAGAATAGGCTAATCTTACCCAATCCTATTTGCCACAAGACTAGACTGATGGAAAATTTTAAATGTCAACCAAGCAATTTTGAATGGAAACTTGTATCAGAGCTGTGATACTAGAAGACTCACAGGAACCAAATGCCTTGCTGCATGCCAATATATTGAGATGGCAATTCCACTTGTGCTACAGCCTGTGACGTTTTATTAGCACATCTGCTCTGGAAGTAATGCAGCTGGGAAACTGAGTGCAAGTCTCCATCACAATACCAGTCAGGGTCAGACCTACCCTACAGGATGTATCTCCTACACATCAGAGATTTGGTAACCATTTTTGCAAATGCTGAGTGTTGTGTGATGGGAGAGTAGGTAGAGAAGAAACAAACACCTCTGTTCAAGCTCACCCTCCAACATGTTGATGCAGAGCAAGAAGATGGAGGTTGACATAGGCATTAAGTCAGCCATGATTAAAGCCTGTCCTACTTACAGACTAGATATTATTTTGTCTCAGTGAAAAGCCCTCTGTTTGTACTCTGGCTGAAATCACTGTAGACATGAGCAGCTATATAACTGAAAAGTACAGATTTCCCTGGCTAGTCCATTGATTCTTTATTAAAATTCTAAAAAGCAAAATGAACTAGCCAAGTTCTGTTTGCTGGTATTCATGTATCATATATGTTACCTATACATGGACAAAAATTGCAGAGCAAAGAGGGTCTGTCTGCACATCCCCTAGACCCTCACACACACTAAAAGTAGGATATGCTTCAGAAACATCAAATTTTGTACTCTCATCATCAAATGAGCAGAGTCAATACAATAACCAAGTCAATAACTTACTAAACCACTCCAGAGAGATCTCACAAGTATGAGCTGAGTGTCTCCTTTGGAATCATTGCCATCTATCTAACTACCTTTCCATCTGTCAACTCATGTATCTTCAAATTCATTCATTTATCCATCTAATGGACGGCTCAACCTTTCTTGTACCAGCCACAGAGCTAAGGAGTAAATATACATTGGTGAGGAAAATAAATTTAGGATTGCTTCTTGCCATCAGCTTATAGTTTGGGAACCATTGATCCTGGAGAGAACAACTAAGTTCCTGGTAACTTCTTTATGTGTTTTACTATATATATGTATACAAGTCTATTGTTAAATGCAAGTAAATAAATATAAATTTGCAACTTGTGATAAGTAAAATAATGCAATAGATGAAATGAGAGAGAATAAAGCCAGTGTAGGGGAGATTTTCATAGGGACAATGATCCAGAAAAGGGCTCTTGGAAAGGGAACATCTAAGCTCAAACCTGAAGGATGAGAAGATACCAATGGAGAGAAGAGGAGGTGGGGAAACATTTCAGGCAGAGGGAAGATAATGAAAGAAGACTGTGAGGTGGGAAATAGCTCAGCACGTTTCAAGAGACTGAAAGAGGCCACTGTGGCTGGGCTGGGCAGGTGAGAGAAAGAATTGAAAAAATGAAAGGGAAGGGGACAGAAACCAGAGCATGCAGGAGTTTGAGGCTATAACAAGAAGTTAGGTTTTATTTTAAGTGCAATGTCAAGACATTGTAGGAGGGATGGAGGTCGTATGGAGCTCTTTTAGCTATTGTGTATAGATGAAATTGGAGGAGGGCAACAGCAGATGTGGGGAGACTGTCGCAGTAGAGGGTGGAGGCTGCCATTGGTTTGAAGTAGCATAAATCTAGGTTAGAGCTAGTGGCATATCATTGTTGGAAACGTAAGCTTGACTCTTACATCTAAGGGATTTCTGTTAGGAAAAGTCCATCAACCTCCCTTGTTCTCGAGGTTTGTGATTGTCTCTTATGTTTGTCTTTGTTTTTGGTATGGGGCATCAAACCCAAAGTGTTACCCTTGCTAGGCAAGAACTTTGAAAATGAACTAAATCTCAGTTCATCCTCTGTGGTTGTAGATGAGTGATCTTCCCCAGGTACTGCAACCCATTAGAATTTAGTGGGAGAAGTGGAATTTTTATGAGTGAATGCGTCAGGTTGATGAACAGTTTCTACAGATGTTTCCATTCCATTTCCAGATCATACATGCATGTAACCTCACATGTAACCTTAGGTTAAAGGAAGTGGGAAAAGTATCCTGGGTTACCCAGGGTACTCAGTGTGATTTCAAATGACCTCTTATGAGGAAAGCAAGCAAGTCAAAGTCCAACTCAAGATCCATGAAGATGGCAGTGAGTGGTTAAAGACTGGTGAATGTCCACAAACTAGGGCATGCAGGCTGCCCCCAAGAAGCGGAAAAAAAGTAGCATGGAAGCACATCTTCCCTGAGAGCTTCCAGAAGAAGCCAGATCTATCTGTCTTTTGACCTTCACTCAGGGAAACACCCTTTGACTTCTCTCCTCCAGAACTGTCAACCATAGGTTATTTCAAGCCACTAAGGTGGTAGTAATTTGTTACAGCAGAAATGAGGAGATATTAAGATAGTGATGATGAGGAACTGATGGAGAATCAAGGGCAACTTAATGTGCGATGTGGTTGGGTCTTTCTTGGCATCCTTTGCAGCCAGGCCCCCCCCTCCAGTCCCATTTGAGGCCCACGGTCCTGAGGCTAGCCTCTCACTGGGTTGAATCAAAGGTTTTCTCCCCATAGCAGAGCAGTCAAGTTGAGGCAATTCAGGCCTTGTGCCTCTAGAATTGAATAAACTCAGAATACATAACCTAGTAAAGCAAACAAGGAATGTATTTACTTTATTTCTTTTTCTGTTTTATCAAAGTCAATCTTAGTAAATACAGGGAACAATGGTGAGAATTACAGCTTTTGAGAACAAGTAATATGTGTGAGTAAATGCCTAGGTCTGATGCTTCTCAGTGATTTAAAGCTTTTTCCTCCTCCACCCTAGTCCACACCCTTAAGCATCCTCTGCATTTTCTATGTTGGTTGGTCTTTCTCTCTTGTGCTGGATCCCAACCAACTTCTACTCCCTCTCCATCCTGAGCCAGGGAACTGTCTGCCCTCCAGATTCTGGAGAAGAGCAAACAGACCTCTGTGAGATGTGAGGAGGGCTGACCCAAAAGGATTCCACCGGGAAGCAGGGCTATTTTAATTGAACTGCCATTGTGATTCATTATCTCTGTTTTCTTGAATCTGTTTTTCTGTTTTCTACATATGCATTTGAACCTCACTTCCACCCTGATGCTCCCTATGCAGGTGGTCAGCTAACACTGAAGTCTGGGATGACTCACAAATTTCCTATCCTGGCTTAACAAATTCCCTCAGTTGATCATTTTTCTCTGTGAAGACCATTGGGTTCACCAGTGGAAGAGAGGATAAAAGCATCCAAGAAAGACCTAGAGAATGCTGCCTACTCCACATTTTGCTGGGCAGCAGCATGCGGCCCTGCTTGGAGGCTAGAGAAAGGCATTGGATGAGTGCTGGAGGTTCTGGTTGGTCCTCTGACCTTTTTCCCCACGTAGTTTCTTTCTTTGAAACCAAGACTAATGATCTGGTAACCCTCCAGACAGGCCTCCCGGAACAGGGGCTTAATTAGGACTCATTTATAGGAAGTTACTGCATATGCAGTTCCAGTTGGCTTCCCTAAGGGCTCGAGGAAAAGATGACAGGGAGGTGACATGGGTCAAGATTTAGACTTTTCCTTTCTCAGAACTGTCTCCTACATCCTGCCTGGTCCAGGCTTCCCCAGCTTCCCTTTAAATTTAAACAAAGCAACTGCTGACAAACCTCCACTTCTTTATTAGGAACCATCCACCTTGGCCTCAGAGAGATGTACACTTAGCATTGTGATTATTGAGTGGTAGCTATTTTCTTCTCCTTATGAATACACATGAGGATTTTCCTTTCCTCCTAACTTTGTTATGGTGGCTGCCTCACTAATAAGGGTTATGCCTATAAATGCATTTTACTTCGATAATTACTGAAATCTAAATGCTCTCCTGAGATAGTAAGTGTTCAGATGTCCTGAGAAAAGGCAATGGTCAGGCGCAGAAGCTTATAAAGCATCAGTGGATTGAATAAACCAGAGAGTTTTGGTGTTCAGAACTGAGCCCCACACTTCAGACATGATGTAGTTTATTTTTAGGTATGGGTATCTTTCTTACTTTGTTGTGATGGGAAAGGATGTGTTCCATCATAGTCCAGGAGAGGAATGTAAGATTCTGATACACTGTTTTGAGAAAGAGTTGTGACATCTAAGCCACATGTGAATATTTCTAACTGAATCTTTTAGAATTTAATGTTTCTCCAATTCACTGCCTCTTTTCTGCCAGATTCTCTATCTATCCACTTTCCCCTCATGACTAGGTGTTTTCTCCCTGATGGGTTTTCCATCTTTGGCCCTAATCCTATCTAATCTCAGTGAGAACAGCTCCACCAAATGTCCATTCCACTGATTGTATTTACCCTTCCTCATCATCTCCTGAGTACTCCCATGGAATTTTCAGCCCTCTGGACTCACTCCAGGCTTCTGAACATGACTTTGAAGGCTTCTTCATACTCTGACCCTCCACAATGGACACTGAGGACCTGCAGCTTTATAGTCCAGGGACATACTTAAAGAAGAATAAAGATGTAATGTAACCCACTAGTATCTGTCAGCTGTAGCTGCCACAACAGAATATGACACACCATGTAGCTCAAATGTTGGAAACACTTCTCACAGTTTTCAAGCTAGAAATTCAATATCAACAGGTTTGCAAGTTATTTTATTGTTTGGTTTCATTTTTGTTGCCGTTCTGAGACTAAGTTTCCACTGCTCTATCATGATTCCACCTAGGTTTCTAAGAAAAGTAGTCAGATTGGATCGAGATCCACCCTAATGACTTGAATCACTATTTTCAAGGCTAGATCTCCAAATACAGTCATTCACAGATATTGAGGGTTAGGACTTCAGCATATGAATTCAATTAGTTTCCCCAGAACACCACACTAATGAAGCTCTTTACCATGCTCTCAAGAATGCAGCAATTGTAACAATAAGAGTAATGACGACTCCTAAAATGCAATGAATGCTTTCTGGAATCCATGTACTATCCCAAGCCCTGAAAAAAACAATCTCATAGAATCTTTACAGCAGTCCTCCAAGGTATCTTTGTGCCTTGTTATTACTTGAGGCACAAAGTACTTCTGTAATTTGCGATGGGCATCCATGAGGTAAACACTAAATACAGGATTTATATTCTGCACATCAGGCTCTGAATCTGCTCTATTAATATTACTAATGATCACACTGATTGAGAATTATATGTGCCACTCACAATCTTAGGGTTTTTTTGGAATATTATCCTATTTAATCCCTAACATATCAGCAGACTCCCTCCCCCTGCCACCATTAGATAGGTTTTACAAAACCATCCTTTTATAGGCAGGAAGAAAGAAATAGAAGGTTGACAAGTTAAATGAACTTGCTCAAGGTTACAGAGATAGTGGGCCTCAGAGTCAGGATTCAAATGCCAGTCCATCAGATTCTACAAAGAAAAGTATTTACAGGGTATCTAATGCTTTCTATGCCTTGATTTTCTCCTTAAGGGAATTCGAATTAAATGATCCAAACGTGAAGACAGGGATAGGTATCTTTTCTTACTTGAAAATGCTGGAAAAAGGATAGTTTATCAAGTATCATCAAGTTGTCAGTTTGCCTTGGCTTTTCAAGTTACAGGACATTACCACTAGAACTAGGTACTTGGACGTCAGCATTAGATTAAAAAATGGCTATCAAATAACCATGTCTGTAAGAAAGCCATTAGTTTTCCATCAGGCACAAATTAAGTAGAAAATCAGAAGCTGGGAGGTCCTTTTTGAAACCTACTTTGTGATAAATTTCTGGGGTAAATCTCACAATCCCCATCATGCACATCTTCCAAAGTAAATTGGCCCATACTTTCTCACCCAGGCCATATAGTGCCTGAGAGCTTCTAGGCAAATATCTGTGCAGAAAATGACATCACAACTCCCCTTTGTCTCCTGCTGTTTTCAAGAAATGTGTCTCAGTATAAATCAAGACGTCAGCAAGCAGGAAGTCATTGCAGATGGCTAATTTTACTCTTTCCTCCCACACTTTAAATCCACTTGCTTATTTGATGCATTTTACATCTGAGATTTATTTCTCCTTCTAAATTTTAAATAGTTGTTGAATATTGAAGGACTTGTCAGCTTAAGATCATGGACTCTATCTCTTATTGCCCTTGTTTCTACTTTAGAACAGTGAATGAAGTACTCAGCAAGTGGTAAATAATCAATAAGAAGATTTACATCTGAAGAGCATTTATTATGCACCAGGCAGTATTTAGTGTACTACATCTTTGTTACACAAACTGTGCTTCCAATATTATCAGCATTTTCATCCTGGGAGAGGCAGGCTCTCAGGCCCTGCCTGAGACTTGAATAAGATTCAACATCTGAACAACATTCTCAGGGGACACATATGCCCTTACAGTTTGAGATACTACTTGACATCATTCCATGTATTCTTTACAGTAACTCTGGAAGGTAGAGACTGGTACTCTCACTTCACAGATGACAAAACACAGCCTCAGAAAGTTCAAGTTGCCCAAATTCTTACTAAACTAATGTCAGATCAATGATTTAAAATACAATTTGCAGTCTCCATATTTTAATCCTTTCCTGTGTTGTGGTGGTGATTTAGCGTTTGTTTGTAGTAAATATTCAATCCCCAAATATACCTGGGTAAAGCTGTCACAATGAAAATGCCTAAGGAGTCACCTGTGGGAACTCTGATCCCATCATTCTATGTGTAGAACATATTGTTTTTCAGCCTTTCTTTGAAACTGGCAGGATGATAGGTAGTCCCACAAGTACAAAGAGAGACTAAGGAGCTCAGTACCTGCTTAAGAAGATTGTTTTTGCCAACTAGGAGAGAGAAAGAAGCCCAAAGGCCATGAGTGCTTTTAATGTCCTCAAAGATGGAAGGCTGCCTGGAGGTCAGCCAACCCAGACTTCCTTCCAGGTAGTGAAGTATCCAGCTCTGTTTATAGTGCTATAGGAGCAATACCTTCACCTTCTATCCAGGAAGATAGGGGCAAACAGAATTCTCTAGCCCTGCTGACATCATTCCCAAGTATGGCATCCCCATGACCCTGGGACTCCTTGAGAAGAGGCTGTATGTAGTACCCACCTGGCCAGCTGGTGAGAAGGGTGGCCCTGTCATTTGACTCTCATTTCCCACAGAGAGTGAAGAATGAGCTTCAAGCTGCCATGCAAATAAACTCTAATGGCTTTCCGCCTGCATTACATTATTAGGAGTTCTTTTGACTGGTGTTAGGATGATAAATGAAAAATGCTCTGCACCATTACATCAAGCACTAATGCAGAGTGGGAAGAATTTCTGCTTTTTTTTTTTAAGGAAAGTAAAGGGAAATGAGAAAATAGCAGATGGGAAAACCATTGGATCCCTGTGTCCTGCTAAGGTATTTGCATATAGGCCTGGGTAGAGGTTGTCTAGAGCAGTGGCCTCCTAGACTGCACTGGGGATTTGCACAGTCTGCAAATCTCCTCTACTTTCTCTGTCCTGCAGAAGCTTTCCTTGTTCAAAACATCAGCTTCTCAGGGTTGAAAGAGCCACTTAAACCCATATGGCAGGTGAGCAAACTGAGTTATGTACCTCTGCAGATCATTACAGACAAATAAATGCCTGAAGTTTCCAATTGGCCTGTGGACCAGCATCTTCTCCTTATCAGAAGCATGCTGATAATTTCCTCTCTTAGAACCTTGTTTTTCACATGTTCATCTCAAATGTAAGTTGGATTTTTATTTTAATATGACTGGACTCAGTGGACAGAAGTCTGAATAATTCAACTAAAGTTCTAGTGGATTGCCTATCTTCATACTAAGGTAAGTCTCTTAAATTATCTGGGACTAAATTTTGCCATATATAAATTAAGGATATTAGATATTTGTGTCTGGGTTTGTCTGAGCAAAGAAATGGAGGAATAATTCAAATAGAATTAAGTTATATGGAAAATTTCTCAGAGGACATAGTTTCCAAAATGCTTCCCACAGTTCCTTGCTGAGTTATATACCATAGACCTACATAGCCTGGGTCAGTTGTCTCAATCAATAGCAATTCTCTAATGGTAAGTCCCCAAGATGTTAAAGAAAATAGTGCAAACTAACAACCCTGCATCCTGATTTAAACATCTGGGTGTGAAATGTCTGAAGAATGCCTGAAGCCAGCGTCAAATACTGGGTCTTGTCCAAAATCACTAAAACAGCCTGTTGATAAGACATAGTCAAGACCACTGCAGTGGCTGCCTCGGACAAGTACTTTCCCTAGTAGTCTTAGCAGTGTTTCTGAAGGAGAGAGGCAAAGCTGGGCTACTCACTGGGATTTCCAAGCTGGTTTAAGCTGTGTCTTTCAGTGCAGGAGCTGGGGAAGAGACTATAGAGATCACTGTGTGATCCTGTACCTGAAATCATGGTGTAATAACCATAGAATAATAGATACAGAGAATCTGGGGTAAAAATTCCTCTGATGTTTTCTATTGCTAGCTTAATGGGTCTTTTAGGAAGTCTTTGGAAGAAGCAATAAAGTTCTTTGCAATCTTTATCTTCCTGGGCAGTTTGTGTTGAAGAAACAGGGAATCGTAAAGACTTGTGTGTAGAAAGTTTGAATTCTTACCAGGTAGGTCACAAGGCTGATAGGCCAGGTAGTCTCTCGAGTTGGAAACTCATAATCATAAGCAATGGCAGAATGTGTCACCTCTTGAGTGATATCACTGAAGGTTTCTTATCCTGATTTGGCCACAAGGTCATCTCCACTTAAACTAAGTGTGCAAGTTCTTGAGTGCACACACATAGTTCTTTGTTAAGGACAGAAATGCCATGCCAGGGGTTGGTAGGATGTTTGGCTTGATAAAGATTGTGCTCCAGTAATGGTACAGTCCTGTGCTCCACAGAGCACCTTAGTAGCTCTACCTTCTCAGCTCACAGGAGCCTCCATGTGGAAAAGAAAAAGATTTTGTCTGTTGCTTGTTTCTGGGAGTTGTGTTGAGCAACTGTGAATAAAAAACAATTAAATTTGTTAAAGGTCTGCAAAATCAGATCTAATCTCTTTGGGGACTTGGGGAAAAAAAACCCCAAGCAAACAAAAGAGCTTGGGTTATCGATTGCTGCATTTTAGTGGCTCTTAATCTAAAATGAAATCAGCCTGGGCTGGGTCCCAAAGGCCAGAGACCCTGATATCCATTCTCCCCTTGTCCGAATGGCCACCTGTCAGAACTCAGCTCTTTGCTCAACAACTGAATTAGTAGGCAGGTGGTAGAACTGTGGTGACTAGACTTTCTTAGGGCACAAAAGACAGAGGAAGACCTGGGATATTTTCTTAAGTGTAATACAGTGGAGCAAATTGAGTTCACAGGGTCAACATTCCTCTTCACCATATCAACAGAGTACCTAATCTAGCTAGCAGTGCTCTACCTCTATTCGTCTATTTCCCGTTTATGAGGTGCTGTCACTCTATTATCTTTCCTCGACTTAGTCTTTACCCCTTTGACCTTCACAGGTACAGAGGGAGAAGGGCAACAGGTCTGATGGTTAGGGGCTTGCCAGAGAAGAGGAAGATGTTGACCTTGAATAAACTAGATTCATAGTTTTCTCTGAGTTTAGTTTGTATCTGATGCATTGAGAGATGGCAGGACTTGCATGGTGAGAGTAAAATGCCCCCAAAGCAAACAACTGAAGATCTGAGATTTATTTTTAAAAATGTGAATCATTTGGCACTTACCTTGAAAAACAGATTGAGTAGACAAGTCAGATGATCCTTTTTTGTTTCTTTTTTTTTCTTTTTTGTTTTATTTTTCCCCTTTCTCTTCCCAGTCCTGGGGCTTGAACTTAGGGTCTGGACACTACCACTTGAGCCACAGCACCACTTCTGGCTGGTTTATATGGCACTGGGATATCGAACCCAGAGCTTCATACATGCTAGGCAGGTACTCTAGCACTAAGCCACATTCCAAGCCCAAATCAGGCATTCTAGCACTAAGCCACATTCCAAGCCCAAGTCAGATGATCTTAAAAGTTCAGGTTTTAGTTTATCTTCTCGAATCCACAGACAAAGGTAAGGGAATAGACCCCGTGTGTGATGCTGATGCTCAGAAATCCATGCAAGATGGACTCAGGGCAGAGGACTTCGAAAATCTTCTCATTGGTGGCACTTTGCACTTTATAGACTTGGACCTCCCCATCATGTTTTTTGCCTTTCCTGCTTCAGCCATATCCCTATTTCACTTTGCTTCAGTTCTCAAAGATGGATCTTTCTCTAGCTCTTCAGTTCTCATGTATTTCTCGGTCTATTGTGAATCGCTTCCCAAGGCCAACATAACATTACCATTGACTAATCTTTCCATTCTTTTTTCTTCAATATGATTTCTTTGCAGATGAGGCCTTTGTGCTGCCAGAGTGCACTCTAACCTTGAATGAAAGGTATCGTGTTCTGTTCTCTTCTGCCTCTGGGACTGCACCTTTACTCTTCTCTGACAGAGTTAATATTGATGCTCCTTGAGATTTTTATCCCTGACTCTCTTTCAAAATTCTGCATACTGCCTGAGTAATCTTTCTGTATGTATAATTTGCACTCTCATTTTTACATAAATGACTCCTAAATCGACATCTTTAGTGCCATCTCTTCCCAACAAACTATGGTCATATTTCTAATTCCTAATTGAACTTTTATGTGCATCTGAGTACCTCACAGATTTATCAAATTCTATGTAGAATACTGTTTTACTCAAACCACCCTTTCTTGATGTCATTATTGTAATACATGGTCTCCTTGGCCTGGTGGCTAAAGCTTGTGATAGAGCCTTTATTCTTCTTGTCTATCACATTCAGGTTAAGTCCAAACATCCTAGCTTAGCTCATGAAGGTCACTGGTAAGGGTTAACATAAATTGGCCACAGTTACATTTGTAGGCCTATCTTTATATCCAGCCTAGGCCAGATTTGTACCACAACAGACCCTTCTACTGTTTTCCACCTTTGCATCCTTGCTCACTAAGTCTTGATCTATCTACAACTATCCACTTTCCAGGCCTTTCCCCCTCTTTCTTGCCTTCAATACTTCATCCTCAAAGGCCTGCTTTGGTTGTTACCTCCTTTATGAACTAGCCACCTATTCCTAGGCTCTCCCACAGTACATATCTCCTCACTATGAGTCATTCCATTTAGTGACATATCTGTCCTCAACCCCTAGAAGAAAAATCATAGAAATTAATTCTTAATCCTTGTACCTTCTAGCATGATTACTGGCACATTGTATAGCCTCATTACATATTGATTTGTATTATATTGACTAAATCAGTATTTGGATTAGGAATAAATTATAGGCAGATAATAAAGAAAAGACATATGAAACCATAGCTACTTTCCTTCATATATTAGGCACAGGATGAGCTTACTAGTAGTTAATAATAAAATAGAACAAACATAACAATATACTATAATAAAAGTTAGGTGTGTGTAATGGCTCTCTTTCAAAGTGTCTTATTGTACTGTCCTCACCTTTCCTCTTGTGGTGATATGAGATGACAGGTTGCCAAGGTGATAAGATAATATCAGGTGAAAGGTATAGGCATCTTGACCCAGCATCAAGTTACTTCATTGGCTGCTCAAACACAAGTCCTATCATCCTGCCACAGATGAATTGAAGTAAGTGACTCGGGTGCAAGTAACATGCAATATGGATACTCTTCATCAAAGGATCACTCACATCTGGAGTGAGGCACTGCGGAATCTCTTCATGCAACTCAGAACATCAAGCCCTTTGAAACGTGAATTGTTTGTTTCCAGAATTTTCCATTTACTATTTTTGAACCATGGCTGAATGAAAGGTAACTGAGATGTTTGAAATTGAAGCTGTGTATAAGGAAAGAGAACTACTGAATATGCTTCTGCCAAGACACCATCCTATAAAACCAAGAGTGAGGAATACTCTGCACTTGACCTTTAAAGGACTGAGATACCTTAATGAGGATCTATGAAAAAGAAGATACTGACTTTCGAAGACACACCATAGAGCAATGGCCAAGGAAACAGGCAGTCTCTGGAGAAAGTGTGCAAAGAATCCAGGAGGGATAAGCAGAGTTCCTGGGCCTACATTCTCCCAAACCTCAGATTTCTCTTTGTAAATTGAGATGAGACACCTAGCCTAGAAGGCAAAAAGAGTTTAATGAATGTCCTATGCATTTTCAGAGCCATTTGTGAGCCAAGACTTGTGTGTGTCATTGCTTTTTAGAGTAATCATCAGTGATGCTGATGACAATGATGATTATGGAAAAATATGAATAATAAAGATGCAAAGTGACAGAAAAATAATTAGCTGCATAACATTGCATGGGAATATTGAAAACAAATGAAAATATTGGTGAACACTAAAGTCATTTAGATCAACGACTCTGATGGTTCCGTACATGCTATTTGAGCACATTGAACCAGGGGGTTTTCATGTAAACAAATGATTAAGAATGCATTTCCTCTGGTCTCCACATCGTCAGGGTTTTCTATTTGCACAGCACTGCACTAATGTCCGCACTCAGTTGGATTTATAATGCAATTATGAATTCATGCCATAAACCTCTCCTGGTCTCTCAAAATAGCTTGCATTTCCTTCTGATGGGTCCCAAGGTGCTTGGATCTTACCTTTATTATGGCACTGACATTGCGATTGTCGATTCACTTCTCAGTCTGTCCCAAATAATTTTTGAGCTTCTAAGAACAGGGACCATATCTTGCTTACTATGTTCTTGATACTTGACTAGAAGGAAGCCCTGAGTGGTGCTTGTGTGATAGTTCCTAGACTTCATTCATTCATTAAATACATTCTGTAGTGTGCTTCTCACTGTGCCAGGCACTGGGAACCCAGCAGCCTTCCTCAACACACTCATAGATACTGAGGACTGGCAGGGCCCAAGCTCATAAGGAATTATTTAATTAAAATTATGATAATTACCATAAACCACAAATATAATGTGCTAGGAGAATGTATGAGGGCCTCCAACTGTGTGTAGGGTGTAGCAGAGAGTTCTTAGAGGAAAATGTTATTAAAATATAAAATGGGAGGTGGAGGTATCCATACAAAAAGTGTGAGGAATGGGGGTGGTGAAAGGTATGTGGGGTGAGCAATCAGACAAAAGTGAGCAGCAGGATCCCTTAGTAGAAAGGTGCATGGACCATTGAGTGAGACACAGAGATTGAGGCAGACAAGGAAAGTGGCCTGCTGTGGGCCACCACTCATAAGGGAATGAAGACTGGAAATCACCAGGTTTTTTTTTTCCCAAGCCACACTGCAAAGCATATAGCTGCAGTGAGGGAAATAAGAGGAAACCTTGAGCAATTTTGAGAGTGACAGTGGGCAGAGATCCAGACTGATTACACAGAAGGAAAACGGTAAGTTCAACCTGAAAGTCTCATCCTGTCCTTTGGACTAAATGGTTCTTCCTGGACCCTTGTTGCCTGTGCTATTACCTTATCATGGTGCTCACACAGAGCTGACAGGTCCTCTGCCCCACATGGAGAACCTTGCCCATGTTCCCCTATTAGAAGGCTGCCCTGTGGCTTATAGCAGCTTGTCTGGGACACACATCCTGTACAATCTGCTACCTCAGAATGAGATATCCCAGCAGGATCCTGTAGGCCCACCTAATGGCCTGTTTTACCCACAGGCCCCTCCAAATAGTTGCTGATCCAAGTCAGTATCTTTCCACCCACTGTTCTGTCCTGGAGTGAGGCACTGCAGGTCTCTTGAGAGCTGCAGGGAGATAGACTATGGTGATTCAAATTAGCTTGATTTGCAGTTGCTCAGTGCTGAGTGTCGCAGAGACCTGCCAAAATCCCTACAGTCTGATTATGTTTGTCTTTTGCTGTTTATCAGTAGTATCTGTCTGTTTTTATAACCAGCCCCCTCAGCCACGCTCCAGACTGCAGCTTTCCTGATGAGAATTATTCCCTACATGGGTGGATGTCTTTAGGCACTAGGAGGGAAGAAGAAAGCCAAAGGTATGCCTGAAGGGAGCACACTTAACATTAGTAAGGCTGCTATCCTGTTAAGACAGAAGCTCTTAATATTTCCTTTGTGGCCAAATATCACCCTTTCTAGGTACCCCCTATTCTAAGACAAATGAGCGTCTAGGTAAGTGGATAAGAAGATGGACAGGTAAGCATAAAGGAAACCATTGAGTCTATACCTGAGGTCCACCATAGCTAGACAGACCCTTGCCTTCATAACAGGACTGCACAGACTGGTGCTCATGGATTTTCCCAGCCCCCACAGCCACAGCTGGTCCATCCTCTCCACTCAGAAATTTAGGAACTAGGACATTGTTGAATTCCCATTTCCCAGAAGAAGTGGTGACTTTTTTTTTCTGGGTGATATTTGTGATAGAACTCAGGCCTTCTGCTTTGCACAAAAGGACTCTATCACTTGAACAATGGGATTCCAGATGTGTATTATCACACCCAGCTAAGAGCTAAGATGAGAGATCATGAATAGTTTGCCCTGGATCACCTGGGACCATAATTCTCCTGATTTCTGGATCCTGGAGAGCTAGGACTATAGATGTAAGCCATCATATTCAGCCCAGCAATGAGTATACAGATTTTACAGAACCTGAAGCCAAGTATCTTCAGATCTAATAGTCATTTGGGGATGAAAACTCTGATGAATATACTCTTTACTTTTTGGAAAATGAGTATTTTCATATTTTGTCTCCTATTTTCTGTCATTTTGCCATATTTTCTGAGAGAGTTCTCCAACATTGTTATCCTATGTTTAAAATTCGTCTTCTTTAACTTTGGTCAGCTGTTACAGTTTTAAATTTCTGAGTGTTCTTTGTTATCTTCTAGTTCTTGTTTGTTTTTCATTGAGAGGGAGCTGCTGGGAAGGGCTTTGGAAACTTCATGTGAGCTTGGTGACTGAAGGTTTTCATTTCACTGTAAGTTAATTCAGTTAGAAGCCAAATATTTTGTTGAAGAATCCTCGGCTGTCAATAATTTGACATCTTCTTCTGGAGAGAAAATCCTGCAATTCTGCTCAAGTCCCATTCTATGACTACCCTTACTGAGCTTTATTCCCAAATATTTCATACCCTTGAACACATACCAGTGTCCCCTGAGTGATTTGGAAAAGACCCAACCTGCTATCCATCCCACCCAAGGCTTTCTGATGAGTTTGCTTCTCTAAAAGTTTCCCAGTCACAACTGGCTCTGGAACCCTATTTACAAAAATCAGTACTCTAGAGACCAGTCTCCTCTTATTTTCCTAGAATGAGATAAGTCTGGTTTTCTAGCTGATGAGGAAAGTTGGCAAATAGAACTTTCCCTCGTAGATATTTCCAGTCTTCTTGGGTTTTGGGTGGCCCTATCTTTGCCTCTGTGAAAACATGGAGAGACTCAAAAGTGTTAAGTCTGTTTTGAGGAGATTGTAACCTGAATCAGCTTGTTTCTTCTGTACTAGCATTGTCAGGTCAGCCTTCTGTGCCTGCTTTGCTGACATTACCATTCATTCAGTCTACATAAATCTGACAACATAGTTTATCTGATGTTTCTTTCATTTTGTCAATATTGAGTTTTTCCTCTACCGTTATTTTAGGACAATATTTTGAGGACATGGAAGTAAACACATTCTTCAGGCCACTATAATGAGTCATGTCTGGGATGATTTTGATCACAAGCCTTTCCTCCTTTCCCCAGAGTAAGCACAGCTCTCTTCAACCTTGTCATGGGAATATGCTCATGAATCGCCAGTCAGGGCCTAGAGACTATGCATGTGTCATTGTCCTAATTATTCACTTAATTCATTCTCTTTCATATTCCTGCTGAGACAAGAAGGCTTCCCAAGGTTAAAAATCTCAACCACCAACAAGAAAAGGTAGTTTGATATTTCCTTGTCTGTTAAGAAATTTTTCTAGCACAACAAGCTATTTATCCTCCACTGAGGCTCTTATTGAATTAAGGCAAGGGAGAAGAAATCAATCCACTCTCCATATGCTGCACGATGCAAACCACTACTCACGAAACACTATAGAATATGTAGGGAAGGGGGGAAAATAAATCCATCAGCTAACAAGATAAGAGTCTTGTTCCTCCATCTGTTACTGCTGTGTCCTTATCTGGGACTGGAGCACAGCGGCCACGATATATTTTGTGTCAGGTATTATATTCCAAACTCATATGAATGAATTTTCATGCTAGTAGCCATCCATGATGTAGCCTAGCCACAGCTAAATTTGTCCTAAGGCACCAACTGTCTTTTGCATTTGGAAGTTTGTTGAATTCACAGGCAGGAGTAGGGCTGGCTATTGCTGCTTTCAGATGATAGTATCTGTCGCATAGCTTTTACTGTATGACTCCCTCTGCCACGCAGGCTGACTTAGTAGATTCGTTCCTGGAATAAAAAAAGTGATAATGTCCCTATAGGGTTTGTGTGGGTATATCTCCAATGGACAGAAGCATTGATTAAATGATTGATTCATTGTGGGGCTTCTTAGATCACAGGGGGATACTTCAGAATAACATACAGTTGGAATGACATGCCATGTTCTCCAGCAGCCCCAATTATACCATGATGATTTCCTCATTCACAAACAGAGTTTATTTTGAGGACTGAGCTTTAACTGAGCATCCAGGTGCAGATGCAGAGATGATGATACGTGGCACAGGGACCTGTGGTTTTGGCATTTCTGACAGGGCTGGAAGTCTCTGAAGACTGAGAAAACATGTTTGCATCCACAATCAGGTTTGAACCTTACATTTTATCATAGAGGTTGTATAATTCATCTCTCTTAGCATCACTGTCATTATCATCATCCTCATGGATGACAGCAAATGTTACAGCATCAACCCTACAGTGGAAGGTTCATTATAAGCCCTTGTTGAGAATCTTATCTGCATCCATATCTGTCTCTGTGCTTGAAAGCATCTCACTCTTGGTGCCTACCAAGGGATGGAGATGTTGCCTTAGACTAGTGTTCATGAGCTATACTTCTTGTTATAGTTCAGATGAGAAACAATAAGCAATCAATGCATAAGTGGCTGTGTACTGAAAAAAGGGAGGAATGAGTTGGAAATATATAACAATGAGATTGAGATTAAGAAAGGAAAATTGATTATGTTGTAGTAGACTAAAGGAGAGTGAAAAGAAAAGATGGCTTTCTTAGTGTCTAGCAAGGACTCCTGGACATGCGTTTATACCATATCCAAAGAATAGGAGAAAATGGGTCGTATTAAAGAAGAAAGTATGATATTTGCTTTGTAATATACTGATATTGTTGTGCTTACAAATCATCTAGGTAGGACTGTCCTACAGGCAGTGTGCACATGCATCTAGAAATCAAGGGAGATTTCTAGGTATGGAGATCTTCACATTGGAACCATCAGTGAACAGATAGTATGGTAGGTGGCTTATAAAGTCCCCAGTGGTTCTCATGCATACGTAGTCCTTCCCCTAATTGTGGCTGGACATATTGACTCACTTTTTAATGAGTAGACTGTAGCAGAAGCAATAGAAGCATACTTCCAATACTGGGATTTCCATCTTGTGTCCCCTTAGTTGCTCTTGGATCACTAACCTCGGAGAAAGTCCACTAGATAGACCCACTAGGCAAGGAACAAGACCTGCAGACCTCATGGGAATTAATTTGCAAAAAGAACCCTACTTGATCCTTCAGATGAAACTCTACTTTCCCGCAACAATATGGCCATAATCTCATGAGATCTGGAGCCAGTGACATCTAACTCAGCTGCTTTCTGACTCCTGATCAAAAGGAAGTGTGGGCTAATGATAACTTTTTACTGAGCTGCTACATTTTAAAACAATCTACCATGAAGCAATAGACAACTATATGGTGATTGACACCTATAATCCTTGTATTTGGTGAAAACTTAGGACAGAGGACTGTGAGTCTGAATGACATAGTGAATTTCAGTCCAGCCTGGGTAACAAGGCCAGAAACTATCTCAAAATAACAAATGGAATAACACAGGCATTTAACATTATGAGACCATTTCATCTAGGAAGTTGGTGTAGAGATACTGATCACCAGTGTGTCTAAAAGATAAACCTTCACCCCCCCACACAAAAAGATAAAAAAGGAAAAACATAAGAGTGAAAAAAAGAATGAATGTAATTATGCATCACAAAGTCCAAGTCTAAAAAACAAATGGAAGCAACCATCTCAAAGGATAGGCTCCACTTACGTAAGGTTTGAAATAACCTGAGTGATCTTCCTAAGGACAATCTCAATAGGACAGGGAGGATCAAAATCCAATAGCACTGGACTGAGAAATAGAAGGTAAAGGGATTATACATTGTATGTTGAGAGAAATGGTTTGAGAAAAGGAGACGAAGGTCTGGGTGGTAAAGGGAGAATGTAGGATGAGGGTTTTTCATGAAAAGGTTCTTAAATGTGTTTATGATGCTAATAGAGCCAGAACAAAAAGGGGAAAGTTGGAAATTCAGGGTAAGTCAAGGATGATGGCGGAAGACAGGAGGAAGAGTTGGGGTTGAGGTTGCAGGAGGAAGTGGCAGCTTTAATAGTCCTTATCAGCTAAGATTGAAATGATGGTGTGAGAGAAGATGACACATAGGTCTATGTATGTTTCCTGGAAGAAGCCTAAGAAATAGTGAAATTGTACCAGACCTTGCTTTCCACATCTAAACAGGAAAGAGGTGTATATCCAACACAATGCTGCTCTAACATCTCTGAGGGAGAAGTGTCAATGTATATCCCTTGTATTCTGAAGTCACAGCACAATGTGGTCTACCACAGGCCCAGAAATTCAAATCAATTATTAATACAGGCAATTTCTGTTACGATCCCTTATTATGGCCATGTGTTCGTTTAAATGATTTGAATTACTTATAATGTTTAACTTTCCTCCAAAATTATTCACATAAAATTTATGCATGTGAATCTGCGTTGCATTATCCAATGGCATGTTTATCTTGGCATGATGCCCGGGAATCCTACAGGTATGTATAGAGCAGTCAGAACATCTGAGCATTGAATTATCAGTACCCTCTCACACATCTGCACGTTCAGGTTTTGAGATTCCTTCAGTTCTCAGTGGTCACCTTGGAAAGCACTGAGCATTTTCTGAGAGAGGAAATGAGAAAAGAAAACTTACTATTCATTGAGGAGATGTGGTAAGAAAGTAATGAGAGAAAGAAGATTGACATATCACGGCCCGCATTTGACAGGCCTCTTTGATATCCCAGAGGCAAAGCCATGGCCTTTTGGACATGATGGTGGAGCTGATTTCCAATATGCTGGCAGGAATGGCATATGGTAATCAGTCCCTAAGTGTGGGAGTAAGATAGAGAAATGTAGAAGTTGTTGAGAGGTACAATAATGGAGATGACAGGGACATATTCAGCTTGATTATTTTTTCCAAATGATGGACCTATTGGATATAAATTCTTGCAAGATTTATATACAATCTCCATCCCCATTTTGCTTTGGCAGAACTAAGAGAATTTATTAGGAGTGCAATTATTTATTTATTTTTCTCCTAGATTAGGGGTTGGCATACTCAGGTCAAATGTAGCCTACCACTTCTTCTAGAAACTAAAGCTCTTTTGGAACCCAACTCTGCTCATTCCTTGACATTCTGCACATGGATGCTCCTTCCTTCCAACTCACAAGGGCCAATGTAATTGTAAAGGAAGCTTTGATGACATACAAAGCCATAGAGCGCTCTGGCTGTTTCTAGACATTTCTAACCTTGATTCTGAACTGGCCAATCTCAAAAGCTAACAATTCCAAACAAGTTCTGCAAATCACTCTGTTTTTCAACAATTCTCAGCTTTGTGAAAATATTCAACTTAAAAGACATCACACTGCTCACCCCAGCTCTTCATGTCTCATACTCAGAGTGTTATTTTACACTTAAGATATCTCCTATCAAATTCCAGATTCACCCCAAATCCATCAAGTTTGGTAGTGTGAATCTATTAGAATTATAATCTGTGCTTAAATAGTTGGTATTTAAACATAATTTCCTAGACCTTGCTTGACCTTACAGCTGTTCTCTTCTGTGCAAGTTTCACTTTTCCTCCCTTCTTGAACTTGCAAGCAGCAGCACTCAGAGCTCTGGAATCAAACTCTGCTCTTTTCTCTCTTCTTTGATTCTCAGTGCAGACAACAACGTAACTAGTCAATATGTTTTTTTAAAAAACCAAATTGATTCTTCATGTAAAAGTATCTTGCTGCATCTGTTCCATGGAGGCACATATTCAACTTCCTCTCCTTTGTGTTTGAAATCTAGAGCCCTGGAGCCAAAGCGAATGCTTTGTAGACTCCCCACTGAACTTGGACTGCCTGTGTCTACCACAGAGTCTTATTCCAGTCACAAATGCCTCTGTGTTTCAAGGGCTTGGCATCAAGTCTATTCTAAGCATTACAGGTTTACATGGACAATACCAAGTATGCATGGCTCACAATGGTTATAGCTTGTTAGCTGCAATGCTCATCACTCGTTGGAACCTCCATCTTTATGGTCATTCCCAATCCCCCTAGAAAACCTATAGTAATTTGGATAGAGCCCAGTTGCTGTAGGAACCCAAGCTGACAGTCATGCTGTAGTCAAAGGGCTAATTGTATTTAAAGGCATGTGGCAAATTCCGACTTGAAAAAAATCTCTGTGCTCCAAACCAATACAGAGTCAGCAACAGGTGCAGGTAGTCATGTGCTTTTCAGGATTTTTGAAATTTTATTTTATTTATAGCAGAGCCCCAGTGTCCGTCACCACATAGACCAGATCTATAGCACCTGGCATAATGTATATCTCAAACACCTGCCTGAGACTCACTATGCAATCTAGTCTTTAGTGGGTAAGAGGGTAGAGAAAGTTGAGCAGGCAGGACTTGTTTCATATGGATTTACCAGGCTCTCATTATGTGCCTCCTAACAACCATGGAACAATTCATTTTAAGCCCCATCTACTCTTAATACAGTTACTGCTGTGACTGACTGGATCTGGGTAGCAGGAACTAGAGGGAAGGAAGTTGTAGAAGTTCCCAGTCATCTACACATGGGAGAGTCTGTTCTCAGGTCAGTGATGGGATGCCTGTATGACAACTATTGAGTTGTTACTGTGTGACAGATGGGCTTTGCTTCCATTAGCTATGTGGCTGGGGTGGGGGCTGATGTTATTCACACTTCTCCTAACCAAAAAAGGAGTCTAGTGGGAAACTCAGCACACATCCCAGAGACATTATACACAGGCAAATGTATCAAGTAGCAGGACCTTGAGCTTTGCATAGTAGCAAATAGTAGCAAAGTATTTCATAGTAAAAGCACCCAAGGAAGTTGAGTAGACTCTGTGAGTGTGGCTCTTTTGAGAGCAGACCTTTCTTACCAGGATTTGTAGGAAAGAACTGTGATATTATATGTGATAAAGCCTATCTGTCTTCCCAACCCATTAATAAATATTCTTGTATCCATTTCCTCTGGACAGTCTATTGCTTTTGAAGGAAATAGCATGCTGTGCTTGGCCAGGGAGGGATGTGACTTTGCATGTGTGCCAGGTGTTATATCTATTGAACACCTACCCTGTACCAAGCATTGTCCCACAGTGTCTCATGTTTTCAGAAAAGAGCTCCAAAGTGAATAACACCAACAAAGGCAGACTCAGGGAGTTTAAGTCAATTGTCTAAAATCACACCTACCATAAGAGGTGGAGGCAGGGGCTCCAACCTAGTCTGGCCTAGCTCCCAACCTTGACCTCCACATGCTCTGTTGCTGGAACTGCCCTGGATAGGTAGCAGCCACCTCTGCACCAGACTATCAGAAACAAATGTCTTTTGCTCTTTAGCCTTATTGAAAACTATGCCAGGAAGGAAAGAGAATAATCAGATATGTATATGGGTGTATAATGCACATCCAAGTAAAAAGAAATAATTAGTGTGCTTTAAATATGCTATTATATGGACTTTATGAAAGGCTCCCCTTTGTAACGTGAGCATGGGGTTGCCTGCCTGTGTAGGTGGCTGCAGACGTAAGGACTCATATATAAGAATAGCACAACTTGGTTTTAAGATGCCCAGAGGACCAGCTGGGTATCCTCTGATGAGATTTTCGACTCCAAAAGACAAACGTTAGGGAGTTACCTCTTCCTTTGGTTTACCCCAGAGCTGATGCTTCAGGTTTTTGTTTTACCTTTTCTGAGTTCACGTGCTAACCACTGAAATAAAGAGACATCCCTTCTCATTGGCTTCCCACTTGGGTCCTGATGGATTCTGGTTGTCTCTTCAGAGATTCCAAATCCCTGCTCTAATTTCAATTAGAGTCCTCTCTGTGGAGGAGCAAGAGCGGTCTGGGGCTGAAGAATCAATTCCTAATCCCCACATTAGCGCTGATTCATCCCTTTCCTGAGCTCTATCATCGGCAACTCTTGGAGGAGGGGGAGTGGGAACTGAGCAAATCTTTCAGAAGAATAAATATGGTTTGTTTGTATTTGTGTTTGCTTCCATGCTGAATCCTGATTGCATCCCTCGGCATGACACCACAATTATTATTAATTTCCTCCGTCTGCTCTTCGATTCTGGTTGGCACAAAGACGAGATGATGGATAATGTTAGATGTGGTAATTGGATGAGTTGGGGGAAGGGAAAGGAAGAGAGAGAGACAGATGTTTCATTATGAGATTGTACATCTCTTTGGGTCTCTGGATCAGAGGCCTCAGATGGAGCTGCGCGGCTCACCTCGGATGAGAGAGATCCCACCCGATGCTCCGCAGGCATGTCCTACTTCCACACCTTTGTGCCACTTACGCTCCTTGTACTTTTGTGTCTTGGGAAGTTGGGATTTGCACCTATTTCTAGCTAGAGCTAGAAAGCAAAGATAATAGAGCCTAGTAAGTGCAAGTGCCCTGATTTCTCAGATGGAGGTATCTTCTACTCCGCTTGACCAATTGAGGGACCCTACCTGGCTAGATGCACAGACCAGACAGCCTGCCCTGAAATCGTGTCACCCCTGCTTGCAGTAGTTCACTAACTGGGGTTTACACATGGGGGTGTGGCAGCCTCTGCTGAGCCCCAGATCTTCATGTTGAAGAGGCTGATCGTCCTGAGGAAGCAGCTGAGGGGACCCTTTCCATCTTGTCTCTCCCCAATCCTAGCCTCCACTGAGACAGCAGGACCACAATCACTACTGCATCATTTTCTCCTCCTATTTGTGTACAGCCTCTGCTCTTCAGGCCTATCCAGTGATAGTTCTGCCTCATGAGCTCACCCTTACCTGTTCACTTTCCCAATTACTAACTCTCAGCTCCATGTGAGGAGGGACAGCAGAAAACATCTCCTTGAATAAACACCTGGGAAAATGCTGTGCCTCTTCCAGTATCACTATGTAAGACACACCCAGAATGAACTTGTAGACTTGACAGCTAAGAAGGCAAGTTAACTCAATCCTCTCTGTGGATCTATGAGGCCTTACAGGGCAGACTGAATTCCTAAATGAGGCCACCAGCAGAGGCTGCCACTCTCCAGACATCTCCCTCTCTGAACAGTTTTCTGTTGGCATGAGCCATGTGGAAGACAGGGGGCTGTGGCAAGCCAGAGAGGCCCACCCTATCCTTGCCATATTCCACTGGAGTGTAGCAAGAAAGTGGCTGGAGTAGAACTCCAAGCTCTGACACTACCCAGGGCTGGGCTTCTTGTTAACTGGGCAAAGATGTTGGTAACCCACAAGATGTCACAGTATCACTTACATACTACAGACCTCAGTCTCAGCTGCACATGCCTCTATCATGGATGCATGATATCCAGAGTTATTGTGGGTGGGGGAAATGACTAGGAGGCTCTATCGTCCCTGATTCTACTCAGGAGAGGGCTTTTGTTCTTCTTCCATGAACCCTTTAGGAAACAGTAATGAGGGCCCGCAACACCCTACAAAAAGCAGGATTGAATGTTGGTTGTAAGAGCAGGAAGCATGTGGCAAACAAAGGACCGTGTAAGCTTCGAGAAGGGGGAAAAGGGAGGGGCTCTGGGGATCCTGAGCAATAAATCGGCACCATCAGATTAGGTGCTTACATTTATTTTTTTCTCATCAGCACGGCCACTGTTGCTGGTAATGGAGCTGCCGTGCAGTAACTCATGCATGAGATTAGCTACAGTGGGAGGACAGCGAGAGAGCACAGGTCAGAGGGACCTGAGGGTGGCCAGCTGGGTGTGCCTGCTCACTCGAATGGACTCCAGCAGGGCGAGGACACGGGGCTTATGTCCTGAATTTATAGGCAGGAAAAGGTCTCTCAAAATAATTACAATCCAGCATGGTAAATTATACAGGATTCTAGACATTCACATACAGTGAGAAGAAAGGAAGATATTCGCAGGAGAGGAACACAAGGAGCAATCTGATCATATATGTGCTTCTGATCATATAAAATAAGATGTATTGAAATAAACTCCAGGAAATGAAAACAAGAGGGCTTTTTGTTACTCTTTTTGTTTTCTTTTCTTTTATGTCACATTTGTTCATTTGTCTGTCTTTGGGAGAGCAAGGGGAGGCACAGAAATGGCAGGACAAAGGGTGAACAAATGCAGATTGATACTCACTAGACACTATGTTGAAAATGAACAATAGAACTTGCAGGTGGGGACAGGAAAGAAAAACTGGGAGAAAGTGAGGGAAGAGGTGACATTGTTCAAAAAAGAAACGTACTCATTACCTGACTGATGTCATTATAATCCCTCTGCATATTACCTTTATAATAACAATAAAATACTTAAAAAATACAGCCCAGCATCCTTCTGGAGCAAAAGGGATGCAGAAGCCCAGAGTGGTGAGGGGATTTGCCTGCAGGTGCACAGCAAGCTAGTAGCAGAACCTGGGCCAGCATTAGTCTCTATGGTCTTGCCAACAGAGCATATAGGACAACTGTACAGCCAGATGACAATTCCAGCATCTCTCAGATCTACGCCTCCTCCTCTTTCCCCATCACAAGCTCTCTTTTCCTGATTAACTCACTTCTTCCCTCTCTGTCCTTGTGGTAACTTCTACCAGCTGGCGCTTCAGTAACATACCTACTGTGTGTTTGTATGTGCATGTGTGTGTGTGTGAGACTTTGTGCTTGGGCTCATGCATGTATGTGTCTGTGTATCTGTGTATCTGTGTGTATATCCAGCGGCTTTGGGAAGCTCAGGTGTGCCAGCTGATCATATTCTCCCCAGAATGGACAGCCTGTGTCACCCACGTGCCCTTTATGTGGGAAGGCCCAGCCTGAAAATAGTCTCCACTGTTAACCTGCTCTGCTGCTAGACAGCGATTGGATGAGTTAAGGAAAGATGGCCCACCCCTTCCTTCCAAAAAACACTGTCCACAATCATCACCTTCTTTGGAGACCTGGCATCTGGGATGTGCAGGCATGTCTTAGCTAACGGAATGGTCACCTCATGAAAGAATTGCTGTGGCAGGACACTGGCTGAAGATAGAACACCTTTTCTCTTTTTTTCTGCAGGTCCCAGGGTAGGCTGCTTTGTTTTGATTTTTAAGTTAGTGTTACTTACTTGGTTTGTCCAAATTCCTACACACATGGTAAGCATCCATGTGGACCAGCCTGTCTTCCCAGGCTCCATCAATTCCCTTCTGTCTCCACAGCTTCATTTCCACTCATTCATCTAGAAGATGAGGAATAAATCATGTCAAGGGTATGGTTGGGAAAGGGGTTGATATGGGGGATCATGGATAACCAGGAAATGATACATGGGGTCTACCCATACAGTATTGGTCAGAACTCACATTGGCCAGGGACTGCATGCCTCTGGTCTGGAGTTAGGCCCATTCTCCTGTAACCACCTGTCCTTTTCATTTGACTTATGGATCCCTAGTCTTCACTTTCAGGTCAGGTTTGGGGTTAAATTCCGGGAAGCACCCTCAACTCTAGTACTGCCCTTTATGCATTCAGCACACTGCATTGACTCTTCTCATCTTTTCCTCACTAGGCCATGAGCTGATCAAAGCCTTGACAGCACGTTGTTTTGTTTTGTTTTGGGGGGAAAGGGAAAGCCTTAGTAACATAATTTGAACTCAAAGCTTTATGTATGGTTGACATACTGGCTGGCTATGTTTCCAGCTTGTCTCTTTTGCTGGTTATTTGAAGATGGAATATTTCTCAGCTTGAATGGTCATCTATGAGATCTTGGCTTCCTAGTTAGGATTCCAGATGTGAGCCACCAACACAGGCAATATTTTCAGATTTTAATCCAGAAGTTAAGTACTTCTTGGAGTAGAGTCATGGTTCATCTTTGTTTGTTTGTTTGAAATCTTTTTTTAAAAGTTGTTTAGTAATAAGTGGTTGTACAAATAGTTTACAATTCTATAAGTCAGGTTATGAGTACAGTGCATCTTGATCAATGCCATCCTAGCTGTGGTTCATAATAGAGTTTATAGCTTAGACTCACTTAGAGAACATTAAAAGAAGTGTCTGCCCAGGCTCTATCTCTAAATAATTAAAGATCTCTGAGCAGTGATTCTATATAGCTTTCTGAAAGTAAAAATATTCATTTGAACTTGAGTAATAGATGCATGTTGAATGAACAAACTTTATTTCCAGTATTTAGAAATACATAAAAACTAGAGCAGAGTAATGAAGCCCTAACTGATGCCCTGAAATTTCTTCATATAGGACATGCCTTGTTCACTTGTCTCTCTGCATAAAAATTGGCTTCTACTGGTATTTTTTGTTTCAAACATCGAAGCTTTCTTGAATATTCCAAATCAAGCAGGGCAGTCTCCTTTCCTCCTATTTAGAGAATTAGAAAATAAAACATGTAAAAGTATCTATAACAAGAGAAGAAAATAAGTAATCCAGTTAATATATACTATAAACATTTATTGAGGGTCAATGTGTACCTAAAACCAAGTGAGACTGCGGGATAACATGTAAAAAATAAATACTTGAATTTGTAATCTAAGGGGGATAACTAAACAGAAGCACAAAGTAGAAAATTCTAGATGAGTATTTTCTCTGGATCTTATTAAGGAATACATTACATGGTACAGATAATTAGAGAAGAAGACGGCATGGCATCAGGTGCTAATTATGCAGCGCAGAAAATAAAGTAAAAGAAGTATGAGGAGGAAGAGATCATTGTATTCTGGTGTCCCTGAAAAGTCTGTGCAAAGGAGTGAGACTGTGGGCTCAGGCTGGAGAAATGGGCCCACATAGGATACAACATGGGCTGATAGAAGACTTACTTGGACAGAGGCCTTATATTTGCAGATCCTAAAACATGTAACTTCACTAGAGTTAAGCCTGGCTGGAACAGAGGGCTTGCTTCCAAGTGTCAGATCTCAGACTCCAGAATAGCCCTCATATCTCAGCCTCCTGAAGAGCTAGGACTATGGACGTGAGCCACCAGTACCCACCTGGTGTGTGTGTGTGTGTGTGTGTGTGTGTGTGTGTGTGTGTGTGTGTGTGTGTGCAGGTACTGGGGCTTGAACATAAGGACTTGAACTCTCACTTGGCATGTTTTGTTCAAGCCTACTGCTTTACAACTTGAGACACACCTCCAGTTTCTGGCTTTTTATGAGTTAATTGGAGATAGTAAGTTCATAGACTTTTCTGTTTGGGCTAGCTTCAAACCTTGATCCTCAGATCGATCAGAAGATCTGAGATTACTAGGATTACAGGTGTGAGCCCTCAGCACCTGGCAACAGAGAACATTTTGGTGGAAGGAATACAAAAATCTATGTGTTGGGAAGGACAAGTAAAATTGCAGAGTTCTGAATAACTAACAAAAGAGGCAAGAAAGGGGCTGAATTTGATGAGACACTGGTGCGTGATCTGGGAATTCTATGGTGATTGCAAGTTTTAGAGCTGATTCTCGCTATGATGTGCATGAAAGATGGGCTGAAAAGAAGCTATATGCAGAGGCTTATAAGGAAGCCATTTGGATCATCTCAGCATTAAATCCTTGGACTCTGACCCATGGTGGAAGAGAAAAAAAGAATATGGTGACTGGAAACACAGAAACTTGACGTATCAGAACAATTCCCCACTGATATCACCTAGGCTGTGGGGCTGCCTCCTTCTCTAGGCCCCTACCATCATTTCCTTACCTAGGAAATTGGAGCCTTTGATATGGCACCTGAGCTAACACTTCATTTACAAGAGATGGGTTGTGGTGGGCTTGATGTCATTTTATCACCATCAATGTCTTATGAATGTTTGGAGTTTTCTGAATTTAATGGGCTGAGAAATGGAAAGGCAGTCAGTTGGCAGTGGAGGGGCTCTCAGTCCACTGCCTTGCTGCCTGAGTGCTGGACAGCATCTGCTGCTGTCAGAGCTGTACTACAGCACTGACTGCTTTCTTTGCTCAGTCCATTGGTACTCCCAAGCTTCGGGGAGTGGGAGGGATCCAGGTTGCAAGACATCATCCTAAAATCTGGGTAAATATGTTTTCTCTTTCCTGAGCCTAGGGGCAGAGGGCTACTTATTTCAGATGTGTGCTGAAACGGAAGAGCCAGTGGGAAGCTTCCTGACCCAAATGATGTTCTCATTTGAAGAAAGAGGCTAATGATGTTACTTTGTGATCTTGTAAACAAGTACCTATTGCACAATAAGTCCTCCATAAAGAAAACCACTGGTGACATGGACCATCATTTTCATCCCTACAAAGACTCTGAGGCCAAAGGGTTGCTTGACTTTCCCAAGCCCCCCTTTGTAATATGGAGTTTGGTATAATCTTAACTTCTTTGAGAATTCCTGAGAACTCCTATGTCCTGCGGCTCTCCAGGTAGTGCCAGGCCTAGAATGCCTGGGTGAAATTTTTATCACCTAGATGGCTGAGACTAATGTTCTACTCAATAAACCCCAGAGGAATGGGGAAATGGCCAACTTTCTGGCTGAACAACCCTTTAGAGACTATGCAATTGTCAGTGTCCAGGGTGATAAAAGCATGGGCACTCTTTCACAGGCACTTTTTCAGCCCAGGAGCAGCTCTTCCAAGACATATTTCACTGGGGACAGCTCAGTGGTCCTATCTAATGAGGAGGCAGACCTATTTGAGGGCTACTGATGATTCGGAATTTCTGAGCCTCCCTTCCTGCCTACAAAGTCCTCTCAGGACTATAGTAGAGGGACAGAATTTATGCAGAAGAAGATCCCTTGATTCATGTTAGTGCACCTTCTTTCAGGCTACCGAGAGGAAACAGAACGTTTATAAGACTGGAAAGTAGGAGGTGGAAAGAAAATCTTTTCATAGAAAACTCCAACTTCTACATCCTCCGAACAGGTGACTTCAAAGAGAGGATACTTCCTGCAATGATAACCAATGATTTTAGCAATCTGGAATTCTTTTCAGTTTTAGGACACTCACTAATTTTAGGACAGTTATTTATTGTTCTAACCATCTCACTGTGATCAAAGTGCCAATATGGTTTCCTGCATGAAGAGTAGAGGTTTCTTCCATCAGAAAAGAGGGCAGAGAGAGAGAGAGAGAGAGACAGAGAGAGAGAGACAGAGACAGAGACACAGAGACAGAGACAGAACAGAGAGAGGGAGGGAGAAAGGGAAAGAAAGAAAGAGAAACAAGGGAAAAGGAAGTTCCATTTAACAATTACAACAATGTAAGTAAACAAAAAGAAAATAGAAACTCTAGGAATTAGAATACAGACAATGGCCTGAGAAAACTCCTCTCTTTCTGGTGGATTAATATAGTGTCTTAGTATATTTAAGAGCCATAAAAAGATGATATATACTGAGTAACTGGTAAACTGCAGAATTCACTATCTTATAATTTTGGAGGCTAGGAAGTTTAAGGAACTAGCAGATTTAAGGTCTGGTTCATGGATAGTACCTTTGAGGAGCCACTACATGACAAAAGATCTTTTATATTGATTGATTGATGATTGATTGATAGATTGAATGAGTGAGGCAGAATCTCACCAAGTTGTCCAAACTGGCATCAAATTTACCATCCTTCCCTCTGGGTCTCATGAGTAACTGGGATCCCAGGGTCTTACTGTTACATCCACTTTTGACCTCTTTGGATAACACTGATTCCATTTAGAAGGGCAGAGCCTTTGCGAATTCATCATCCCTCAGGAATCCCACTTGGTAAAAATTTTAAAGTAAATATTAGGATCCAACATGAATATGAAGTAGGGAAGACACCAAAGTTCAAGAACATTATATATATATATATATATATAGAGAGAGAGAGAGAGAGAGAGAGAGAGAACATTTTATATATATATATATATTCTAAAGCATCACAATCTGGCTAAAGTTCATAATTCCAGCTGCCACGGCCAATTATACCATCTAGAACATTTGCCAGCATTTTTTCCAAGCCTCTGCCTGAAGAGAACAGCGGACAACTCTATCATCTATCTGGCTGTCATGGGGTCACTAGTACACAAATGTATTCTTTCTACCCTGGACTGAGGGGAGGAAAGGCTGCAGGAGTCCCTTGTAGAGGTATCCTCAGTGACTCTATGCATAGCCAAAGGCTAAACTAATCAGCCTGTCTCCTCTTCCCAGGTCTGAGCCTTCACTAAGGGCTACCAGTTATTTCCATCTGTCCTTTCTTTTTACTACATACTCCCCATATCTAGGCACATTTTATTTTCAATATTTTATAGCCAGACAGCCTTCTGCTGATTTGTGATAAGATTGTTCCCCTCCTCACTCTTCAAAACAAAGCTTTGCCTTTCTTCTCTCATTTCCATGCTTGAATCGCCACATGAGGCCATCACAAGCATCCCCTTGTCCATCATCCTTCTATTTGGGTTTAGACAGACACATACATTTGCTTATTTTCTAAGTTAGAGCCATGGCAAGAGACTGTGCTGCCTGAGGTGGGGAGGCAGAGAGGCAGAGTGTATATCCATGCCAAAAAAAAAAAAGCACACAATTTGCAGATGCTATAAATTAGAGGAAGTTGTCTCCATGGGCAGTGCATATGCACGGAGCGGCAGGGCAGAAGGTGGGAAGTAGAAAAGAATGGAGGCTGGAGACCTAGAAATTAATGACATCCGCAGCAAGTTTCCACATTCTGATTTGGTATGAAGCTGGGACCACAGACAGAAGAAAAATCACCTGTATACTAATCCTGTATTTGGCATCGTTTAAATAATTTTAAATGAAACTGTCAGCCTAAAGCTCTGAAATGTGCCTCTAGCAAAAGACAAACTCAGAGAGAAGAGGGGGTAGGAATGGGGGAAGTGAGAGAAGGGGGAGGGCATCATAGTCTTTAATACTTTTAATCAGTCTGTCTTCCTCAAACAGGAAACCTTGTTGCAGATACCCTTGCAGACTATAAATTTTCTGATTTGGTGTGTGTGCTGTTCAATGCAAGCGTGATAGTTCCATTTCAGAGGCTCAGCAAGACTTAAAAATCTCTGCTTGGCAGCTGCTGGGCCTGTCAAAGCATCAGGTGCTGTCATTGGGTGGCTCCGTAATTGACCTGAAATTTGCAAATGTAAAGCAGCAGCTGCAGTCAACCCCTTGGGAACACAAAGCTTGGCCGTGGACTTGGAGGCAGGGAGGTATGCACATTGGTCACGTAAAAGGGAGCTGATCCCGGAGGCTGTGAAGGATTGGAGCATTCTGGGATGGGACAGATAGTAAATGTTCCATTCTCAGGGGCAGAGCACTGAGCTAAACTTCCTCTCCCAAATTTTTTGAAAGCTTCCTTCAAAGCCTGAACACAAGAGAACAAGAACATGGATCAGGTTAGAGTTTATAATTGTTCTCATGAAGGACCTCCTTCATGTGAGAGCATTGATCCTTTTGGTTAAGGGAAGAGGCTGAGAACAATGGAAGGGAGGATCTCAAAATGCTTGGGCAGAAGAATTTAATTGAGGGTGCTCAGGGTTGAATAGAGCTTAGCTATGTTCAGGCTCAGTATGGAGGACTTATCCCAGGAATAGACAGAGGAATAATGAGGAAGAGCTAGACTTAATGGGCCTGGTTTCTACAGCAGAGCAGTTGGTGTCAGCTGTTAGTGAGAGAGATGTTACAAGGAGAGTATCTCTGAGTGATGTATCAGGCACACCTTATCCTGGCTCACTGCCCTCTCTGCTCTAAGAGCTGAGTTTGGACTTCCATTCCTCAATCTGTATTTCATATACCAAAGATAAGCATTCCACTGTAGCTCCCAAGATGGACACACCCAGAGGAAAAGCCAGACTGGCTTTTTGCCCTAAAGAGCAGAAGACACAGAAAGTGGAAGCTTAATTTAACTACAAGGGAAATGAGTCTGAGAAGGAAAGGAGATCAACAAAGGAAATCTTAATATAATATATACCATTAACCAGAGAACTCCCTTGCCTAGGAGGAAAATCTTCTGTTCATATAAGGGCTGTGGGTGATGACATTCTCAGTGGATGCAGCAGTTGATGTCTCTTCACCTTATCTCTGACTTTTGTGCCACTGGAATTAGGTTCAGGCTCTTTTTCTCAATTCAGGTAATCTAAAGTACCAGGTGCCATGTTGGAAATGAAGGTCTAATGTTATATAAGCTGTTTTTGGTCATACTCAACCTGCATAGATATTACACTTCTATAAATCAATGAACATTTATTAAGTATTCTCGGTGCTATAAACAATCTGTATGTGTGTGTGTGTGTGTGTGTGTGTGCGCATGCTGTTCCTGAGGCTTGAACTCAGAGCCTGGATACTGTCTTTGGGTTTTTGGTGTTTCTTTTTCCTCAATGAATGCTCTACCACTTGACCCACACCTCCAATTTTGGTTCTTGCGTGCTTACTTAGAGTTATGAGCCTCACAGACTTTCCTGTCTGGACTGGCTTTGAACCACAATCCTCAGATCTTAGCCTCCTGAAAAACTAGGATTGCAGGAATATACCACTAGTGCCTGGCCTAGAAACAATTTTAATGCGAAGGATAGAACAAGGAACAGTTGGAGAGTTGTTCCCCTCCAGGAGCCAAGAAAAAGAAGATAGAACAAGCAAACATATAAGAGAAATGAACCAAAATGGAAGCTAAGTTAAAGCTGGGTGCTGGTGGCTCATACCTATAATCCTAGGTATTCAGAAGGCTGAGATTTGAGGGTCAAGGTTCAAAGCTAGCCCGGACAGGAAAGCCCATGAGATTGTATTCTTCAATTAATCACAGAAAAAGCCAGAAGTGGTGCTGCGGCTCAAGTGGTAGACCTCTTGCCTTGAGCACAAAGAGGCTCAAGGACAGTGCCTAGGCCCTGAGTTCAAGCCTCAGGAATGGCAAAAAATAAAAAATGGAACTTAAGTTAGTATGGAGTATTTCTGCTAGTCAATTTCCTGTCCTTGTCACAAAATACTTAAGATGATATTCTACGTACAGGAGAAAAAGTTAAACTTGATTCATAGTTTTAAAGGTGTCTGTATATGGTTGGCTGACCCTATTGCATTGGGCTAGTGGCTAGGCAGGAGGAGCATATGAGGGAGAAAGGTGTGTTCCTCAGAAGTGAGGGGGGAGGAGAGAGGGAAAGGCAGGAAAGGAGAAGGGGAGAGAGGAAGGGGAGGAGAGAGCATCCCAAAGATCCCTTCAAGGACATGAATTTAAAGACCTAACTTCTTCCCACTAGGCTTTATCTCTTAAACCTTCTAGCACTTCCCAATAGCACCATAGGCTTGGGGAAAAGCCTTTTAACATGTGAGGCTTTAGGGGACATTTCGGATCATAATTATAACAGGAATAATTCTTTAGTTACAGTGGCCAGGGGTAGCTTCCCAGATAAAATAAGGTGACATTTGAGCAGAGACACAGAAAGTTATACAGATAACTATGAAAATTTCATGTAGATGGGACTTACCAGTACAGAGGCCTTCAGAAGAGTACAAGCTGGGGACCAGAAGGGCTAAGGAGTACTAAATGAAGAGAAAAGTAGGGTAAATAATGTCAGAGCGAAAGGAAGGAGCAGAACAGACTATTTAGGCCAGGATGAAGCATTTGCCTCTTACTTGGAATTACATACAAAGCTACTAGCAGTGGCAAATGGAGGAGGTAGATAGTAGAGAAGTAAAAGAATTAAGAGCTCCCCTATGATACAGCAATCCCACTTTTGGGCATTTATCCAAATGATCACAAATAAGACCATACTAAAGCCACCAGCACAACTATGTTTATTGCAGCATTATTTACCATAGTTAAGATATAGAACCAACCCAGATGCTCCTCAGTAGATGAATGGATCAAGAAAATGTGGTATATATACAAAATGGAATTCTATGCCTCCATCAGAAAGAATGACATTTGTTAGGAAATGGAAAGACTTGGAAAAAATTATATTAAGTGAAGTAAGCCAGGCCCAAAGAAACATAGGTCCCATGGTTTTCCTTCTTTGCAATAACTAGTATATGTTTGAGACAAGCAGGAACGGTCAGATAAGTTGATGTTCAGTGAAATGAACCCCAAGATAAGGACTCAAATGTTTTTTTTTTCTTTCTTGCTATTGTTTCTAACATATATATGATTTCTTTGTTGCTTTCTATATCCCTCTCCCATGGTATAACTCCTGTTTTCACTGCATTTGATGATGGTATAATTTGTGGAGGAGAAGGGAAAAAACCAATTGTTTAAATAGGGATACAGGTAGACCCATTGCAACAATGAGATGTATAAGATGTTATGTTGAAAAACAAACTTTACAACTTTGGCGCTGGTGGGGGGAGAAGGGGGGTGGGGGGGAAGATGGGAAGGGGCCGGAAGGGGAAACAAAGGAGAAGGCAACAATGCTTGATAAGAAATGTACTCATTACCTTGCTCATGTAATTGTAACCCCTCTGTATGGTATTTTCACAATTAAAAAAAAAGAAATGGATAGATTGTGCCATTTTATAGGTCATGAAGAATTTGCTGAAGAAATACGCAGCTTGAATGGTGGAGTCAAAGATGACTCCAAGATTGTGAACACAAGTTTGGTAAGAATGTAGGTTTCTTTCCTTGAAATAAACACAATGAATTAGCAAAGTGAGGGTATTGAGTAGGTGCTAGCATGAGAATAGCAAGTCCAGGGAAAGATATTTGCAGCTATCTACATGGTGGGCCCAATGTGTTGCTCCAAAATTCAAATGTCGAAATCCTATCCATGATGAGATGATATTTAACTCTTGGTCTTTGAGAAATGATTTAGGCCATGAGTATGGAGTCCCCTTGGAAGGGGTTAGTGTTCCTACTATATTCAACCAGGCCTGGTGAGCTTCTTTCTGCATCTCAGGCTACCAAAATTCCAGCTATCACAAAACACATCTTACATATGAATCTGCCGTCATGTACCTCTCTCTTGTCCTGTCCCAGTGAAACTAGATCAATTTATTTCTCCTTTTGCACATTGTGAAACTTCAATGACTCTTAATCTGTTACTATCTGCTACTATTTGGACCCCTCTGCCTTGCAATCCATCTAACGATGGGGTTTCTGTGTGTCCCCTGCCTCTATCCCTCCCTAACTCCTCGAAGCACATGATTTTCTGCATAACCACTCCAGAAAAAAAAAAATCTCACTGGAATGAATTTCAAAACTTCTCTATCTTCAGGCAATGTTTCTCAAGTTTAGCGTGCAACAAATCTCCTAGAGGGCTGGTTAAAACAAGGTTGCTGGGCCCCATTTCAGAATTTCCAATTAGGTAGGTGTGGGGTGGCTTAAGAATTTGCATATCTAACAGGATCCCATTGGTACTAAGGCTGCTAGTTCAGGAATCACACTTTGTGATTTCTTTCAAGTGTGTCGGTTACTTGGCTCCCTGGGGAGGCTGGCTTGTGTTTCTCTGTGCATAGAGGCATCTGGTTTGGCTGCATGGGAGAATGCAAATGGCAGCGCTTTGTGCTGTTAAATGCCAGCATGGCACCATGCATGCGCCTTCATCATGAAACCGGGACAGACATCTGCACTGCCTTCAGAGAGCAGTCAAACAGCTGCCACCCTGGATGTGCAGAAGCCATGGGCCATGGGCCTCTTGTGTTCACCTGCGATGTGCTGAAGAGCCAGAAGCAGCTTTTTCTTTCTCCTCACCTGCTTTTCTATTGAGAGAGGTCAGACTATGAAAGGGCCTGGTGGCTCCCCAAAATATTTTTAAACTATTTCATGGTGAGTTCATGGCATATCACCAAAACTTTATAATTTATAAAGTCATTGAAATTTTTTTAAATGATTTGTATTTTTTCTTAATACTTAAGAACATTGGCTGATTTATAATGCCAAATTCTAGGAAGAAAATCTATAGGAGGAAAATATGATTACAAGCACCTGACAAGAGAATTAGTGAATTGGTGGTCACTAGCAACAAGCATCAATTCACATCTCCTATTGATATAATGTCAATTTCTTTTTATACCTAGTGGCTTCGTGCAGAAACTTGTTAAATATCATTTGTGTGTGTGTAGAGTATGAACTCGGGGCCTTGTGAATTTGCTTGTTTTTTTTTTCTCTCAACACTGGTACACTACCACTTTGAGCCACAGTGCTCAGATCTCAGCCTCCTAAGGAGTATGATGAGTTTGGGCCACCAGCACCCAGCTTTTCCTTATATTTTATCAGCATAAAGTAGGTCACAGCTTCACCTGTTATAACCTGGATTGGGTAGTTAAGAGTTCTTTTGATGAGGTTCGAGGGATTTTTGCCAAGCTCAGAAAATGGGTCAAAATGATTTTTTAATGAAGTAATTGTTTTGAAACAAAGGAACCAAGGCTCCTAACAAAACTCAGAGAAAAAAAGTTTGGGAATTTCAGTTGCTAGAAAGCATAGCATGTTGTTAGTGCAGTCTAACCTCTTTAAAAGTTGATTTATAAGAATGTGTTAATAGACCTTCAGTGTCCAGAGCAAACTACATTTGCAGCCTTGTAAGCAGTTGGGGATTTGTGGGCAAACAGAAACATGTCATGAGTGGCCTGGTTAATGAATAGCCTGGATAATGTGCCTTATGATGACAGGCAGAGGAACTAAGAGAGTTTAGCTTTCAGCCTAAAAAGCAAACGATGGGGGATTTCAAATATTATAAAATGACCCTTGTGAATTCCATTTAGTGCAAATGGCCCCAAAGACCAAAGGAAGATTGATGGATGAAATCACAGAGTTACAAATTTCTGACTTAGTAGAAAGATGAAAATGTTAGTACTCAGAATTAGCAATAGGTAAAAAATTACAATATGGACCATATGGTAATGAAGAAGAGGAGGAGGTGAAAGATACTAAAATTCATATGGTTTTATCAAGCACATCTTCCTCCAAATAATGTACTTGATTAGCCATACTTACCAAGAAAGTATGTTTGATATCATGGGGAAATTCAACTATGGGATGAACATTGATGTTATGAAAGATGCAAGTATTAACTTCCAGGAAGCTGAACAAATGGCCTTGTGTTACGAAAGTACAGTGGCCTCCTGTTTTTTAAGGCTTGTGATAGAAAGAACTATTAGTAAAGTCTGTGTGTGGGGGGGGTGTGGGTGTGGGTGTATGTTGATACTAGAGCGTGAACTCAGCACTTGGGCATTGTGTCTTAGCATTTTTTGTTCAAGGCTGGTGCTCTACCACTTGAGCAACACCTCTACTTCCAGCTTTTGAGGTGGCTATTGGAGATAAGAATCTCACAGACTTCTCCGCTTGGGCTGCCTTTGAACCTCAATCCTCAGATCTCAGCCTCCTGAGTAGCTAAGATTACTGGTGTGAGTCACTAGCATCTGGAAAATAGAATCTCTTTTCATTCCACATATACTTTAGATCTGTTGCTCAGAATTATTTTAATTGTGAGAAGAATTGACAAGATGAGGATATTATTTTGTAAAATATGCCTTTGTTATGTGTTGGGTATGACTGCAGGTAATCACTATAGATTTATTGATTGAAATAATTTATTGGTTATTTATTGTTACTCTTATACCACCATGACTTGAATTGGACAGTGCATTATGGCTCTGACACCTTTCCTGTGATAAGGCAGGATGTCTCCTGCTCCAGCTGTAGGTTAGATGCCATGCAGATGCACTCTTCTTGGAGAAGGATTTCAGTGTCTTACATATTCTGGTAGCATGCACACAGAATCCTAGCATTAGGGAGGCAGGGGGAGGAGGATTGCAAGCTGAAGTTCAGCTAGAATGTTACAGAAAGGCCTTGTCTCAGAAAATCAAGGGTTGGGTATGTAGCTCAGTGATACATCACTCACATAGGTCTTGAGTTCAATCTCAGCACCACAAAATACAGACACATGAGATAAATAGTTGCATGTGGAATCCAAAAATGTTAAAGTCATAGAAACAAAGTCAAACCAGAAGTTATCAGGGGTCAGGATCTGGGAGAAATGAGGAAATGTTGGTCAAATAATAAATTTGCAATTACAAGACAAATAACTTCTGGAGACTTGATGTACAGCAGGGTGACTACAGTGAATAATTAATATATTGTACAATTCAAATTTAACAGCTTAGATCTTAAGAATTCTTCACACACACTGTTTGAGGTGATGAATATGTTAATTAACTTGATTATGATAATTCACAATGCTTTTTTCTGTATCAAAACACCACATTGTACACTTTGAATATACACAATTTTTATTTGGCAATTATGCTATAACAAAACTGAAACATAAAGAAAGAGAGGTGAGTGATAATTAAAAAACAGGAAAGTTTTAAGTTCAAACTTCCTAGTCCAGCAAGCTCAAGAAAACTGGAAATATTGGTTTACATGATAATCTGCCTGCAAATATCTGTAGTAGTTTTTTCCACAAATCAAAAATACAAAATCTGGAAACAACCCAAATACCTTCTATTTGGTAGATAAAAAAACAATTAGGCACACCACACAATGGAGTTCTACTCAGTAATTTAAAAGGCAAACAACACCATGGCTGGACTTTTAATGGGGAGTCAAAAAGCTGCATGATTCCACATAAAAGATTCTAGAAAATGTCAAAGTACACTGATAAAAAGCAGGCCTGGGGTTAGGAAGGTGGCTCAGTGGTAGAGTGCTTGCCTTGTATGCATGAGGCCCTGGGTTCGATTCCTCAGCACCACATAAACAAAAAGAAAAAAGCTGGAAGTGGCACTGTGGCTCAAGTGAAAGAGTGCTAGCCTTGAGCTGAAAAGCTGAGGGACAGTGTCCAGGCCCAGAGTTCAGGCCCCACGACCAGAACCCCCCCCCCCAAAAAAAAACAGGCCTGGCTGGGTGAGGATATACCTGCTAATGGGAATAAGGAAATGTTCTCAGTGATAGATTTTGATTCTGAAGGAAGTTAATAACAATATGTTTGTTCAAATACATTGAATTATGCACTGAAAATTTACAAGATGTAAATCTTATAAATCTTGATTTTTAAGTGCAGTGACAAAACAGACTATCACAAATAGACATGATACCAATTGAACTTTAAAGCTGAGAATTAGGTTAGTCAAGAGGAAATATGGGTGATTGCCTTCTAAATACTTATTTTCAGGATTCCTTCCTTCCTTCCTTCCTTCCTTCCTTCCTTCCTTCCTTCCTTCCTTCTTTTATTTTTGCTGGTCCAGGTGCTCAAACTCTGGGCTTGGGAGCTGTCCTAGCTCCTTTTTGCTCAAGGCTAGCACTCTAACACGAGCCACTTCCAGCTTTCTCTGTGATTAATTGGAGGTAAGAGTCTCATGGACTTTCCTGCTCAGTCTGGCTTTGAACCACAATTCTTGGATCTCAGCCTCCTGAATAACTGAACTTACAGGCCACTGACACCCAGCCTTAAACAACTGTTTTTCTTTATCCAGCATTCTACGTCTTTAGTTGAGAGTCCCTACTGCTTGGGTTGAAAGAATAATACTCAATTTCAAATAATGTTCATTCCTTCTACTTAGAGAAGGCAAGCACCAAGCTGATCCTTTCCCAAATTGCTCCCTCTTCTGACTTCAGAGACGTACATTCTAGTCTCAGGTTTACACTAAGTTCAGTGACTTAATCTGTCTAATTGTCAACTTTCTCTTCTTGGAAAAATAATAATGAAAATTACAAGTTCATTTTTTTGTCAGTCATGGGCCTGAACTCTGGGCCTGGGCACTGTCCCTCAGCTCTTCAGCTCAAGGCTAGTGCTCTACAACTTGAGCCACAGCACCACTTCCAGCTTTTCTGCTTATGTGGTGCTAAGGAATGGAACCTAGGGTCTCATGCATGCAAGGCAAGCGCTCTACCACTGAGCCACCTTCCCAGCCCCACAAGTTCATTTTTTCAGAATAGTGTTCTATCCTGTTGTCTTCCTGTGCCTTAATGACAAAAAAAAGTAGAGGTTGCTCTGTCTGAGCACAAGCTTCATTCTTGATTCTCAGCTCTACAAGGTGTCGCCTTACGCTCATGACATGAGTCCTAAACAGGGGCACACAGAACATGAGGAGGCCACACACCACAGCAGAGCTACCAGCATGTGACCGGAAGCACAAGGCTTACCTAGAGCTTACACAAGTCATAATCTATGCCTCTGCAGACAAGTGGTTGCTGGGAACCAAACACTGAAAATGAGTACATCAGCCAGGCACCTAATAAATATTTAGTCAACAAAGGCCTGCTAATGTTTCAAGTTCATATCTATGTGTCCAAATGTTATTATATTTATTAGATAAATATATTTCAATAAATTGATTTAATGTGTTTATTATTGATGGTTATTAATGGGATCATTAACTATCTTTACAAAAATCTGCCCTTGTGATGTTTTCCTTTCTCAGGCCTTCTTCTGTATGGAAATGGTCCCACTCTGGGGGCCTCAGTGTGATTCTAGCCTCAGTGCAGAGGCTCCATGAACTCTGAGTTCTGCCAGTAACAGGCTGCATACCAATAAGGCTGTGACTCCAGGAGAACCAAACCCTGGTAGGAGCTAGGCTGGAACCCTGGGGGTGGCCCTGGCAGCTTCTGCCTTGCAGAGATTGATTTATCACCAGGTTTCTGATGAATGTGTGGGAAACAGGGCTGGTGATAAAGCAGCTCAAGCCATAATTAACAAAACAGCTCGTGTGTGTGTGTGTGTGTGTGTGTGTGTGTGTGTTAATGCTGTTTATGTAGTGCTTGACTTTCTAGGCAATTTCCCTGTCTCCCACTTTTGAACAAACTGTTTCCTCTTTTTGGAGGTTGTTACTGCTGAAAGTGGGAAGGGACCCAGCGATCTGGGAGGAGGAAGTGCAGATGCTGCTTTGGGTCCCTTGGAAGATAATAAAAATGTCAGGGAAAAAGCAGGTCTTTGGAGACCTCTAACTTGGTTGCAAAGCTTCCTGGAAAGGTAGAGAGGACTTGCAAGTACATTGCAAAGCCTTGAAACTTCAGGAGGCCAAAGAATTAGCTGTTACATGGTCACCATCCCTTCCCAAAATCTCCCAACAGTGGAGAAGGGAGAGAAAGCCATGTCATAAATTCATTACTGACATCCCTCTCTAACCTGAGTGTTATCATAAATGAGCCGAGGCCCTGCAGCAGACTTGGCTTCCCTTCTAGAATCTCCAGTCCCTCTCCATCGGCTTCTCTCTTCCCTCCTCCTTACTTGAACTCTCCCTTCCATAGTATCCTTTCTCAACCCCCTCTCCTAACTTGGCAAATGTCCTTCAGGCTCACTGTGACACCCTTAAATGAGCTCACAAATCAGAGATGTCTTTTAGCCTGTGTCCTGGGAACCAGCAGTGGCCTCTGTGGGGCCAGGATGTCCTTTTTCTATCTGGGAGCCATATTTGGTGGAAGACTCAGGCGAAAATTCATCCATCAATGTCTAACCAGTGCACTAAGAGGCCAAGGGTGGCAACAAGCAATGCTTAAAAAGTTAATCAAACAATTCAGCCGTTTTCCTTAAAATCCCAACTCCCTGAATATGTCAAATTGGGCTCATGCTTTTCTCCTAGACAAGGTGTCCGATTTGTACTTTGACTCAATGTTTTTTGAATATTTGATTCAAGGACAGAGAATATTAAAATCTACAGAAAATTATACCCCTACAGCCCCCCCCCACATACATGCTTACACATACACACACAGGCACACAACACATCTGAATCCAACAGTTTCCCACGTTTCCTTAACGGTAGATAAATCCCAGGAATGGGTAATCACAGAATGATTTATAATTGGCTTCCGTGTCTGTTGGACAATTATTGTGTAGTGCCATTGTTTTCCTAATTGAGCTTTGCATGGCTGATAAATGAGTTTATATTCCTTGAATACATACCAGAAGGGTGCTGAGCAGCTAAGGGTAAACTAAAAACTGATAGCCCAACAAATGGGCGGCCTGCCTGATTATCAGCTTTCTGGAACTACGTTTCCCATGCAATCCAGACTGAAAGAGGGAGCTGTACACTGAATCAGACTAAGAGCTGAGAAAAATCCATTGAGCTTTTTCCTTATGACGGAATAACAGATCCTTTGGAGCAGGAGGGCTACAACAGAGAGAGCTAACAGTCCACTAGGAAAGAGCCATGCCTGTAAATTTTGCCCAGGCTATCAGCTTACTACATCTTGTCCTACTTATAATTAAATCCTTGATATGGGTGGGACCCTTTGTCCCCAGGCCCTGAGGGCTAAGCTTCCCTGGGCCTGCATAGAAAATCTGAGGTTTCTTGGGTGCCATGATTTCACAGAACAGAGCACCAACTCTGACTGAAAGTCGATGCAGTATTGAATTCCAACGTGAACACTGTCTCTTCCTTTTCAGAATTCCAAGGCAGGCTATCATTAGCTTAGACAGACAGGATGAGATCCTCCCCTGAATGCACCAAGCAATTCCCAAAGCATGGTTGTTCAGAGCTCTGGGGCAGGACTTGCACCTGAACTTAAAAGCCAAGGTCTGGGTTTGGTCCCATGTTATACTTGAAGCCACAAAGCCCCTCTCAGTCCTCCAAACCCACAGCAGGAAGCCTTGATAATTGCTAATACCCAACAGATGGCCAATGGCCACCAGGAGGAATGGCCTTTTGAGCCACCCTTCCGCGTAGGAGCTCTCACCTAGCAAGGGCTTCATGCAGAGAGACTATGTGGGTATCTGTCAGTATTTTTCTTCATCCAAAACCATCAGCCTTTAGCAGAGCATCAGCAGAGAGAGAGAGCTACATGTAAGAGTAGTTGCAGGATCTGCAGCTACTCCCAGTACTACTACCTGCTCAGTCCTTAGAGTCAAGGAGTTTTGCTCATGAAAAAAGACTAGAAAGAGACAGTAATGCAGAAAAAAAAAGAGAACACACACACACAAAGAAAGGAAATGAGAAACAGAGAGATGTATATGAAAAGGGAGCTCAAACTGAAAAGGCACACAGAACCCATTGAATGATTTCTTTTTTGTTGTTGTTATTGGTGGTGGTGGGGCTTGAACTCTGGGCCTGGGCTCTGTCCCAGAGCTCTTCAGCTCAATGTGAGTGCTCTACCGCTTGAGCGACAGCTTCCAGTTTTCTGGTGGTTAATTGGAGATTAGAGTCTCAGAGACTTTGCTCTCCAGTCTGGCTTTGAATCATGATCCTCAGATCTCAGCCTCTGGAGGAGCTAGGATTACACACATGAGCCACTGGCTTCCTGTTCCATTGAATAATTTCTAAGAGCTCAGTCCATCTTGTTTAATCCTATGGCAATCTTTTCATAGAAGGTGACTTTATTACTTCCATTTTATAGCACAAGAAATTGGCTATCCAAAGTTCATACAAACTTCCCTGAGACATGTAAGTATGTATAGGCTCAAAAAGTTTGGAAAATGTGACAAAGTAGACCTCCTCCTAGACTGACTGCATCCTTGTCTCAGTTTCTCTTCAAATAAGAATCATTCCACTTATCTCTCCTTAGGGTGTCATGGAACACAGTTAGGGTCCTTACATTCACAACATTGCTAACTCAAATTCACACCACACTGCTAACCTCTCCATGACGATCTCTACAAATTCCCTCCAGCCCATTGGAATCAGGTGGTTGAATTGCTGCTAGAATCAAATATTCCAATATACTTACAACACCGACAGCTGTTTGAAAGCAAAATAATGAAGTAATGATTTATTTTCTTGGTTTTAAGAGATTTGCAAACTTGTTCCTCTTTCAATGCCACCTCTTACAACTCCTTCTTCAGAAGAAATAGAATCACCAGCCTGCTCTCCAACTCATTACACTCAAATATATACACATATGCATATACCTACATGCCATACACATTTATGCAGGCACATGCAAACATCACATTAGGCTCTCAACCCAATCCTCAGTTTTCTGGCCCACAAAGGAACTGTGAAGAATTGGTTCAGCAGATTGTGAATGATGAAAACTGAAATGTTTAAATGCATATTCATTATTGTCAATGGAAACTAGAGATAGAAAGGAATGCAAGGCAAAGGGAAGGAGGCAGAGGAAAAGAAAGGGAGAAGAAGAAGGGCATGAATTATAAGATGCAGAAGCTCACAATTTTTACACACATGCCCTCATAGTCTGCATTCACTACTATGTATATGTGTGTGTGTGTATATATATATATATAAGTTATATATACATATATATAAAATAATTTCTCTTATTCCTATTAAAAATTCATAGTAATTAGGAAGTCCAGGTTCCAGCAGCCATATTCCAAATTGCATCAACCTGCCAAACCGTTTCAAGATATTCAGTCTACACAGGCTAAAATATTGAACTGTTCTTGCCATCTATCTCATGGCTTCAGATTAACACCAACTGATTCAAAAGCCAGCCCCTCCCCCTGCCAGATGTTTTGGTATTATCTCTTTAAAACAGACTTGCTTTGCAAACAAGTCTGCTTATTTTCATAGCCTTCTGATAGTTAAATTTGGGGCTACATAAGTAATACTTAAATGGCCAGAAGAAGCCCAGTAGAGGCTATTAAATAATATGGTGGTTTCCATGTGTGATTTTTAGAATAGGAATGATTAAATTTCATATCATATAGTCATGTAATTTTATAAACATTTTATTTCTTTTTTCTTTCTCTTTTTTCTTTTTGTCAGTCGTGGGGCTTGAACTCCGGGCCTGAGCGCTGTACCTCAGTTTTTCAGCTCAAGGCAAGCAATCTACCACTTGAGCCACAGCGCCACTTCCAGTTTTCTGGTGGCTAGTTGGAGATAAGACTTTCCTGTCCAGGCTGGCTTTGAGCCACGATCCTCAGGTCTCAGCCTTCTGAGTAGCGTGAGCCAGCAGCGCCTGGCTAAACATTGTATTTCAATGGTAGGTGCATGTGTGTAATATGTGTGTGTGCATGTACGTGTGTGTGTGCTATTATGATATGAAATAAATTTCTTCCCATGGCTCACAATCAAAACAGGTTAACAGTCCTGGTAACAGATGACGTAAGAATCCCTGGAAGGTCTTCTGTGATTCCTCTTTTGGTGGGATTGGACTTTGGAGAAATTCTGGCCTATTGTGGACATCCAAAACTTTAAGTGACTTATTCAAGTAGTTTAGGTGATGGTAGCTAGAAAGAGAAGTAAAACAGGTTCATACCATGCTGATCTAACAGGAAGGACAGCATAGTATTTTCTACTGTGACAGACCTCCCTCTCTGGGTGGTACACCACCTGCTGGTCTACATTTTGCTCACCTCCCCTTCCTGTCAGTCTGCTCCAGTCATTTCTAATTGACTGGCTAACTCAGGAAACCCCTTGAGAGGTAGCACTCCATATGATGAAGCCAGCACTGTGCAATGGGTTGATTGACATCCCCAGAATCCAACTGGATGTACAGTTTCACTTGCAGATAATGTTAATGGCTAAGGAATTAAAATGTTGCTCAGTGCCTAATGAATGCAGCCTGGACTCATATTAGCACATGCCAGCTGCATCTCAGAGAATCAGGATGCAGCAACAATTTCTAAATTATTTATCAGTTTTCTTACCTCTACCCCAAAAGAGAATTAGCTTATACATTTATTTATTTCATGGACCAATATGCAGAGTAATTGCTTTGGGGTTTTTGGTGTGATTTTTTTTCCTATAGATTTTCTTTTCCTGATTCAACAACAGGGGGAAAAGAAGAAGAGAAAATATCATGTCAATGTCATTTGAATCATAATAGGTACAAATTCACTCCCGTGAATAAATAGAGAAGCTTATTTATCAAACACAGACAAGATGTCTGTCGAGTTGTTAACAGAAGGAGAGAGATTTGAGTAGGCAGAAGCAATTGCAGAAGTTTGCATATCTTCAGAACTCCCTAGAGACAATAGGTTCATCCTTCCTTGGCTGGGAACCTTGGCTTTTGGTAGTTGATTGGCCAACCAAATTTGACCGCCCCTAGAAGAAAAGGAGGAAATAGCTCAGGCACAGGTACTTGCCCTGCTCAGGCAGGGCATGTCCTCCACCAGTTCTTTGTCCACTTAATGGCTAAGGAGTAGATGAAATACCAAACTGAGTAAGAAAGGTGTTAGGTAGTCCTTAGCAGTATTGCTTCTCTATTCTGCTTTAAGCTTTCCATCTTCATTCTACAAGGACCAGCTGTTACAAACTCAAGCTTCTGTGTCTGTTTCATATTTTATATCCAACCCACCTGGGTCCCACAACTGTGCCACCATGAAGTCCCTGGTACTGCCATCTTCTCTCTGTAGAGCTTCCTGGGGGAAGCAGCATCTCCTGAGCAGCTACATGCAAGGGTTCCTACATTATCTAGTTTCTACAATCTCAGTTAGTTCTCACAATAAACTATGAGGTAGGTACACAGCCTTTTTTTTTTTCACTTGGTGATACCAGTGGTTGAATTCAGGTCTTTTCACTAGCTAGACAAGTGTTCTAACACTTCAGCCATGTTCCCAGCCCTTTTTCTGCTTTGGTTATTTATACAGACTAGTGCTTTTGGTGGGGCCTGCCTTGGACTGTGACTCTCCTATCTCTACTTCCCAAGATCTTGGGATTATAGGTGTAAGCCAACATGCCTGGCTTGTTTGTAGAAATATGGGGTCTTGTTAACTTTTGGCTCAGCATGGTCTCAAGCTGCCTAAGCCACTAATCAAATCTATCTCTGATTTCTCACATTGAACATTTTGTGTTCATCTCTATAAAACTCAGTTGCTAGGAATTCAACGTACTAAATGGAGAAATGGGACAGCACCACCTAGTCTGGACCTGGTTTGGGGAATTGTAGGAACATAAACTTGGAGAAGTTATTCAGCTGAGTTGTTTTTTTTAATCTATAAAGCAGAGGTAATAGTAATAGTTGTTCCCTGTGGAATTATTGTAATGATTTCATAATATGTAGAATAGAGTTAGGATTTGCATAATCAACCAACATGTAAGTTATAATAATTATTTTGTCTATCTTTCTACATTTGTCACTCACAACAATCAGTGGCAGTGATTTTTAAGGTCTTCAGTGGTTTGGAAATTTTATGAAGCTGTTTAGTTTTACACAACTTTCCCTACCTTAAGGTGTTGTTCCATGAGCAGCCCAAGGTTAGAAAGTAGAACTTGGATCCACAAATTCCAACACCAAGAGAAGTTCTCAGCTATCTGCAAAACAAAAAGATTTGAGATTCTTAGTTAAATTCCAAGCGAGGAGGCGCCTTGAAAATGAGCTTTTGTTTAACTGTATTAGGCATTTTTCACTTTAAAATAAAAGACTGGGCACAGAATCCTGGCTATGCTTTGCCATCTCATCTTTCTCTAAACATCAAAATTTACTACTTTTTCTTTTCTTTGTTTTGACGAGAGAGCAATTAATCTTGCCTTCTCTTACAATGGCACACATTACAAATATCTTGAAAGAAGATGATTTGCTGGGAGGAGGAAAGTAAAATTGCCCAGAGTGGCAAGAAGGAAAAGAGTTTCAAAACCTGGCCAACAATAACCAGAACAAGTTGCCCCCAGAGCTTCTTTCAGTTCCCTGTGGTTGTCATCTGGCAGACAGCTCTGCACCTGCATACATAAAAGAGAGGATGTTGGTTTATGTGTGTATGTGTTTGCATGGATAAGGTGATCTCAGGTCCTGTGAGACGAGGAAAGGCTGGAGAGACCTGTGAGCTTACCAAGGAAATTAGCCAAGGTGCTTTGGAGCCTTGTAAACCAGAAAGCAGAGAAATAGAGTTATTAACACTTACATTTTCAATGTCCCATGGCCTTTGGGATCCAGACTGTGTCTGAGTTGGGTCATATTGTCTAAGCAGAAACACCATCTCCCTCAGGAGATCGTAACTTGAGATTTTAGAGGAAACCTGCTGTGCACTTTTCTATCTGCTGACTTCTAATACTATATGAGGCATATACTATGTATCTCAATAAATTCCTGGAAGAAAATGGAATTGACCAAACTGAATCCTGTAGACAAGTTAGTAGTACAAGTGAGCTACCAGTTCTTCATTATTGAGGCTGGAGTGGGAGGGAGCAGTCTTGACTCAGATGTCTCAAAGAAGGTGGCTAGCCTATAAGACAATTCTATTGGGGTGGGAAGGTGGCTCAGTGGTAGAGCGCTTGCCTTGCATGCCTGAGGCCCTGGGTTCGATTCCTCAGCACCACATAAGCAGAAAAATCCGGAAGTGGCGCTATGGCTCAAGTGGTAGAGCGCTAGCCTTGAGCTGAAGAGCCGAGGGACATCGCCCAGGCCCAGAGTTCAAGCCCCCACAACCGGCAAAAAAAAAAAAAAGACAATTCTATTTACCATTCCTCTAGGTAGAATGCACAGTTTTGCTGAGCTATTCACCTTCCTAATGTTCTTCCTTGTTCACTCATCCATGCACTCAACCAATACATATGGTATACATGTGATATGCTAGGCATTGTATGGTTGGTACCAGGTGAGGAAGACTTACCTAGTGGTTGATCACTTAGGATTTAGCATGTGTGGGGAAGAGATAGATATTATTTTATAATCTCCAAATTGTGTAGTTGTGGTAGTTAGGTGTGGAAATGAGACTGGCAATGATTTTAAGCGTTTATGATGAGCAAACCTCCCCAGACCTATGCTGGGAGCAGGGTGGTGGTAAGGATCATCATCTCTGAGGAAATAAGAGTATAAGAAGTCTAGAAGCTGGGTGCCAGTGACTCACATCTATAGTCCTAGCTACTCAGAAGGCTGAGTTCTGAAGATCTCAGTTTGGAGTTAGCCCAGGCAGGAAAGTCTGTGAGACTCATATCCAATTAACCATCAAAAAAAACATGGGTAAGTGGCTCAAAGTGGTTGAATGCTAGCCTTGAGCAAAAAGAGCTCAGAGACAGCACCCAGACCCTGAGTTCAAGCCCTAGGATTGACAAAAAAGAGCTTTAGGAAATTTGGATATAGAGGACAGGTAAGGGCAAAAAAAAAAATTGAAAGACTTTGTATTTCTTCAAAACTGTAGCTATATATAGACATAGCTGACATAGAATTGTGCCTGAAAGGCAAACATGGGTCAAGTGTCTTCAAGGCTACCTGTCTTCACTTGTGTTAAAAGGTAGAAGAGATGAACTTGGAGGTTCTGTCTGCTAGCCTGAAACTGTAAGAATTTATGTGGAGTGTCCATTGACAGTTTTCTCAGCTCGTATATATCATGGAGTCAGTCTGGATATAGACTTTTCTAATCTGTGACTCAAAGGGGAAAAATCAAAATTTGTATATGTTGAGATTCTGATGGGAAATGTTCCCATTACCTAGTGCTGTTATCCAAACAGGTTCCTTAAACCAAAGAACTGTACTTTGCCCCTGATCGTCTCCTTTCGCTAGCTTCCTAGTCAGAATGTTGTATTGCAACTAACAATAAGCAGTCCCGTCCAAGACTGTAATTGAGTCTCTTCTTTGCTGACATCAGTGGAATTCCCTTGAGTGAAGGAATTAACCACTGCAGCTGTTTAATTGCCCGACACTTGGGAGAAACCAGTCTGCTTTGATAAATTGCCTTGGGGATCCCCTGTAGTGTCAGGACCCAATTCTGGAAGGACTTTTGGTCATCACTGTTGCCTCAGGAAATGAGTGCAAAGATGTTAAGAGAAGACCAGGACAAATGGAAAGACCCAGACGTTTTTTTAAAAAAGAAGAGATGGTGAATAAAAAAAGGATGATTTCACAGACCAGGTGCCTTGCTTTATGTACTTAATTTGTCCTGCAACTAAAGTGTGTGTGTGTGTGTGTGTGTGTGTGTGTGTGTGTGTGTGTTGTGGGTGGTGGTTGATAAGAGATGAGAGTTCACTGGAAAATATAAACAATCACATACTATAAGATGATAAATCAGAGGAGAAAGGTGGAAGGTAAAGATATCTACCCAAACAACATCAGCATCACTATCTTCCTCTGCGAAAGAAATGAGGTACGCATGGCCTGGGGAGAGAACTGACTTTTATTCTTAAGGTGATGGATGTTTAGCAATGCCTATAGGTAATTGTAGCCCCTAAAATAGCCTTATGAGGTGGTATTTTCCGTACCCATTTGGAAGATGAAGGCCCCAGGTTCAAGAAACAACATGGAGAAGATATTCAATTCAGATTCCCATCTGTCTGACTCAAATCCCTTATTAATTCACTGCATCCTTGGGATTCAATCGCCCCTCAATCTTATTTTTTAAGCTGCTTCTGTGCCACATCGATTAATTACTCTGTGAAATATTAATTGAGTTTCCGCCGCATGCATGGAATAGATTTTTTGGTCCTGAAGGGAATATGAGAAACGGTTCTAATACTAACAAAAATAATAACATTTACATGATATATATTATTTTCTAAGTTTTGCTTGTGACATTCAGCAAATATTGAATTATTTAATGAGATACCAGCATCTAAATAATTGACCATGAAACAATAACCCTCTCTGCCCCCAACACAGTGAGACTCCCACTCTGGTAGCTCTGGGTTAGAAAGAGGCAAGAGAAGACTGTTTGCCTACCATGGAGCCCAATGCAAGCAGGAGTTCCTTATGTTTCAGTAGCTTCCCACAATAAGACACATTCTCAATGTGCTGTCTACTGCTTCAAAACTTCTTCTGAAGGGATCCAGTGAGCAGAAGGAATGAAGAAGAAAGAAGAGGATGAGTATGTTCACATACACTCTGATTTTTTTCTCCCTTCCTTACTGGAAGCTCAAATTTCTTCCCAGCATCAAGGACTAAAAAAAAAATCCCTTCAACCATTCTTTCAGCCTACAGGCTGCAATGGGCCAGGCTACAACTTAGAGACTTAGAGATGAAGGCATTGCTTAAAATCTCTCAGCTGTCTGGATTTGGGGTTTTGTTTTTTGTTTCTTGTTGTTGTTGAGACACTCAAAATTATGAGTGAGAGAAGAGAAAATGGAAACTGAGCCAGCAGTTGCTCTCATCTGCCCTGGAAGTGTGCTGGGATATATGAAGGCCCTACTCTTCCTACTTCATGGTGATTCCTAACAAAAACTCACTCCCTTCCAGCCACCATGAACAGCTACAAAGGCTCCCTGCCTCTCTTTCAGAGAAGCCGGCATTCTTCATCTTGCCACTTCAGCCACCAGCTGGGTCTTCACTAGAAGTAGGCCACAGTTTTTGTTCCAGAATCTTTTTTTAATTTCTTTTTCTCAGTCTACTTTCACTTTTAACCTATGAAGTTTTCCTTAATAAAAATAAATAGTGTTCTGGGCACTGGTGGCTCATGTCTGTAATCCTAGCTACTCAGAAGACTGCCTCATTTTCATTCCTGCGTCAAGTGTATTCTGACTGCTAGCTCTAGCATTGGATTGGAATGACTGGTTTTAAAGTCAGAAAAGACCCAGAAACACAACAAATCAAAGAGAGGTTGGACAAATGGGATTGCACGAAACTGCAGAGCTTCAGCTTGGCAAAGGACATAGCTAGCAAGATCAAGAGAAAGCTCATGGATTGGGAGATCTTCACTAGCCATACAACAGACATTGGCTTCATATCTAAAATATACTTAAAATTCAAAAAATTAAATCCCCATCAACCACCCAATTAATAAGTAGGCTAAAGACTTGCAGAGAGACTTCTCTGAAGAGGAAATAATAATAGCCAATAGACACATAAAGAAATGCTCAACCTCCCAAGCCGTAAGAGAAATACAAATCAAAACAACATTGAGATTCCACCTTACCCCAGTTAGAATGGCTATAATCAAGAAATCTAATAACAACAGATGCTGGAGGGGATGTGGCCAAAGGGAACACTACTGCATTGTTGGTAGGAGTGTAAACTTATTCAACCACTCTGGAAAGCAGTGTGGAGGTTCCTGAAAAGACTCCACATAGAGCTCCCCTATGACCCAGCAATCCCACTTTTAGGCATTTACCTGAATGATCACAAACAAGACCATACTAAAGCTACCAGCACAAGTATGTTTATTGCAGCATTATTCACCATAGCTAAAATATGGAGCTAACCCAGATGGCCCTCAGTAGATGGATCAAGAAAACGTAATATATATGTATATAATATAATATATTTATATATATAGAAAGAGAGAGACAGAGACAGAGAGAGTGAGAGAGAAATTCTATGCCTCCATCAGACAGAATGACACTGCCCCATTTGTTAAGAAATGGAAAGACTTGGAAAAAAAATTTATTGAGTGAAGTAAGTCAGTCCCATCGTTTCCATTATTTGCAATAACTAGTATACATCTAGGATATCATACCAGATAAGCAGAAAAGGTCAAAAGCTATGTACATATGACCACATAAGATGATGCTAAGCAAAATGAACCCCAAGATAGGAACACAAGAAGTTTTATCTTTGTCGCTGTTTTTAATGTACTATGTGATTTTTTTGTTTTTTTTTTTGTATGTTCTTTCCCCATGGTATACCCCCTCTTGTCACTGTACTTGATTCCGGTGCCCTGCATCTTCTATATACATTTTTCTATTTTGGGGAGGGGAAGGGAAATAACAAAATGTTGAAACAAGGATACAGTCTGACCCATTGTAACAATGTGACATACAAGACAGTACATTGAAACTTGACAACTTTGGTGGGTGGGTGGAGGGAGTTGGGGAGAGAAGGGATAGTAGGGGAAAAACAAAGGAGGAGGTAACAATGCTCCATAGGAAAAGTACTCATTACCTTACTCATGTCTGATGTAACTGTAACCCATCTGTACAGTATCTTTACAATAAAAAATATTTTTAAAAAGTCAGAAATAATGACCTCCTGTGTAATAACAACTATGAAGGACTTTTGGAAGTTCCTTAATCTTTTCCTGAACATATTCTCATCTCACATCTCAGTATAGTGGACACAGCAAACCATTCCTCAGTCCTGAAATCCTGCTTCCTTGATTTCTGAGTCCTTCCTTTATTTTCCAGTCTCTTAAAAGGTTGGTTTCTTTGGATTCTCCCATTAGCTCATGCCTATCTGCATGGAGATTTTATTTATGTCGTGTTTGTACATCCCACTTACATGTTTGTGTTTCCTAAGTCTTTATCTCCTGCCCATGAATTCCATACTGGAATTCCTAATTCTCTACTGAGCGCAATCCATAGGGTTTGTCCAGGCATCATCATATGTGTCAGGCTCTTCACCAGCACTGATGTTATTAACTTTGTGCCCTGACCTGAATTTTCCTGAATTTGACTTCTCAACTTGTAGCATGTCCCATCTGTTCAGTTTCCTGTACAGGAACCGAGACTTTTCAATATTCATCTTTCTCCATGTCCGTGTATAACCAGTCATCAGTTCTGAAATGCTTACAAATATATCACTTTAGGAAACCCCTCAAACCGCTCTCATAGTGTAGCTTCTCATCATGCTCTTCTTCTACTGTCATAGTTTTTTTTCCCTCCTTACATCAGTTTTCCACTTGTCCTCTACCCTACTCCAATATCTATACACAGCTCTCCCAGAAGTTTGCAAAGTGTTAAGTTCACCATTAGATACCTATATTTTACCAGACTAAGATTGCTTTCTGATTTTTTCTTTCTTCCTTCTTTCTCTTTCTTTCTTTCCTTTTCTTTTTCCCTCTCTTCTTCCTTTTCTTTCTCCTTCCCCTTTTCTTTCTTTCCTTCCTTCCTTCCTTCCTTCCTTCCTTCCTTCCTTCCTTTCTTCCTTCCTTCCTTCACTGGGTCTCATAACTTAGGCTGTCATAAAACTTGTGATCCTTTTGCCCTCACCTCAAATGTGCTGTGATTGCAGACCTGGGGCACCATGCACAACATAACCTATAGTCTGTTTAGGATAGCTTACATTAACCTAATCTATATCAATAGTATTCAGTTTAGCTTTTAATCTATTTTAGGTGCTGTCTCTGGTAGAGTCTTTCAGAATATTCGTATTAAATTCATTCTCCCATGAAGATGAAGGCTAGCTATTGACTGTCAATTCAGCATGTTAAATTTGATGAGTTATTAAAACAGACAGCTAAAGAAGGGTAGAGCTGGATTCCAAAGCCAGCTCCCCATAGGACTCCAGCTGATCTCTCCCCTGGGGCCTGTGGTAGTGACTGAAATCAGAGAAAGCTCCCTGCATGTCTAGACCACTTGGTGTGACACCATCTGTACTCACCCACAAGGGGAGATGAGGTGGGGCAGTGCTCTGGGATGGGGCAATTGGCTTTCTTTACTGATCAGATTCAGCAGGCTACAGAGCAGTAAGAGGAGAGGAAGGTTTATAACTCCTGATCAGAGGGCTTTATTTGTGTTCTGGGCCAGTTTTGTAAGACAGCTGTCCCAATAAAGGATTTATCAACATAGTAAAAGAGAGAAGAAAGAGCCAAGAGAGACTCTAGTGAAAATAGCTCTTTTATATTATGAGAGTCTAAGAGGGAATGTTTGAGCAAAAAACACACTTTGCTCTGGCCAAATTTTCTCCTACCTAATCCATCACATAGCAGGATACCCTGCAATATTCATATAAATACTACTGGCAGTTGACTTCTCTCTCTCTCTCTCCTCTCTCTCTCTTTCTTTCTCTCTCTCTCTCTCTCTCTGTATATCAGATAGAATGGACTTTTCCTTCATTAGTTATAACTTTCTAATTTGAGATGTTTCTGGGAAAGAGAGACTTGGAGATTCTTGCCATGGCCATCATGTATATCATATGTAGATCATATGTATGGGAGGGGGTGTAATTCAGGGCCTTGAACTTTTGCTTGGCTTTTATTTTTGTCCAGTCTTGGGGTTTGAACTCAGGCCTTGGCACTGTCCCTGAGCTTCTTTTGCTCAAGGCTAGCACTCCACCACTTGAGCTACAGTGCCACTTCCCGCTTTTTCTGTTTATGTGGTACTGAGGAATCAAACCCAGGGCTTCATGCATGCTAGGGAAGAACTCTACCACTAAGACACATTCCCAGCCCTTGCTTGTTTGTTTGTTTGTTTGTTTTTTAATTCATGGCTGATGCTATACTACTTGAGCTAGGCCTCCAGTCTGGCTTTTTGACGGTAAATTGGAGATAGAATCTTATGAACTTTTCTATCCCAGATGGAGGATTAAAACTTGATCCTCTAGGCCTCAGTTTCCTATGTAGGTGGTATGACAGTCATAAGGTACCAATATCTGACTCAGCCCTTCTTGCTTTAACACTATGATGATAAGTTTAGCTCTATAGGCTTGCTTTTGGCCTCAGGGAGGGTCTGCTTGACCCAGACAATAAGCAGTTAATCCAACCAATTAGAAATATAGTTCTAAGAGGATTAGATGTGTTTATGAAGAAAAAAAAGACTATTCTTGGTTTACACAATCCATGTAGTAGTATAATATAGTTGCACTGGTATGATCAAAAATGACAACATCAAAGAATCATAGTCATAATAACAGATTCACACAGAAAGAATGGAATTGAAGCAGAAAGTGATCACGTCTCAATCCACATCTATGAGGGGCATAACAGAGACCGCCACCAAGAGGTCTCATGACTCCAAGCTCTATGCATTCTTTTCTACTCTACTTCTGTTCTGGGTTTTATATTGACATTATCTCCAGCCAAAGTATCTAATTGGAACCAGAGCCTCTTCTAGTTAATGAGCTGATGGCCAGGGAAGAAGAGAGAGAACAGAGGGCCTCTGGTGAATTAGGGCAGCTCTTTCCCTTTTTCTGACACACTCCTTTTCTTATCCTCCATTACTAGAAGTCCAATTTGGGGGTCTGTAGAGCATCCTCGATTTTTATCTACCTTTATCCACAGCTTTCAGCCAGCCACCAAGTTCTGATGATTTTATTTCTTTAAGACCAAAGGAATCTGGTCTCTATTTCTATTGTCAATGCCTCTGGTAACACACAACTACTTTCCGATTTACACCACAGCAGGGAACCCTAAACCGAACTTTGGCCTCCATTCTTGGTCTCTGTCACTTACTCTCTTATTGCTTTCATAATAATTCCTTCAGAAAGCAATATGATTAGATTATGTCCATCTGGGGAAGAAAAATCTAGAAAGGTTTTCCAAGTCTTTCAGAGTTAGTTTTTTGCACACATATACGTCTTTATGATTCATTAACCATTTTCAGTTTTATACCTTTTTACATCCTATCCTCTTTACCTTTCTTGCAATTTTCCACATGAAAATTTCTTTCTTCTTGTTTTTACACTGAAAATATTACTCCTGATGCCGAGATTATTTCATGGTGTTTTTGTTTGTTTGTTTGCTTGTTTGTTACCTAGTTATTTTAAAATTAGGACTCATCCCTTCAGGAATCATTTCCTGTGGGAAGTATTTCTGGATTCTTCAGGAGACCAAAATAGCTGTGAATAGTTCTATCATCATGGTTATCTTGTTCTAAGGCTATATGAACTGCATTTATCTATCTCCATAAGCTTTTTGCTTTCTGCATCTTGTATTGCTAGTGTCTAACGAAGTAAGTGCCATAGTGAATGTTTAACAACCCAATTGCTAGATGAATGAAGGTGTGCTACAAATGGGAATCAGCGTCAGAGCCATGTTATCCCAAGCATTGCATTGATCACAATGGTTATATTTATTTTTGGTTATATTATTTTAAAATAACATTGTTTTGCTAGATGCCAGTGGTTCACATCTATAATCCTAGCTACTCAGAAGGCTAAGGATTATAGTTGAAAAACAGGCTGCTTCTATGAGACTCTTATCTCCAATTAACCACCAAAATATCAGATGTGGAACTATGGTTCAGTAGTAAAGCATTAGCCTTGAGCAATAAAGGTTCAGAGACCGCAATGAGGCCCTGAGTTCAAGCCTTAAAACCAGCATGTAAACAACAACAACAATAAATAATGTTTCCTACTCAACAGTCTTCATTGCACAACATTTCAAGAAGAAAAAGACTCACAATTCTACTAGAAGTGGTTACATTACATAACTAGCTAGTTCTAGCCAGTGAATTTTTTATAAAATTGAATTTGAACATTTCAACTTCATGAGTGTGGCAGAGTGCTTCTCTGCTTAACCCACTACCTATATTTCCATTTACTAGGGCTCTTTACTGTGGGTCTACTTTGTTCCATGCTTATGTTGGGAAGGAAGGATGGATGGGTGCATTTCAGACCACTCCAGAGTTGTGGGGTCCACTGTAAACACTCATTTGCTGAGGTTTAACTGGTTGTAAGTACCTTGCAGGCCACTTTGCAAAACCAGCAGCTAAATAAAACCTTGTTTAGAAGCATTCTGTCCATGGTGATTCAATTATCTAATTATTCTCAATTCATTTATATAACAACCAAGCTTGTTTTGAGCACCTGCTATATGCCTTAAATATAGAGATGATTTAGAGAGAGTCTCTCTGCCCTTTGAAGCATTTTAGAGTGTGGTAGAGGAGAAAAAAAATCCATCTACAGACAATTGTAAAGCAATAGTAGTATATACTAATAGAAGTCTACAAAAAGGGCAAGTTTTTCATACAGCATAAAGGAACTGGCATTCTAATCAGGGAGAAAAATAAGTATTAAAAATAGAAAGAAAAAGAAGCAGAAGAAAAAACACAGAGCAAGGGAGGTTTAGAAATGTGTTAGAATAATCCGGGCACATGGAACTCATGTTTGTAATCCTAGCTCCTGAGGAGGCTGGGATCTAAGGATTGCTGTTCAAAACAAGCTCTGACAGGAAAGTCTGTGAGACTCTTATGGCTAATTAAATCACTAGAAAAAAAGCCAGAAATGGTGATGTGGCTTAAGTGATAGAGTGCTAGATTTGAGCAAAAGCTGCTCAGGGACAGCTCCCAGGATCAGAGTTCAAGCCTCAGGACCAGCAGAAAATGTAGTAGAATAGGTATGATATGACATATGAGGACTGATGGTTCACTTGGGGAATCTGAAAGAGGAAATGTTGAGAAAGGGCATTGTAGAAGCTACTATGGTTTGGGTAAGTTTTGTTCCTCAATGATTTACATATTGGAAGAAAGAGATATGGAACCTTTAATTCATAAATCTAGTAGAAAGGCCTTAAGTCTTTGGGAGATTGCCCTCAGAAGGGATTCAAGGCCCTTGAGCTCTTGCAAAGTCATTTTGTTATGACAGCAAGTTTACTTTCTGAATGGTTTTCTGACTACCTGTTTGAGGATGTTGTTTCTTCTCCTAGATATACTCCTATTTTCCTTATGTCAGCAGTGTTAGGCTCTCACCAGGGGCTTAGGCCCCTTGCATTATCAGACTCCAAAGTGGAAATAAATAACCATTTTACTTCATCAGTACCTCTAGTACTTTATATAGTAATTAAAAGTGGACAGGAAATCAAAGATTTAAATTCTTTACTTAGATACTTATTAGGATGGGGCGCTAAGACTAAAAAGCCAGCAAAGTTGGATGTACAACACCAACAATGGTGTTTCTGGACATTAGTACACAAAATAGAGAATTATTGAAATTATTCAAGGAAGAGATGGTGAGAAGACATGCTGGGGCCATGGAATCGAGTAAAGTGGGAAGGAGGTGGTGGTCCAAAGGGTAATTGGGAGGCAAAGGTGAAGGATGTGATAAGTGATTGTATGTGGGAACAGGGGAGAATGGGAGCAGCACAGAACTAATCAGGCATTCAGCTCAGTGCAGAACTGAAACTGTTATCAAAGCTCAGTCACACAGATGGAAATAATTAATGCAATATTTAAAAATCAAAATCAATACTAAAAAACCATGATTAGTGAAATATCATAATTTTACATAGAGACAGGATCAGTGTTACTGATTTTTCCTTTTGCCTCTAGCTCCAATATGGCTTGACCTGTTACTGTACTGATCCTAGCTTTATTTAAACATTTGTCATATTATTAATCATGAAGTTTCTGCATTGATGTTTTAAAAGACTGAATTAAATTAATGTTTATTATAATTACTATTTTTTGTGAGGTTTCTTTTTTTTGGGGGGGGTATTCTCAAATTTCGCACTAAGGCCAATGCCTTACCTATATTAATACATGTATCACTCTACTCCTGGTCCTTGAACAGAGCAGTGAAAGGGAGAGGCAGATTTTTCAGGAATGATTGGAAGGGTAATGTCCAGCAGGATGCATTGGGCAATGGCCATGGTGCTTCGCAGTGATTGTTCTTAAACAAACTCAGTCTCTGTTTAAAAGAGACTCAGTTCTCTGAGTCTCTTTCTTCTATAGATCAAAGGCTGCCTTCTAGTCCAGATGTTTCCAGAAAATGATGTCATGCAGACCCCACCTATTTCCTCTTTTGGAACAAATTGAGTTTGGGTCTCCCATGACGAAAGTCACATATAGCTTGTGTACAACTTGCCTAAATGCTCCAAATGCTTTGGAATAAGCTTGGAAATTGGTTTCTAAGCTCCAGCAGTTTCTAAAATAGGGGTGGTTTAAAATAAAGCAGTATGATAAAAGGAATTCCTATGGAGCAGATGTGGGAAATAGCTGTGAGCTTCCAAAATGGAAACATGGGAAAAGAGTTCTAAAGGGCATCCAGTCATTACTGAGCAAGGGTGGTATGGAGGAGAAGCATGGCCCACCAGGAAGATCCGCTGATCCTGTGTCCATCTCATCAATGAGAGAGATACTCATTTTTCTTCATCCTCAGAAGCCTCTCTTCCCTTTATATCCTGTCATGCAAAGGTAATATATTCTGTCAGTGCAAAATTTGAGTTGAAAAATATGATGGGTGACCACTGGAAATGGAGGTGGGAGTTGAGCAGGGATTTTCCAAATAATGGCAAATGGCCATGTCCAAATGGAGTACATCGAGTGTTGTGGATGAGGGAGAAAGGGGGCTTTTCATCAGCAGGTTGGCTAAAGCAAGCTCGAGTGGAAAAATGATCAAGTGGGTAGGAATGGGCATTGGAAAAGAGAATTTGATGTGGATAGATGGAGCAGGGATAGAAATCTGAGTAGAACATATCCAACAGCCTCAGTTTTCTTAGAGAAGTTGGTAAGAAATTTGTCTTCTTAGAACACGAAGGTGAGTATTTAGCAGAACAGGAATGTTTAAGAGAAATAGAGAGACGATTGACCAGACTTAAGGAATGAATCTGGAAACATGTTTTCCAATCTTCTAAAGCTGAGCTGGTATGACTTCCTCTGCCACCATCCAGTGATGTTTATCTCTGGCTGTGCTCACCCTTCTGAGAATGGTTTAGAAAAGGTGGGTTGTAGTATTGATCTTAGGTTTGGAATATAAAAGCACATAAAGGGTTGTAGAACAGTAGAAATGGTTGGTGTAACTTGGGTAGAGAAATGAACAATGCTGATGAGTATAACTTTACAGGTTTTATGTATCATCTTCATGATACAGAAATGGCTGAGAGATCTGTGTGTTTACAGAGACCTGTCTCAGCGGAATCAACCCCAGGTCAGCTCTCCGTCTTTTTGAATCTTGCCATCCTCTTCAATCATTATGAATTCTGAATCATTAGCAGCATTGCTTCTGCTCTTAAAATGCAAGCATGCAGCTTTTCCTTAGGTAAAGGAACATGGCTCATCTACCTCTTTGAAATACTAATTATTTATTTAGATTTTTTAATGCTTTTATTGTAAAAGTAGTGTATAGAGAGGTTACAGTTACATGAATGAGATAATGAATACATTTCCTATGGAGCATTGTTACCTCCTACTTTGTTTTCCTCTACCTCCCTTCCCTCCCCACTACCCAACTCCCTCCTCCCCTTCCCCCCAGATGTAAAGTTCATTGTCAACATAGTGTCTTGTACATTTCATTGTTACAATGGGCCAACTTGTATATTTGTTTCAGCATTTTGTTATTTCACTTCCCCTCCCCAAATTAGAAAAATGTATATGCAAGATGCAAGGCATTAACTTCAACTATAGTGAAAACAGAGGTTATACCATGGGGGAAGAACATACAAGATAAACAAAAAAATCACATAGTACATTTTAGATACATTAAAAACAATAGCAAGAAAGAAAAAACAAGTTATGTCCTTATATTGGGACACATCATCTTATATGGTCATATGTACATAGCTTTTGACCTTTTCTGCTTGTCCTCGATTTATACCAGCTCTTGCAAATAAGGGAAACCATGGGACCTATGTTTCTTTGGGGCTGGCTTACTTCACTTAATATAATTTTTCCAACTCTTTCCATTTCTTAACAAATCTTTAGCTGGGTACTGGTGGCTCACTGCTATAATCCTAACTACTCAAAAGGCTGAGATCTGAGGATCATGGTTTGAAGCCAGCCCAGGAAGAAAAGTAAGTCCCTATGAGACTCTCATCTCCAATAAACTACTCAGAAAAAGCTGGATGTGGTACTCTGACTCAAGTGATAGTACTGGCCTTAAGCAAAAGAAGATTAGAGACAGCACCCAGGCCCTGAATTCAAGCCCTAGGACTGGCAGAACAACAATAACAACAAAAATTATCTTTCAGTAGCTATACAAAGGAGTTTCTATTTATGAAGCAGTTTATGAATGCAATATATCTTAATCAATATAATTAATTCATTAGTTAATTAATTTATTGCCTTGTGTTCTTGACTGGCATTTTGTGCTCAAAGCTGATGCTCTACCATTTGAGCCACACCTAGCTTCTAGCATTTTACTGATTAGTCACAGAAAAGGGTTGGATTTATCTATTCGATTTGGCTTTGAGTTGTGATCATCAGATATCAGCTTCCTGAGGGAATAGCTAGGATTATGATCATGAGCCACTAGCATATGGCTGGGATACTTTTAGGAATAGGGGTATAAAATAAAATACATTTCCTTGAGGAACTTCAAGTTCCCCCTAAACCCTTATTCAGATGAAAATGCTAAATTATGAGTCAATGGTAAAAGCATCATTGTCATGTAGATAATGAAGATGGGTAACACTAACATTTCTTACAAGCATACTGAATACATCTGTAAGGGCAGAAGGGAACCCGAGAAGGCGGTATGTAATTAACCTACTTGGAACTGGGCCGAGGAATCCAAGGTTAATGGTCCTGGGAGCAGGAGCATTAATGCTCACTAATGGTCAGGCCCCTTTTCATGTCTTACTCATTAGAGCCACCTCGTAGATTCTATGAGATCATGACCTTTAACCCTGAGACTAAGGGTAATGGAGAGTTGCCGCGCTCTCAGACAAGGTGTTACGCAATCTGACTGTTCCCCATCTTAACATTCAGGTAGGGACTGAGCAGATCTCGACACATACCAGCCATCTGCTGAATGCCGCTGATGGTAGTGAAGAGATACATGATGCATATTCATGGACATAATTGTTTCAGGTTTTCTTCCAATAGATTAACAAAAGTGTGACATCCTCTTGTTTTGACCTGTTCCTTTTTCTATACAGTCCCAGGGTGAGCGGGAATAGAATCTTTAGCCACTCTGGGATATCTCCTCAGTCATATTTGATGTATTTGATGGCAGCAACAAGGCTCACACATGTGTTCTGCCCAGACTTGATTGACAGAATGCTATTTTTGTCCACTCTGGTTCTCTTTTCCTCTTATTCCCTTTATCCTCCACAAAAGAAATCTACCTTGGCCATAAGCTAATCTTCTGTGATCAGCTTATGTTATGCAGACAGAAAGCAGTGGCTACACAAAGACAGAACTGGCATTGTGAAAGCAGAGTATAAATTGCAGAAAGTAGAGAAAAGGCAGATAGAGAGAAAGGAAAAGGGAGAAGAGTCAAAAGAGTGGACATATGTGGAGGGAGGAGTCAATAGCAACCCGATTGGAGAGGATAAATCTCCAGGCAGCCATGTTATGTGTGAAAAGAGAAATAGAGGAGAGTAGTCTTTAAGAAGTCTTACTAACAGGGGCCAATGAGATCTTTCTTAATATACTTAGCATGACACAGACACTGGCATTAGTTTTAATTACATCTAATTCTCAGAATAGGAAACCCAGCTGAAATGGAGTCATGTGAGCTTTTAGGATTTCCAAGTTTATCATTCAATTGAAAGCTTAAGTTGAAGCACTGAGAGCAGAGTTCCTCCTTAGGCTTTAGGATCAGAAACACACTTTGTAGTTCTCCCTCTTGCAATGCATTTTTTACAAAGCAGAGTCTATTAGAAATACCAAGAAACACCATGATTCCTTCAGTGTTGAGTGTCCACTCAGGTCTCTCCAGATTGCACATCAGTTTCACATATACATTCTGATTGAATCTTACATTAACTTCAGGAGTTGGTATCACATTCCCATTTGTAAACACGTGAACTCAGGCTTAGAGCTATAAAATGGACAGACTAACTGGTTGATCATATCATGTTAATAAGAAGCAGCCACTGTAGAGTAGAAGTTTGACATTGTCATCAAAGGAAAGCTGGAGAAAGAAGGAGAGATGTTGAAAGCAGAAATTAAGTCCTTAAGAAGATGCAGGAACTCAAGGAACACTACAGTACTGTTCTTCAGCCTTTACCTGATAGACTCCTTTGGATAATTTTCTTTATACACAATAATTTTGAGCACTTTGTGAAAAACAAGCAAAGCAATAGAAGGTTTGAGCCCCTTCTCTCTCCCCCCCTCCCCCTCTCTCCCTTTCTCTCTCTCTCTCTCTCACTCTTGCTGCTGCCCTTCATTCTTAACAATAGCCTCCAATGGTTTATAATCTCCTCTTCCTTGCCTCTTTCTTTGGACCTAGCTATCGCAGTAGGGAACACAGAGACTGGCTTCTACCATTGGCAATGAAGAAACAGATAGGGACAAGGCAAGGAGATTGATCTATGGCACTGTCAGCCTTGGCATTTTTTTTCCCCACAAGCTTGTCAGGTATTACAAGCCTTTAAAGCATTTAAAATCAGATGCAGGAATGATCACTTCCCTGTGTGAACATCTCACTGGCTGAACACATGCATCTCAATAGCTGCCATGTCCTAATTTTCTTAGTCAGAAACAACAAAACCCTGGGTAATAAGCAGGAGGAGGGACAAAGTCCCAGGGGCACACTCTCCAGGGGAGTCTCTTGGGCTTAAATACGTCTAAAGCAAATCCAAAAGAAAGCAGTGATTACAGGCTAATTTTCTGCCTGCATTATGTTAAATGTCCCAGAGTCTACACAAATGACAATTGCTTTATGCCAGAAATCTGCTTAGTGATTTGCTCTTATTGGTAAATTTTATACTGAAAAAAAAAAGGAAACTAAAGGTAGGGTTTTCAATTTAAAGGTGATGTTGTCAGGATACCAGTAAAAGATATAAAACTGCTACTTATCTACAAGTTGATTGTCCTTTTTAAATGCAAATACTGGAGAAAGCAAAAGAAGCCTTTCCTGTGAATTTGTCTGGTAAAGGTCTAAAGGGTCCAAGCCTTTACCTAGAGGAGGACAAAGCTCTCCCTTGAGCAAATAAACAAAATGATGTAGAAAGGAAGCTGATAGTGGGTTGTTGTGGGAAGTACAGGTAAGGGGCTAATGATCAACTGGTTATTCCTAGATCATCATGGGAGAGTAGAAGGACAGAAATACCTTCCTTGTATCTGCTTCTCCACTGTCACCTCAGCCCAATCCATTGACATCCTGTTCTGTGTTTTCCAGTCTAGGCCTCAAGACCTAAAGACATTTATAAGATCCTCATTCATTTGCTCCATTCATTCTGTGAACATTTATGAAACATCTTCTATGTTACAGACAGTGGGCTACATACACCCTGGGAAGTGAAAAAATGCAATTGTGGAAAGAAGTTGAAGCATGCTAGCCAAACAGAAATGGAAATGGGTATTGACATCGAAGTGATCTGTGTAGAAAATCCTCCCAAACTCCTCTTGTCTTCAATTGATAACTTACAACCTTCCACTTGTCAAATGGGACCGAAGGGCAGGGAGCACTGAAATCTACCCTCATGGTCTTATGGGAGGAATTAAACAATACAACCTCAAGCAACTGGCCTGGAGCCTGTTTCCAAATCAATGAGCAATAATGATGTTAGCACTCAGATGAGATCACCATTTCACCCTTCTTCTGAGTTCTCAGTTGGTAGCTGAATCTTTCTTTCTTTTCTTTTTTGTTAACCAGGAAATATATCCAGCCTATCACCATCAGCTCCCTCTGGCCAATAGGAAGAGATTTTGCTTCCTTTAAGTTGATTATCCTCTAGACCTAAGGAGTCAGAGAAGAAGGGGATAAACATCCAGTGTGTATATACACACACACACACACACACACACACACACACACACACACACACACACACATATATATATATATGTAGGACAGAAATTATTTGGGATAAGTTCCAAGGGAAGCCAAGAATGATGGGTGGGAGGCCTTTCGTGCCAGGTAACTTGTTAGGCATTTTGTGGTGATTATTTTTAGGCATATGGCTCAGTATCAGTATGAATTCCTACTTCATCTGTTCTAACAACTGTAGTCCAGTGTTCACCATGGGATTAAACAAAAAAAAGGCAAAGCCAGATCCAAAGAAACATAGGTCCATGGTTTCCCTTATTTGCAATAACTAGTATATATCTGAGTTAAGCAGAAAAGGTCAGATAAGTTGATGTTAGGGGAATGAACCCAAAGATAAGTATTTAAATGTTTTTTTTTCCTTTTATGCAATTGTTTCTAACATATTTATAAGATGATTTCTATGTTGCTTTGTATGTCCTTCCCTGATGATATAACCCATGCTTTCACTATATTTGATGTTGGTATAATTTATGGAGGGGAAGGGAAAAAAAATCGTTTAACTAGGGATATATGTGGACCCATTGCAACAATGAGATATACAAGTCGTTATGTCGAAAAATGAACTTTACAACTTTGGTAGGGGGAGGGAGGATTGGGTGGGGGAGGAGTATGGGAAGGGATGGGAAGGGGAAACAAAGAGGAGACAACAATGATTGATAAGAAATGTACTCATTATCTTGCCCATGTAATTGTAACTCCTCTATACGGTATTCTCATAATAAAAAAAAAAGAAAAAAGGCAAATGAAGGCTGGCACCAGTATCTCACAATTGTAAGCTTAGCTATTCAGAAGGTTGAGATCTAAGGAATGTGGTTCAAAGCCAGCTGAAGCCAGAAAGTCTGTGAGATTCTTATCTCCAAATAACAACCAAAAAAGCTGGAAGTGGAGCTATGGATCAAGTGGTTGAGCACTAGCCTTGAGCACAAAAGCGCAAGGATAGTGATCAGGCCCTGACTTCAAGCCCCAGGACTGGCACCAAAAAAAAAAAAAAAGACAAATGAGAAGCAAGGCATGTCTGTTTCTGAGGATGTGTTTCAAGGTTGTTCTTTTTTTTTTTTTTGCTCAGATTTTTCTTTTTTTTTATTGTGAGAATACCATACAGAGGAGTTACAATTACATGGGCAAGATAACGAGTACATTTCTTATCAAGCATTGTTGCCTCCTCTTTGTTTCCCCTTTCCATCCCTTCCCATACTCCCCCCCTCCGTTCCCCCCACCGATCCCCCACCACCATCAAAGTTGTAAAGTTCGTTTTTCGACATACCGACTTGTACATCTCATTGTTGCAATGGGTCCTTTCTTGAAAGGAATAAATATTTGTGCTGCATCTAAGTAAAAGCTGAAAAAAGAATTTGTTCATCCTTTTATCCATTGTCCCCCACAGACATAGTTTGATAGTGATCATAAGAAAGAGAGGTTTGCTTACCAGTCATCCCAAATGGGAAGCCAGGACTTAATTTTAACTTGACTCCATGTGTTGTTTGCCAATGCTAAAATGAGTGTTTTCATTTTCTTCAATATATGGACCCCAGTTCCTACTGTGGACATTTGATGGTAGAATCTTATAAATAACGCATGCCCTTCAAGGTTAAATGCTGCTTCAAGGGCTAGTTGACTTCTGTATCTCAGAAAGCCAAGCATGGGTTATAATTTACCCTTTGCCTATGATGAGCTTTGTGACCTGGGGTAAATTACTTTATTTCTCTGAGCATGTTATATTGACTGCAAAATGGGGATTATAACATCTGACAGGGTGGCTGTAAGGCTTAATTTAGATAACATAATTTAAATACCAAGCAGAGCAGCCACCATTTACTGGAGGCTCAGTTAATATTAGCTCCCTGACACAGAATGCAGAATGAAGGACACTTGGCAAAGATTTCATGTTGATGATGATGATAATGATAATGAGAACATCACTTTAAATGCTTAGAATGGAAGACAAACATGGAACTCTATTGCCTACAAAGCCTGGCAATGAGTTGAGGGTTAAGAGGGTAGATTGGGGGTGGATAGAGCTATGGTGATCGATGCTATCATAAGGGCTCTGAAGTCCTTATTCTAGGTGGAACCATCTATAGCATACAGTACAAGGGTTGCTTCAAGTTATTCTGCTCACTCTGCTCAGGTTTCCCAGGTTTCACAGGGGCCATCAGTGATTCATCTCCCAATAGTGTTGATGCTCTCAGATATGATGTCTCTCAGCTCCCTGATCAACAGCCACCTACCTCCACCTCTGTGTAACCCCTTTGAGCCTAGAAGACATGGATTTCCCAGATGATTTCACTGGTCAGGAACTTGTTTTCATTTCCTATGTCAGTGCAATCTTTTTCTTATCATCAGATTGAACAGCCCCCATGACCCATCTCAGGCCATCCCTGCCCCCTTCTTCTTCTATTCTTTTTATCCACATAGTCTTCCATCATCTTTCTCCCTTGTCCTCTCATTTACACTTGCTCAAGACTACTGTGTCAAAGTTTCCTTTTCCTGTCGCCCTGCTCAAAAAGCAGACAAATAGCAGGATGCCAGCCCTAGATGGGCCATAAATAATGCATAATGCACAGAAGCAGCCAGAGTGGCCCTCTGATTACAAAGAGAAGATCTTTTGATAACATGTTGTCCTATTTATTCTTTGTAATGCCATCCATTCTTCCTTCAGCACAGGTATATACCTACCTGCTCAGCAACAGGAAATCCCAGCAAAGGACCTAAGTTCTTCCCTTTGCCTGACTACAGCTCTACAGCCAGGAGACCTCTTCTGATGCCTGTGCCAGTCCCTGGGACACTGGAAACATGCCTTCATGATGGTGGAGCCAATTTCAAATCAATGCTTTTGTTTGTTTATTTTAACTCCTGTTATAACCTTCATGTCTTGATAACTTGATGAGCTTTGGAAACGATGAAGGCGTCTTACTCAGTCTTAAACATAGTGTCTAAAAAGGTTCACGTTCAGGCCTCAGGGTCTGGTGAATACTGGATGTCCCCATGAAATAGTTTATTATTCATTCCAGTTTCAGCAGAGGACATTATGACTCAGATAAGTTAATTGATCAGTTCAAGGTTACTGAACTAGGAAATTATAAACTCATGATTAAAATCCAATGTCTATGACTTCTCATTCTATAGTCATTCCATCTGTTGCCTGAGAAGGATTCAGAATTTTATGAGGAGTGCAGGAGGATTATCAGTCAGTGTAGTAGCAGAAAACATAATTCTATTTGGTTCAAATGAAGTACAGGTAAGACGAAGACAATTTTCAGAACACATAGGCACAGTGAAGGAAATCCCCATGGAATGTTGTGGCACCCAACAGCAGTCACCACCTGTAGTGAAAAGGGGAAGGGGGAAAGATGGCATATTGGATTCAAGGAGATGGACAGAAAGGGATCACTATTACTGGTCCACAGCAATTGTACAATGCAGGAAGACATTTGCTGCCCATTCAACTTTCCTGGGGCAAATTATTTTCTCTGATCAGCTCCAAGTTCGGGGTCTGTGGGTAGTCCCACATCTATTGTCACTTTGAGCCTTGGACTCTTAGCTACACCCTTAGATTCATTCTTCCTTTTTCATAAAAAATAGCCAACACATCTGGGTACTGGTGGCTTATGCCTGTAATCCTACCTACTCAGGAGACTGAGGCCTGAGGATCATCATTAGAAACAAGCCAATCAGGAGAGCCCATAAGACTTTAATCTCCAGTTAACCAGCAAAAATAAGCAGAAGTAGAGCTGTGGCTTAAGTAGTAAAGCATCAGCCTTGAGCAAAAAATTTAAGGAACAGTGCTCAGGTTGCGAGTTCATGTCCTAGAAGCAGCATACATACATGTGTGCATGCTTGCGTGTGTGCGTGCACACACACACACACATAAATTAGCCAATGCTTCCTTGTAGCTGAATAACTTTCTCAGCCTGAATTCCTCCCATAGAAACACCAGGGGCTCACATGCCTCTTTTTACTGTGAACTTCCTTATCCTTTTATCCAACCAAGCCATTATCTGATCAGGACAATTCTCATTAAATTACTGTGTGCTATCTATCAATCTTATTGGGGCTTTCTCCATGCTCTGTGCCCTACAATAACTCTTTCTGCAACTGACTTTTCTCTACTTTGGGTGTGTACACCCGCTGTGGGTCAATGTCCTTATGATTCCTACGAGCCCTTTAGTTGAGTTCAGTGGTGCAGGGAACATTGTCTTAAATCTTCTAGACATCTTAATAAGGAGTCTTCCAGTCCCAGTCTTGATCTAATCTTTTCTTTCATACCTGTGCTTGGAGAATCTTTGGCCACCTGGAGAAACTGTCCTGGGGCTCCTATATTTCTTCTAAATTCTACTTGAAAATCGATCCATTCTTCTTTGGCTCCTCTCCCTTTGCAATAGCTTAACATACATGGCTGAAAGAAGCCAGCTGGCATCTTCAGCATTTCATCTGGTCTTAGTAAGAGCATGATGCACCCACCCACTGTTAGGTTTTTAAAAAAAGGTAGCCGAGTAAGAACCACACCACGCACATGGTATTCAGGTAAGGGGTAGGTTTATTCATCATTCCGGCTGGCACCAGGCCATCTTGGTCCTCCATGCAGTGGTGAAAGGCCTGGGAAAGAGAACTGGGAGAGCTGGGAAAGAGAGAGAGCTGGGAACGAGAGAGAGCTGGGAAAGAGAGAGAAAAGATCTAGAAAAGAGAGGAAAGAGCTAGGAAAGAGAAGTGGGAAAGAGCTTGGAAAGAGCTGGGAAAGAGGTGGGAAAGAGAAAACTGGGAAAATAGAGAAAAGAGCTAGAAAAGAGAGGAAAGAGGGCATCTGGGCCTGGGCTAGGCCTTATCTAGGGTATGGGCAGAGAAAGGTGTGGCCACATCAAATTCAGTAGTGACCTCAGTGGATGCAGATGTGACCTCTTCCAGGTGTGCCAGTTGTCTAGGTAACGCAGGTACTGGGTGGAGACTTTGTTGTGAGGAGGCTGGAGTCTGCTCACCATCCAGGAGCGGACCTTACATTCCATCCTTTTAATAATCATGAAATAGGGTGCGGATTCTTTCTGGCTACTTCCTGCTGACAAGGAGTGTCGACAATAGGGGTAAAAGGCTGGAATTTGGTCCCCTCCCAGAGAAGGCAGCGAGCAGCAGCTGTCCCTTGGTGGTGTTAGTCCTTAGATGAAGCCTGGAGAAGTCTCATGAGCATTGAGGGGCTGGAAAAAAAATACTAGAGAGCAAATAAATGGCAAGAGGAAGGACTTGGGGCTGAAAATGAAGGTAGAAATGTCCCTAGCTACTTCTGACATGTGCCAACTATGTAGAGGAGAAGTCAGGTAACAAAGGCAAGAATGCAAATTCCTGTCCAGTTAATAGGAAGACAAGTATGGACATTAGATGGGCAAGCTTACTTCTATTGACCTCTTGGCTCTGGTTAATTTTGAAAGGGCAGGCACAAAGTAGCTGATGTGACATCATCTCCTCTTACTCTTCTCCATGTTACCTTGTTCCCCAGACTGGCTAAGTTTAGGTGTTCATTGCTGGGATGGCTTGTCCCAGTTGGTATTCAATGAGGATTGAACTTAAGGCCTGGGAACTGTCCCTGAGCACTTCTGCTCAAGACCAGCATTGAACCACTTTGAGTTATAGTACCACTTGCAATGTTTGCTGGTTAGAGATAAGAGTCTTGAGCCATGCTTCCAGCCTGGCTCTTTGCAGGTTAGTTGGGAGATGGAGTCTTAGGGATTTTTTGGCCCGGCTGGCTTTGAACTGCAATCTTTGCCACAAAAGCCCTTTATTATTTCCAATTAAAGCAACAAGGAGATCAAGTAGAATAAGTAGAGTTTACCTGGTTTTTATCAAGAATTGCCAACAAATATTCTGAAATGACAAAACTCATTAGATGTGAGAATCTTAGCACAGATATGCCCAATACTTTAGAGTCATGTAGTCAGTACCAGAATACACAACACAAAACAAAAAAGGTAAAATTCAAAACCTAAAATTTTGACAACGTTTAGATATCTTTGCTAACAAAGCACATCAGATGGTTGGAACAACTTGTTAGCAAGGCACCTTAGAATAGATGGAGTAGTAAGCTTGGTGGAAGGTTAAGGGTCAGATGGGGCCAAACCCTTAACCCACCGTGTGGCCAAGATGGTGAACTCAAGATGGCAAATTTCTGAAAAAAATACAAAGAAACCCTGAACAAATAGATCAAGCCTACATTGGCTAGCCTTTGAGATGGAACCTAGAGGGGGGTCCCTGGGACCCAGCCTGCATCACACTCTTCAGGCACAAGCCAAAAAGTTGTAGAAAAAAAGGAGAGAAAGTTAGACATGATTAGCAGAGAGAGCAAAGAGAGCCTAAAAATAAACAGACTTCTGCCCATGTACCATTGCAGAGGCAAAAACTGCCTAAAACTGAGAATGGCATAAAAATTGACTCGCAGCACCTCATTAAATGTGTAGGAGAGTCAGTCTGGTGAGTGAAGGAGAGCTGACCAGACAGAAGCGACGTCCCGACTTCCCTCAGAGCCCTCTAGAGAGACATGGCCAAGCCCCCAAAACCAAGCATCCTCTGCTTCAGAGGTGAGTGGCCTTTCAGCTAAAGGCTGTAGGAGCTCTCTGGTGTGGCACTACATCTGGACAGAGACTGAGCAACAGAGAACTGTTGAGAGTAGATTCAATCACCAGAGTAGAGAAGTGGTGTGGACGTGGATGTGAAGGCCAGCAATAGTATTGATGCGCTGTGTCCGCAGCAGACAGACCGGTTCGTAAAAGGCCATCAGAACTGTGGGTATTCCTTAGAGCAAAAAGGGAAGAACAAACAAAAAAAGACTTTAAGCCCTTTATCTGAGTCACGGCACCATTTATGTTAAGTTTTTAAAAAGAGGTAGGCAAGTAAGAACAGCACCACGCACGTGATATTCAGGTAAGGGGTAGGTTTATTCATTGTTCCAGCTGGCACCAGGCCATCTTAGTCCTCCACGTGGTGGGGAAAGGCCTGGGAAAGAGAACTGGGAGAGCTGGGAAAGAGAGAGAGCTGGGAACGAGAGAGAAAAGAGCTAGAAAAGAGAGGGAAGAACTGGGAAAGAGAGGTGGGAAAGAGAGGTGGGAAAGAGAGAGCTGGGAAAAAGAGAGAAAAGAGCTAGAAAAGAGAGGAAAGAGGGCATCTGGGCCTGCGCTAGGCCTTATCTAGGGTATGGGCGGAGAAAGGTGTGGCCACATCAAATTCAGATGTGACCTCAGTGGATGCAGATGTGACCTCTTCCAGGTGTGCCAGTTGCCTAGGTAACACAGGGACTGGGTGGAGACTTTGCTGCAAGGAGTGTGGAGTCTTCTTGACATCTAGGAACAGACCTTACACCCACTAACTCTCAAAGCTTTGCTAACTCTCTCTTTTTTGCCCTCCTGCCAGCCACATGACTCCAAAGCCAGTGCCCATGTATTAAGTTTGTGCTAAGATCACATCATTTTCTGGATGAAGTTTAGTTGCTTTCTATTATTTTCATCATCTATATATAACCCAGTAACACACATTCCCCAGGAGTACAGGCTTACAACAACCACCTACTCATACTTGCTCATGATTTGTACTGAGGTCAACAGAGATGACCCCACTATTCTTCATGGCAATGACTGGGATCACACATGTAGCTTCGTTCAGCTGATTGCTCCTCTGTGGTTTGAACACCTCAGACTGCCTTGACCTAATATGTCTTAGGACCATCTATCGTTCAGCAATAGTTAGCAAAAGAATGGATACTGATTTGTATGGGCTGCCGAAAAATATCCCTAAGAGGCACTAAAAAAAATGATCACCTAGCGAGGCATGATGGTGCATGCTTGTAATTTCAATACTCAGAAGAATCAAGGATTCAGGCTGGCTTGAGTTACATAGTGAGTTCCAGTTCAGTCTAGCTACATAGTGAAACCCTATCCCAGATAAAGAAAAATAGAATATTAAAAAAAGAAAATAATTACCTGGTTCTATGTTATAGACTTTATCTGAGGACAATGTTTTTAAACTGCAGTCAGCCAAAACTCTTACCTTTAATCTGATACAATGTTTGTCACACTTGGAGGGGCCACTGAGTAGTTACAACCATTTGGGGAATCCACTCAGGAGGACTTTGAATTGAGGATGCACTCAGCTTTAGTTTAGTCAGAGGCACATTGTGGACTCTGTGCCACATCGATGAAATTCTTGCCAGTTGCTCTGATGTAAATATGGATTCCAGAAGATGCCTACTAGCCACAGGCCCACAACCGTCAGCTGTAATGCAAATGTGTTCCTTAGGGCCCAGGAGAGGGCATAGGCAAAGACTAGAGAGAAAAGATATAAGGTTTCAGATGTAGGGAGCAGAGAATGAGTCTGGGGAAAATTCTTCTAAATAACAGAACACATAAATGAAAGAGACTCAACAGATGTTTGTCCAGAACAAAATCCTAACAATTTCCATGACATTACCAATCACGATTTGGGAAGCTGAAAGAAACTGTTCTGAGCTATCAGTTTTTAAAAAAATCAATCAGCCATGCTACAGCATATACTGAATCATCTTTTATGAAAATGCTAAATAAAATGTTAGCATGTGGATAATGATTTTAAAAAAGAGTATAGTTAAGAATATAGGGGGAAATGTTACAGCAAGGCATGAGAAAGCTATTCAATAACATTTTTTTACTGGAGTTTCTGATATATATGGGTATTTTCAGCTTTGAGAATTTTGTCACTTGTGATTTCTCATTTGCAATCAATATTCACATTCATGATAATCTTACTTTTATAATTTCATATTTCTTTTCCATGAAGAACACCCTGAAATTGTTTAAGACTCAGACCCCCTTGCATGGGATTCTTTACATCCAAAAGCAATGTGGAAATTTAAACTATGTAGTACTGGACTTAGTGGTTTCTCTTGCAGTATGAAAGAATCCTCATTGTAAAAGGACTTTTCTAGTTTGCATTTCTGGGATAGAAGAGAGCCAATGGACACAGGAAATGAAATCAGGCAAAATGAGAGGTGATAAGAGCCAAGGAGAATGTCAGCTTTCCCAGGGCTGTGTTGTCAAGGCAGGGATGGGAACACTACCTTCTGACAAGGAACATACTCAGATCTGGTCAAGATTTGGGGACACAGGGAGGATAATATGAATACTGCATATAACACCAACAAGAATGACCTAACTCAGCCACAATCACTGTACCAAGCATTATTTGGAGCACTATGTTTGTATTACCTCATCTGATCTAACAACCCTGCAGATAGCTCCTATAATCCTATTTAGCAAATAGAAAATGCAGGCATAGAGAGACAGCCACTTGTCCTATATCACTCTACCTGCCCCTTGAGGGACTGGGCTTTGCTGGTGAGTCCTGCACCTCAAGCTGCTCACTTAACTCAAGATACTTTTGTATTTCTATAATGCTGGACGGTTTATGAAGCAATTTTATATAGAGTATCTCACTGATTAACCTTCTAGCCTAGAGAAGTTGGCAGGACAGTTGCTGTTGCTGTCATTTTTGGGGGTGATTAATTGAAATCTAAAGCCACAAAGTGACTTACTCCTGATTACCCAGGTAGTATGTGGTACTATTAGAATCAAAAGCCAACTCCTGTGTGCTTTTTATTATATCTCACTATGTGTTAATAAATTTTAGCTTCTTGTAGAATATTAACACATTCCCTTCTACAGCTCTTAGAAAAAAAGGACTTATATCCCAATATTATCAAAGGGAAATGCGGCAAGTTACAAGTGAGTCCTTTTTTTTTTTTTAACTCCAAATTCTCAAGAGGCATTCACTCTTATCCAAGCAGCTGTATCTCCATTCTACTTGTCCAAAACTAATTACAATTGGTCCTTGGGAACAGAAGATGGACTTTGTACTCCACAAATTGGAAGTGCATGATGCAGGTTCAGAGACAGTATGTAGTGCAATGAGATTAGGACAAAGGGCACATGAATATTCAGTTGAAAAAAACAGGGGCTATTGAGCACTGATGGCTCAAACCCTGGAATCCTAACTACTAAGGAGCTTGAGATCTGAGGATTGCAGTTCAAAGCTGGTCTGGGCAGGAAACACTGTGAGACTCATCTTCAGTTAACCAGCCAAAAGTCAGAAGGGAAACAGTGGTTCAAGTGGTAGAGTGCTACATTTGAGGAAGAAAAGCTGTGGGACAGCATTTAGGCCTTGAGTTTGAGTCCCAGTACACACACACACACACACACACACACACACTTTGGCTGTACGGTGAAGCTATGAGTACCTGGAACCTCATTCAGCAGGAAGTAAGCACTTAGTGAGTATGCACAGCTCTGTACTAGATAATGGGGAAAAATTTAGAAAAAAATGTAAGACTAACAAATGTACTGAAGAGAAACCTCAAAAAAATTGAAAAATGAATCCCTTAAATGTATTTATGAAAGAGTAGGTAAATGACCTAAAACCATACTGGAGCCCACTGTGTTTTAGAATCATGCAACCATAAACAAAAGAACATCAAAATAACCATATAAAATAGCCCAGGGATCAATAGGTAATATTTTCTATCTAAAGATGACCTAAGCTGGACATTTGTAGCTCATGCCCGAATGAATGAAAGATGCATCTAAATATGGAAGAATAGTCCCTAGCCAATTGCTTTCCTTCCAAGTATTTGCAAACCAAAGTTGACCTGTGTGCAGCTATATGCTACAGGGTTCTGTCCATGCAGAGCATCTGGCTTGGAGTTCATGTCCATGATATGATTTTAACAATGAAGAAAATGAAGTTGTTTCCAAAAGGCAGGTAAAAACAGAGTGCTCTCTCTCTCCTCTCTCTCTCTCTGTCTCTCTGTTTCTCTTCCTCCCGAGCCTGTGTGCTTCTGTGCTTCACTAAAATATGTATGACAACATTTCTCCTCGTATTATTGTATTACACCATCCTTAATTGCATGATTCAACATTTTCAAGGGTATTTGGAGGAAATTTGGACGGTTCATTGACTGGTATTTGAAGGAAGCTGAGAATTAAATTAAAAAACATGAGGGAAAATTAGTATTAAAAGAGACTGATTGAAAAGCTGACATGTGCCTACCCTGAGTTTCTGAGTTCTTCCCCTCCCCCACTCCCTTTTAATCCTTCTTGGCTGTTTGGCCACACAGCCTCAGTCCCTGATTTCAGGGGCAGTCAGGGCAGCCTGAGAGAGTCTAAAAACAACCTGCTGTGAGGATTATCTCACCTCCCCATGCAACCCCTCCCCTGTTGTTTTTGTTGTCTTCTTTGTGATTTTTCACATGAATTTTGCAGATTGTGTGTTTTTACCTGCTCCGTTGAATGCACAGGGCTCCTAGCTGATTGCAATCCTGCTGATTGGAAGGCAGTGGCCCTTGGGCCACATCCGTTCTGCCTCAGCCTGAGCTCAGTGGTCCCTCTGAGCTCCAGGCTCCCTTTACTCCATAAACTTCCCTCCCCCACGACGTTTCCTTGAACTGCTGCCCACCCATGTGGGCATGAGTAGTAGATACTTGGAAATACTTCTCCTTCTCTTGGCTCAGGAACTGAGATCGGGATCTGCAGCCTGGAAAAGCGTGAGGGGGAGGCAGGGGGGTTGAAATACTTGCATGGAAATGTGGCTGGGCAAGGTTAGGGAACTCTGGGACCAGTGCTCTAGGGCTGACAGATAAATATTCAAACCCCAAACTATTGTTCCAGCTGCAGGATCCAGCCCACTTCTAGGTTCATCAGGTTAGAGTCAGCTTCAAACTCTTTCCCATAGCCCTGAACATGTGCAAAATGTTTTACTGGTAAACACACACACACATGATAGTTGACTTCACTTCTAGAATAATTTTGCTAGCAAAAAGAAGCAAAAAGAACAGGACACTGGTGGCTCACGCCTGTAATCTTAGCTACTCAGAGGCTGAGAGCTGAGGATCATAATTCAAAGCCAACCTAGGCAGGAAAGTCTCTGAGACTCTTATCTCCAATTAAACACCAGAAGACTAGAGGTGGAGCTGTGCCTCAAAGTGGTAGAACGTTAGTGTTTAGCACAAAACCTCAAGAACAGGGTCCAGACTCTGAAATCAAGCCCCACAACTGATAAAAAAAGAAAAATGGAAAGATTAGTGCTACAGGGCAAGGGGGGTATCAGTTGATCAAAGGCTATGATAAGAACTTGAAAAGTGATTGCAGAAAATCTGAATTACTCAGAAGGTCTCTCCACTGGGCCTCAATGGGCTTTTCAGTCAGTGAATTCTTTCCAACAGGTGGGCTTGAGGTCAGAGTACTATGCTGGACTTTACAAAGAACAGGTTCAGATTTTTGGAATTAAGTTCTACTTTATGTGATGCTCTGGTTTATCAAATGGAGCCTGGCTGAATACAGGGAAGCTGAGATTAGGAGGATCACAGTTTAAGGCCAGCCCGGATGAAAATGCCCACAAGGCTGCATCTAACAACAACAACAACAAAAACTGAGCATGATGTGTGGCTCATGCCAGATTTAAACATGAGGGTCATGGTCCAGGCTATCCTGAAAAAAGTTGAGACCCTAGCTCAAAAATAAGTTATCCTCATAAATTTACATGTTGAATTGAAAACGCTGTGTGCAATTACTTGAAGATAATAATAAAACCTACAAAGACATAACCAAAGTCAACAGGAATGGAGACATGGCTCAAGGGGTACAATGTCTACTTAGCCAGTATAAAGTCCTGAGTTCAAATGGAACCTTCATTTGTATTTTCCCCGTAACCATGTATATCATCGATTATGACTCCTAAAAGGCACTTCCTGAGATTAGATGTCCTCAGAGATTAGGCAGCCACATTATAAAGTGCCTGTGAACAGTGGCTGCTTTGGCCAGAGGCTAGAGACATGGGCTTGCCAGTCAGACAGGCCCAGATTCAAACTTAATTCCCACTACAGACTGCTGATCTGAGTTCATACACACCCGAGCTTCAGTTTCTTCTTGTAAAATAGAGCTTGAGAAGACTGGTATACAAAGCTGCTTTGCCTATAGGTTCCCTGTTACTGAAATAATCCTAAATATTTGTATCATTACCGTTACTTCCATAGCCTTGATTTTATTATAATGATTATAAGTTTCTTTTTGAGTCTTGCTGCCTAGATGGCTCTATGTCTACCCAGGCCCCTGGCCTTTCCTTCCTTAAAAAAAAATAAAAATAAAAATAAATTAAAAAAAATCACAGCAAGTTATTGCCCATTACATCTGCTCTTTCCTCCTGGTCTCATTTCATTAAAAATGCTAATTCTCCCAGCCTGCCTTCCGTCTTGGCATTTGCATATACATGAGCACTCATTCCTATTCTGGAGTGGTGTCTTCTGGACGGAGCAGGGCCTGAAAGGGAGCTCTGTTGGAAAGGACAGAGGGAGAAGCCAAGACCTGAGCTGCCAGGGGGGGTGTGGCCACTTGCTGGGCTCCTCTTTTGATCTCCTTTGTGCTCTTGCACTCCTCTGGAGGCACCTGCTGGTCAGCAGGAGGGTGCAGACTCACCACAGAGGCTTTGCCTGGTGTCCTTTTGTCTTTCCCAGGAAGGAGATGTGACCTGTGCACTCTTCAGTGGCATAAGGCTGGTGCTGGTCCTGCCACCTGGGAGTCAGCATCACTTGTCCAAGCAGCCTCATGACATCCTATTCCAGCACTTGGAGGCATGCCCTGGAATGCAATCCAACTGAACACTAAGGCACAATGATTATTACAGCCCAGGAAGCACTGAGTGACCTTGAGACTACTAAACAGGTTTCCATAATGCAGTAGGGACCTGTCAGGGACACTGGACTTGATGCACCACATATTCTTTTTGGAGTGATTGGTATTGTCTATAAAGAAGAGCTTTTCTTGGGGTCCAAATGTGGCCAAAATACTATTTGTTATTTAGTAGGGAAGTAGTCTAGGTCCTCATCTACTCAGTCTTTGTTTCCTCATCTTTAACTCAAGTCTAGTGATGATGACCTCATGGAGTCATGAAGGTGTGGGAACAGATGTGGGCTTTCTCACCTTCCTGCAAGCATTTTATCTCCAGTCATCTCCAAGTCATTCTTCCAGGACACTGAGCAGCCACAGCTGTGATCCCAGCTGCATCCTCCTGAAGCTCTCCCTCATAAAGACCCTCTTTCTAATCTGTCAGCCACAGCACACTAGAAGATCCTTTTAAGATAGTAGAGTGGTCCATGAAATCCTGCCTGAGTGAGGAAAAGAAGATGGATGTGTAAGTAGCTGGAAGAAGATGCTGTAGGTGGTAGAAGAGCTAGAGCATGTGCTCTTCTTGTGATAAAACATGGGAGAGAGAGGAGGAACTTGCAGGACGTTCACAGAGTTTGGATTCTATTTCAGGTATTCTGGGAAGCCATGGGTGTAGGAGAGGGTTGGAGAAAAAGATGCTGTGCTCTTGTTTGTAGGTTCAAAGCTATGGCTGTTTTATAAATAGTGACCAGATTTTTGCCAGCCCAGGTAAGAGATGACAATGGAGGCTCCAATGAAAGTCAAGATGGGGGAAGGGGACAGAAACGGGGCACTAGTTGCTCACGCCTCTAATCCTAGCCACTCAAGAGGCTAAGAACTGAGGATTGCAGTTCAAAGCCAGCCTGGGCAGGAAAGTACACGAGACTCTTATCTCCAATAAATTACCAAGATGCCAAAAGTAGAGCTGCGTCCCAAATAGTAGAGTTCTAGCCTGGAGCAAAAGAAGCTCAGGGATTCAAGCCCCTGGACTAGCATGTGCACAAAAAATGTGTAGATTCTGACCATGTTTTAGACTAAGGCCCTATTACAGTAGCCTCTGCTACAGAGTTAAATGTGGAGCTGAAGATAAGCGAAAGCAACGGTAATCATTAGAGTTTCACCCTACACAATAGTTGGATTGCACTGACAATTTGTACAAGGAGAAGGTAAGAGCAAGAATGTGGGGGGCGGTGAGAGAGAGAGAGAGAAAAGTGTCTACAAGCACATGTTTCGGTGTGAATGAGTTAACTTTGAGATGTGTTTCAAGTTTCTAGTGGAGGCATCATGGAGGTTATTGAATGTAGGAATGTGTGGTTCAAGAGTGAGGTAGAAGTTGGACATACCAGCTTCCACATAGTCAGATGGTATTAACAATCTAGACTGCCTAGTCTAATGCACAGAAAATGTATAGGAAGGGTAAGGGTACTGGTGTCTGACTGTGTCTTCTGGAAATTTGCAGCTTGAAATCCTACCTTGAAATTCCTATTTGATGGTACTGGTGAGGGAACTGTTGGGAGGTGACTATATCCTGAGGGCAGAGTCCTCATGAATGAGATTAGTGTCTGTCCTTATAAAAATAAATCCCAGAATCACCTCTTATTCCTTCTACCACTGTGAGGGAATAGGAAGATGAGGCACTACCTATAAACCAGGAAAGGAACACTTGCCACATTTTGACTCTTCTAGTGACTCAAACTTCTCAGCTTCAAGAATTGTGAGAAGTCCATGTCTGGTATATAGGTCACCCGGTCTAAGGTATGGTGTGCTAGCCACCCAAATAGACTTGGGCAGGGTGTGATAGGGTTAAGAATAAGGAAGAAGGATGGAGGTACTGGCATCCTAGGAGTAAAGGAAGAATAGAGCCCATCAAAGGAAGTGAAGGGGAGAAAGGGCACATATGAGAGCCTGTTGCTCCAGAGGTGAATGAAAGGAATAGGAAGAGAACAAACAGCTGGACCAAATGCCTTTGCAAAGTCACTGGCCTCTAGACCTGGCTGTCCCTGACCCACTTCTTGGCTATGATTTCTCCTTGTCTTTCCTCAAAGTGAAGGTGTTTGCAGAGATCAGTGCAGCACTAGAACACAAGTTCCTAGAGCAGGGATTTTGCCTTATTTAGAGATGAATCCCTGGCACCCAGGACAGGTCCCTGCAGAACAGAGATGTTTAACAAAATGCTTGTTGAATGTAGAGATCCAAGAGGACAGAAACTTGACCATTTAGTTAACAGGATCCAAGTCAATATTATTATGAATGAGAGAGATCTGTTTGCCTGGGAGAGACTGATGGAGATGAAACATGAGCACATTCTTTTAGGGAAAATGGGAGATGAGGGAGTGCAGAAAGAAACTGACCTTTGGTCTGGTTGATTGATGTCACTGCTTTGTGTCCAGATGGGAGATGATAAGGGATGTTTGCCAGCTATATTCACGTGCAGATAAGAACCAGTGAAAGAGATCCATTGATGATGAAGAAATGAGGGGGTGAGGAACAATTTGCTGAGTAGGGGAAATATAGAGGAATGTTTGCAAATTCCGAAGCAAACATAACCCACTGGCAAAAGAAAGAGAAAAGTTAGAAAAGATAAAAGGGGAGAGATATGATTAAGAAAGACTAAGTATTGTAGTTTCCTTCTGGTTATTTTTTTTTTTGGCTCTTCAGTCTGGTGAGAAGTAAGGTACATGCCTGAGGGAGAAGAGAAGGAGAAAGTAGAAGGCTTAAAATGGTCTTCTAGCTGGGCGCCAGTGACTCACCCCTATAATCCTAGCTACTTAGGAGGCTGAGATGTGAGGATTGTGGTGTGAAGCCAGCCAACACAGGAAAGTCCACGAGACTCTTCAATTAATCACCAGAAAACCTAGAGTGGCTCAAAGTGGTATAGCACTAGCCTTGCTTGAAAAAGCTTAGAGATAGTGCCCAGGCCCTGAGATCAAGCCCCATGAGTGACAAAAAAGATGGTTTTCTGTGAAGAAAATAAGGTCAAATTCTCTAGAACAGGGTCCTAAACTCAAAAGACATTTGAAGACACACATTAACCTTATGTTAGATAAGGGCTAGGTTGTCCTTTCTTTCCCGTGAGCTCATTTAGCTACTCTACAAGAGAAGATTTTTACCATGATGGGAGAAACCTGGCTCTCATCAAGAATCATACTCTATACCAACCACACATGAGCTGCAGGTGGTTTATGACCTGCCCCATTCCAGCAGGTCCACGCAGGAAAACCAGAGCCACTGCCCTAAAAGAGAATTCAGTTCTGGAAAAGAGGCCAGCCTAGTTCAATTAGACTCACATTCTTGAGGACTAATTAAAGCAAAACCATGAAGCCCCATCAGCTCATAATTCCATGGCATTCATTCATTATCTTGTCCCTCCAAATTATTGCTTGCCTGGCCTCAGCACCAGAGAGAGGTGCTAACTCCCTACCTGCCCTGCACAGCATCATACTTGGTTGTAGCCTTTTGCCACCTGTGTCCATTTCTGACTTCAGAGAACAGATCCCAGGGGCTAGGGCTTCCGTAGGCTAACACTAACTGCCCTCTTCTCTTCTAATAAGAGAAGCCCTCTACTTTGTTCGTTCTGGATGCCGCCCCTCCCCCTCTGCCCCAGGAAGTCCTGCCTTCATTCTGCTCAGCAACCTTGGTAAACTTCTCAGAGTTTAGAGAAAATGACAGTTAACTTTCTTTGAGAGAACTCTGAGGAATGTCTCAGTATGATTGTTACTGTAAGTTCCCAGCTCCAAAAAGGCTGTGGAGTCCATTTACCATATAGCCACGTGGTTCTCTTGCTCACAGACAATATTGCCAAATCCTGTGTGCTGCTCTGTTTGTCTCTAGGCCTGTCTGCCTCGACCTAGATTGATCACTTTTCCCAGTTCTCCCTGAGCTGTATGCTCCACAGCCATCTGGGTGTTGGCGCACCCCCACATGTCTGTCAGCTGTCACACTCTCTGGATGTCTGTCTATTTATTGATCTGTAAATTTCCTGCCATTGTGCATCCGTCAGCCATCAATCCACCCTCCTTCTGCTGCTCTTTCTGCTCCTCCTGCTGCATACATACTCAACAGCACCTGCATTCTTCGTTTTTCTCCTTATGGCAATTATGTGTTAGGACCCGCATACACTGGCTGGAATCTGCTCGCATCTCCTAAACAATACCATCTCTACTCGACAGAAGAAATTAGTTCAGGATATTGCTCTATGCTACAGCACAGAAGAAAGAGGTCTGAGCTAGTGTTACTGACTCTGCTCATCTTCTTCTCCACAAGTAAGCATAGGATAATCTCACCTGTCCTGCAGGAATGGTTTAAGGATTTGATAACAAAGGGTTCTACATCCCTGGCTCCGTGAAAGCACAGGAGTCATTAGAAACGCCTGGTGGGTTATAGTCTAAAATGCAAACATATACTGTTAACAACTACCATTGATGGAACATTTTCTCCCTAGGTTAAGTAAGAATTGTGTAGGTGCTGTTGGGCTTAATTTTTCCCAATAATTATGATTTTGAGTATGGAGTAATAAGCAAAGGAGAACCCCGAACTAGCACAAGTGTCACCTGGGGATAGTTAAGGAGACTGAGATCCAGTCCTGTTGCATCAAAAAAGAGAGTTTTCATCAAGATTCCCATGATACCTCGCCCTGGATAGTGTCATTCTTTACCCCCCATTTACAGATAATGGAGTCTTATACTAGATAAATAACTCACCTCAGATCACATAGCCAGCACATGACAAATCATGGACTTTACCATTGTCATTCTTTTTCTTTTGGTCAGTCGTGGGGCTTGAACTCTGGGCCTGGGTGCTGCCCCTGTGCTCTTCAGCTCAAGGCAAGCGCTCTACCGCTTGAGCCACCGTGCCACTTCCGGTTTTTTAGTGGTTTATTGGAGCCACGAGTCTCACGGACTTTCCTTCCCGGGCTGGCTTTGAACCTCGATCCTCAGGTCTCAGTCTCCTGAGTAGCTAGTATTATAGGCGTGAGCCACCAGCACCCGGCCCATTGACATTCTTGACGTGTACCTCACCATCACAACCCGGTTTGCTACAAGGAAGCTCACACATTCACTCCTTGAAAAGAAAAGAAGTGGAAAGCTTCTCACTGCACTCATAAGGCCATGATTGTGGAAATGCTCTGAGTTCCAGCTGAGGGTCCCCTCTTCCTTCAGCAGAAGTGCGATAAGCAAGAATACCAGACCAGAGATGAGGAGACCTCTATACTAGTGCTGTGTGAGCTTGTGTAAATGTACATTACTTTCTGAGCCTTTCTTCATTTATAAAGTGAGATGAGTCTTCTAGATATTGCAATAACAATAATGTGCATTATATTATGGTTTATTTGTTTTGCAGGTGATTGTGTTTTGGCAGTCCTAGGTGTGAAATTCTTGTCCGTGTTTCTACTCTATGTTAACTAATGACTTGGATTAGGATGAGAAGAGAGAAAATGGTTAGATTAAACTAGTCTTCCTTAGAAGAAATCATTTTCTAGTATAGACAAAACAGAGGGTCCTAATATCAGTCACTCCTGCAGATCACCTTGGAGCCCAGTTGTGGAAATGGAGGCCCTTTCATTAATCATTCCTAAGACTTTTCTCAGGGGGGTTATGGGCTAAGGACATCTGGTGCCTGAGGCTTTATGTCTGTTGGCATGATCAGCCAAACTGGAGAAGGGCCTATAACACTTCAATGCTGGTGCCTGAATATCCTTAATTCCTTCTGAAGGGTTGAGGTTATTTCTCCATCGGGAGTACTAATGGGATTCTAATACCCTGGCAAATGGGATTTTTTACAACTGCCATTCTGCAGTTACTGAGATGGCGTGTCGCTGGGACAGCCCTATAAATCCTTCCAACTGGCTCAGAGGAGAAGGAGGAGAAGACCACAGGGAGAGATGGCTTTTTCCAGTGCTGGCTGTGTGGTGGTCCCATGGGACACTGTTCTGGATCTAGTTCTCAGAATGAGTTACTGACTCTGGGGGAGCCCAGATAAGTCATGGGAATATAGCACTCAGCCCTAGAACTAGAAGTAACCAGAAAGAATCTGATGGAAATGGGTAATAGGCCTGTAGGAAATGTGCTTGATTCTTTGCCTCCTTCCTTTTATAGTTTGGTTTTGTGAAGCTTCTATTTTAAAAAGAAGGCTTATGGGCAAAAGACCTAAAGATATTTGACAACAGCAAGCATCTCTATTCATTTAAATCCAGTAGAACAGGGTCTAGCTCACTGTGGCTACTAATTAAAAGGAAAATGCAGTAAAACACATCTTGATGTTGAGGTTAAAGATGAATGGTTGCCCCAGGGTAACATAATTGTCTAAACAGATAGATATTTAGATAGATATTGGATGTGCAGGTTAATGACTCTCTAAGCCTGAGTTCCATGTCCTGTATTACTACACTGCTAAAGACACCTTTGTTGTTGTTGTTGTTGGCCATGGGGCCTGAACTCTGGGCCTGGGCACTGTCCCTCAGCTCTTCAGCTCAAGGCTAGCTCTCTACTTGAGCCACAGTGCCACTTCTGGCTTTTTCTGCTTATGTGGTGCTGAGGAATCAAACCTCGGGCCTCATGCATGTGAGGCAAGCACTCTACCAACTGAGCCACCTTCCAGCCCCTAAAGACAACTTTTTATGTGATTTTTCCAGACAAATGGAAAGGATTATAAGAACAGGTATACTGTTTCTAAGGTAGAGATGAGAAAAATAACACTAGAAGTCAAATAACTTGTTCAAGGACATGTCAATTTTAAATTGATGAGTTAAGATTTATACCCAGATTTTTGTGATTTTGAACACAATCTGACCTCCCCTCCCCACCCCATCCCCCGCCCAGCCCCACCCCACATTCTACCTGCAAAACTTCCTGCAGGTATGTCATTAGCACCAGGGTACACTTTCTCCTCAAGGTTGGGCTGGCTCAGAAGAAAAGCTTCACGAGGAAGAGATCTTAAATTAAGGTCTGGGATTGCTGCTTATGATTGGAAGTTTGCCCAGGGACCATTTAGTTTTGGTGGTACTGTTTCTGGGTTCACTCCAATTACTCCATTTTGGCTTCCCCTAACCCTGTCCTTGTACATCTATAAATTCTCTCTGGTTTTCTGTTTCTTGTCCCAACTTTAATTCCTGCTGCCTCCTCTCACAGAAACAGAAACTGGATGAAGGATCATTCAGCAGCTTCGCACTGTTTAGTGACTATGCTTTTCTGGTTATTACAGTGACAGTTTCTCCAGGGCCAGGCTTCCACAAACATCTGCTGAGTAAATAATGCTTATAAAACAAGATCCTATGTCCAACAGGAGGAAATGTAAGATCTGGTTCTAGTTTTTAAGGAATTTGCAAATTTCCCAGGGAGACAGGCTGTATCCACATGTTAAAATCGGAGGAATATATTTTGGGTTGGCAGTTGTCAGAAAGGTTTTTTGTTGTTGTTTTTATTGTTGGTTGTGGGGCTTGAACTCTGGGCATGGGCACTTTCCCTCAGCTCTTCAGCTCAAGGCTAGTGCTCTACCACTTGAGCCACGGTGCCACTTCCGGTTTTCTGGTGGCTTATTGGAGATAAGAATCTCTTGGACTTTCCTTCCAAGGCTAGCTTTGAACCATGATGCTCAGATCTCAGCCTCCTGAGTACCTAGGATTACAGGTGTGAGCCACCAGTGTCCAGCTCTCAGAAAATTTTTAATCCTGTTTTTCTAGTAGTAGGGAGAAGAGATTGGGATTCCTATGTTTTGTTTGTATGTTTTATTTTGTTTGTTTGGTTTTTTTTTGGTAGTACTGGGGTTCGAACCCAGGCCATTCCATCCGGTATGGAAGTATTCTAATCTCTCTTGAAAGAAAAGGAAATAGAGGCTCAAAGAGGTAAGCAGAGACTTGCCCAAACATGAAGCTTGAAAGTTGTTTAACCGAAGCTGTTTTTCTGCTTCTGTTTCAAGTAGCATGGAATACTACTTGAATAAGATGACCCAATTTTCACAACGTAAATACAAATACAAAGCATCAACACAAGAAGGAAGTCCTTGAGCAAGGAAGATTGCAAGTCTTCGATAATGAAGGTGATTAGAGTCTCAACTTTTGTAAGCTTCAAGAACTAACCTATATTTTTCCACTTAGGAAAAGCCATGTGTTATTTCAGACTTCAGTTTGGGGATGAGTGATGGCCCCATGGCTCTCCTCACTCCAGTCCCATGCCCCACACTCCTTATGATTGGCCCGCTCCAGCAGGTTCACAACTCTTTATGCTGTTTCAATGCTTCTGTACTTCCGGCAGGTCTGGACCAAATCAAGGCAATGGCTGCCCTTGGCCTACCAAAGTGCCACCCCTGTCTGTGTGGATCTCTAGGTGTTGATAGGGAATATACTCTTTTTCACTATTTCTAGACCGTCTAAAGAATGAGGCTTGAAGTCAGACAGAGCAAGGTTCAAACCCATCTCTGATTCTTACCAGTTATAAGATTAGCATGATTACTAAACTTCTAAATATTGAATAACTTTGATCTTAGTTTTTCAGTCTGAATAACAAGTTCTTTCTACTTGCTATTTCACTGATATTATCAATTGATGATCACTGCTTTATTTTCGTATCACTTAACCTTTGTTAAAGTCCTGGGGTCTCTGAAACTTCAAGGGCTAGTGCTCAGATTACCCCACATCTTTCCTACCTGTTTATTCACCCTCTGGCCCTATAGTTGTTTGTGCCATAATTGGAGACTTAGGACTTTCAGGAGTGGTTCTACACTTCATGGTTTATACGACCCTGAGAAAAATTCTCTTTCCAGTAGCCTATGCCTTCTGAATGTCTGGAAGAAGTCAGGAACTTCTGTGTACAAGGAGATTAATATGTTTCACCCTAGCCTAAGTCTGGACCAAGCTAACTATGTAGTGTCAAAAGTCACTTCACCTCTCAGCAGGATCAGTATTCTAGGTTTAAAATGTATTCTGGGGATACTAAAGCTTCCCCATGGCTATTTGTAGGATTAAGGGAGAGGATGCTTTAAAACAAATAAACAAACAAATAAATAAATAAACATTCTATCAAAAGTACCACTCTGATCTCCAAGCCATGGGATCTTGTGAGTAGTATTTTCAGACAGTGCAATTTTCTATGAGATGCACAACACATGATGCACCTGAAGAAGAAGCAGGTGACCGATGGACACAGGTTCCTTGGACCAGAAGATCAAATGGAGCCAAACTATACCCTGAAGGCCTAACTAAGTCAGGCCTTGGAGTCAGCAGGTTAGACCAGGAAAGTAGCTAGTGGGAAAAGCAGAGCAGTGTGGAGCCTAATTGAAAAAAGTGAGACAGAGGCAGCCTGGTTGCCAGTGAACCTTATTCCTAGCCTGTTGTTGGTTCACAGAAAATTCATCTATTACCATGTACGTTGCAATGCAAACTCCCCTTCAGACTTCAATCTAAAGCCCATTGCCTCACAAGGAATTCTAACTTCAGAACTGGCTTAATAAGACAATGGAAACCCTGAGGTTATGCATATTGCATGACTGGGTCCAATCTCTACTTAGGATTTGTTTTTCTCCACTCCCAATTGCAGGAAGCTAGAGAGATGGGATTATTGTCTTGGGCAATCACACTGCGGCACCTGGCAGCTGTAGCCTCTCTCTTCATCCTACTAAATCGGCAGTGTCTAGATCCATTTGATCCCCAGGATTCTATATCATGAGTGGAGGCATTTATCAAAACCATTTGTAAATAGAGGCGCTTTACAAAGCCCATCTGTGTGTCAGAGGGTGACCTTTCAAAGTGTGAGTGCCAAAAAGCCTGACCCCTTTAGAGTGGCAGGCATGGAGTATCACATCTTCTTAGGGCCTAGGATTCCTGATCATAGTGAAGCCAGAGCCACCTGCTGTCTAGACAGATCAACACTGATGCCAAAAGGAAAAGACTCAGCACAGAACCTTGGAAGAGGGGAAGTGACCATTCCCATGAGAATCTAGACCTGATAAGATCCAAGTTGTAAAGCTCACTGGCTAATCCCAACCTGATAACCAAATCCCTAGTTGAGTTGCTGCTGGAGAGACCATAAGCCCATAGTGGATTGAACTTCTTATTTCATTGGAGTGCTTCTGAGTGTACATACACCAAGCCATGCATCAAGTTGTTCATTTGCCCCATGTTTGTTCAGTTTCTGAATATAATTTAAATCTGTCTGTGTCCAGCTCTGGTTGTAGCCTTTTTAGTAAACTGTGTCAGCTACACTTGTTCTTTAATTCCTTGGATTCAGCTAGCCCAGAAAACCTGGGGGATAAGATTGCAGACATCTTGTCTGTCTAGATACTGAGCCTCAGCCCAGCTCCTATAGCCAGACACCTACTAGAAGACCCCACTTATATATACTCTGGCCCTGAAGATGCTAATGTAAAATGTTCAGGGTTTTGCTTATACTTTCCTCGTATCTTCTCAGTGAACTATCATCTCTTGTTTCCCTCCCGCAGTAGGCTCTGGGCTTCTGAGCCCATAGAAACAGAGAAGAACAGAGCTAGCAAAGACAGACATTCATTCAGTTACTCTTGCAGACCTAGTGGGTGCTAGCTGAAATATAGCCTCCTTGTTTTGTTCTCTCTCTCTCTCTCTTTCTCTCTCTCTCTCTCTCTCTCTCCTACTTATCTCCCAACCCAGTGAGTGGAGGGAGATACAGTTTCTAGACAACAACCTCATATCCCTACCCTGTCTTTTTGGGATAGGATCGCTTTCAGCAATGTTTTCCCTTCCCTTGTTCTGACCCATTGTTCAATGAAGCATTCCCTTGCTCAGCCATACATTTTGCATGCTTTGCATACTTTGCATGGCCGACCATTATTCTCAGCCTGATCTAAAGGACAATCCTCATGCCCAGTCTCATCTTCCCAGGTATGCCTGCTCCAGCTGCATAAATTCCTGTTATAACTCACAACATTATTTCTGACTGCCATACTGTAATAACCTGGGGTTCTCTAGAAGGTTTCTCCTGGAGTTCTTTTGGCTCCTCCCTCCCAAAACATCATAATCTATTACTGTGTAAATGTATCAGTAGAGTCCCTTCAACTTCTGGGGGATCTGAACTCAACTTCACAGTGAGGTTAAAGCTTTGCATCAGCAGCACCTCTTTCTAGGTTATACCTAGCATAACCTGTGTATAGCCATTGTAAAAAAAAGCTTCCCTTCACCCATAGTTTGAAGGACACATTAGAGAAGGAATCTCAGAGTCTGAGGGCATATTCACTCTACACTCACTCTCTGAGATCTCCATGGGAGACACTGGAGACATTTATAGTCCCTAGAGATGGCCAAGTCATCCTAACCTGGAATAATAAATGAAGATCAGGAAAGGCCTTTGATTAAAGCCAAGGTCAACTCCTCATGAGCCTGTGATGTGAGGGGAAGAAACAGCAATTTCAAGATTGTGGGAGATGGGATTAAGAAATGAGAGCAGCTCCCTTCAGAAGTCTCCTTCTACTGTCAGATGTGAGAATAGATTTAAAGAACCAATATGAAAAGTACTTTGAACTTTTAGGCTCAAAGGAGCTTTAAGGATCTTAGGTATTACGGTTATCTTTTAATAGTGTGATAATATTGATTATATGGGGCAGAGTTGGGGTGTCTCTGGCCATAATACAGAGTCCTTGGAAGCTAAGAATATTGGTAGGTATTGCTGTAGAAAGGTCCCTGGCAGGATGAGAGGTAGAAAGAGATTTATAAAGGTGGCAGAAGGTCCAAGGTTAAGTTTTATCTTAATTATGTGTTGGGAAGTGGTTTGTGGTGGTCACAGGGCTGGAGTGATTGAAGCAAATTCCCTCATCCCTGTGGACCATATCCTTCTCATGGATTCCATTCCTTTGCACATTTCCTCTGTCTCTGCCTGTGGAATTTATTCTCCTATGTCCTGGCTTCAGTCCTCAGCAGGAGAAATCATTAATAAGGATAATAATAATGATGGTCAGTCAGCTGACAGCATCACTAATGTCTCAGGAGAGAAAGCATAAGAAAATTGCCCCTAACACAAACACTGATTTAATTTCCTAAGTTCAGATTCTGCTACAGCTGATAAAGTGCTGATAAAGCTAATGAAGGGCGAAGGTCATGGATTCAGAGTCAGGGAGAAAAGCGTGAGAATCTTCTCTCTGATATGCACAATCTACCTTTTCTTTGGCAAGTCCCTTTTCTAAGGCCCAGAGACCTATCTGTAAATATAAGCAATATTAATATCTATCTCATAATGTGAGGCAATCCTTCTGGGAAGGAACGTGTCAAACATTCAGTAGGCTATCTAGCACATAATAATCCTCACATAACATTAGCTATTAATATTGGCATTATTGACAGTCTTTGAAAATCCTCAGAGCCTTCCCTTGATGATTTTTAAATGCAGACACTGGAGCTTGCCAAAGAATGAATCAATCAGAATCTCTGGGGAAGAGTAAATCATCTATCTATAGTTTTCTTAGAGTGTCCCTTCAGATTCTGAATTTGTAGGCCCCAAGTGGAAGTAGTGGCCTTCTGCCCAGTTTTTGTTTTTGTGGGGATTCATTTAACTGATGCATGTCAGCTATCAGATCAGTACCCAGCCTATGGTAGCCTCATTCTCTGATCATAATCTTTCTTGACATGGGGGAAGTGGATGAAGTACAGATTATAAGGAACAGGGCTTTCTGCCTACAGTGTTCCTGCCTCCATTTGAGCATTTAATCATCTGCTCAAACATTTCGGTCCTCCCTATCCTCCTTTGGCATGAACAAAAGCCCTTAAATGTTGGGGATAATTAAAGGCAAAACTGCAGAGCAGAATAGAGTCACCTATCCAGAGAACAGGTAACAAATGAGGTAGGAGTTGTACATAAGTTCAAGGTGAGAACTGCAAAGATCATTTTCTGCTGGTTTCGGGAGCACTATTTTAGGAATGTGTGATTCTGGTCTTGGAAGCCAAGCCTGGTTCAAAACTATAATTCACACGTCATGAACTTGCAGAGTTATGGCCCTAGGATCAGAGATTTCCTTCTGCTCATTTGGCCAGTTTAGCTGCATCAGGTATTTAAACATTGGAATGAGAAATGTTTCCGTGAGATATACATATAAAGTGTCCTGTAAATGTCCAGCCTAATTTACAGTCACTTTTGCAGAATGATCATTTGTATTTCTATGGGGAGAGGCAGGTCCTGAAAAATAAAAGTCCATTTCCCATCCAGCTTCTGCATGGAGATATAGTCACAAAGAAAAGACTTTCATGTGGACCTACATGAAATTTGAGTTTAGAAAACGCAGACAATTGGCTACAGTTTATTACTTTTCCAAGGAGCTTACATTGAGTTTATCCATCCCACTGAGAACCACGTGTATTTATGTATGCTTAAATAAATATACTAGCTATAGAGAAAGCATCACTTTATTGAATATATTTCCTCTAATCAATTTTTTATTTCTAGAGTGTGCTTTTAATTTCTCAAAGTGCTTTTACATACATTATCTCACTTGATTTGCACAATGGTCTTAGGTATCAGAGAAGCAGGTCTTTTTTATTTCATGTAATGGGAGCTTAGGTGGTTAATTCAGGGGCACCATGACATAGGTAGGGTTAGGACCTCAGTTTTATGAATTGCCTGTGTACTAAGAGGCATGCCATCTTCTGGAAAGGCATTATGAGCAAATGCAATTTGTCGTAGCTTGGACTCAGGTACTGGAGAATTGAATGGCTATCTGTCCTCCACTCTCATCCTGAATGGTAAAAAAAGATTTGTTTTTTTTGTGGGTTATTTTTGTTGATGTTATTGTTGTTGTTTTCTTCCTCTTGGATCTTCAGAGTGATTTCCAATGAATTAGAGGCCAGGGCAGTTTTACTGCATGGTGAGGTTGGTTTCTAGTGCAAGAATGGTAAGTTCTTCAGTGAGGCAGCTGTCTGCATTGGTGAGATGGCCTGGATACCATCCAAAAGATACACAACTGGAAATGTTCACAGGCTTGCCTTAAGCAGGATAAACAGACTGATAGACTTTCCCTATTTAGCGATAAATTCAAATCTTTTAGGTCTGATCAGAAAGCAAGTTCCTATTGTCTGTGGCAGTGGTAAGGTCAGAACTGCTGATTGGCTCTCCGTTTGTAGATATCCTAATCAATCCCTCCGAAGGTATACTTGATTGTGTCTGCACCCACAGAATTGGCAGCAGATTCTGAATCAAGTGCAGAAACTGTGGGATCTATCCGAATTACATTTCACACACGGACTCTAAGAGCACTGCACTGAGGACCACACACTCAGAAAGACTGCTTCCTCGTTCAGCCCCAACTCTGCTTCTCCTTGACTGCACAGCCTGGATATCAGCACTGAGTGCCTCTGATGGCTCAATCACGAGAGGGATTATTATGAGGCAAACAATGTGCAGACTGGCAAATGGGGTGACAAGTATGATTGAGCTCTGCATCATTCTGCTTATGTGCCAAATCCAGTGTCCTAGAAATGTCCTTTCTGAGCCAGGCACCAGGGCTCAATCCTGTAATCAATCCTAGCTACTCTGGAGGCTGAGATCTGAGAAATAGATCTCCAAGCCAGTAGGAGCAGGAATGTCCCTGAGAAAACTGTGTCTAATTAAACACACACACACACACACACACACACACACACACACACAGAGCCAGAAGTGGAGGTATGGCTCAAATGGTAGAACATCAACCTTGAGGGAAAACATTAAGGGACAGGGCCCTGGATGGACCTGAGTTCAAGTCCTAGTATGGTACAGCAAAACAAAACAAAACAAAAACCAAAAACAGAAAACTGAAAACAAAAAAAAAAAAGAGAGAAATACCCTTTCTGTATTTTTAATAGGTTGTGCAAGCACCATTATTTCTGGGTGTTTTGTTTTGTTTTGTTTTGTTTTTGTGGTGCTGGGGATGAAATCCAGGACTTCAAGCATGCTAGGCAAAAAGCGCTCTACCACGGACCCTTTCCTCCCACTACCATCTTGTTTTTTACTTTGTCTTGTCTTTTCTTTTTTCTTTTAGCTGACTATAGTAGAATCAGACACTATGGCTTAACTTTCTGCTCATTTGTTTCTGCTCTGACTCAGGCAGACCACACCAATGCTTTTTGTGTGGTCCCTTAGAAAACGTGACACATGCGTATATTTGAATTTACCTGCTTTCAGGATCTGGATCTAACTCATCCATTTTCTAATCAGCACCCACTCTATTTTAACTTCTCTTCCTTTCCCATCATCTGCTCCTTTTTCCATCTCCAGCCCCTGCTGCTCTTCTAGGATGCGTGGCCCATCTGTACCACTCAGAATTCTAGATATTGGCTCAGCCATTCGAATTAGCACTAACACAAACATCCTCATTTACATGGAACGCACAGAAGGTGACATTCTGTCTGTAACAATAGGTTATAATTATCATGTCTCTCATTTGTATTCTATTTTACAGCTTCTTGAATTGTTTCCACATGTATTATCCCATTTGATTCTGCTCACAGTGCTGGGAGGTAGGCAATTAATCCTGCATTCCTGTACTCCTAAATATTTATTGAGGGACCAGCCCAGCCTAGATGATTGAGGCAGGCATGGTTCTTGGCCCAGTGGGGTTTACATTTGAGAAAAATATATAGTGCTATTTCTATTACACTGTCCCACTGAAGCCCAGAGAAGTTTAAAGACTCTAGCCACTCATACTTCAGACTAGGACCTGAGTCTTCAGCTCTTTACCTATTTGCCAAAGCTCTTAGCTGTTTTTCTGAGGATACAGTGAACACATGGGCAACTTCAGAAGTCTGTTTTGAAGTTGAGTTGTTGGAATTCAGAGCACATTTTCTCAAAGCAATTATGTTATAAATGGTTACTATGTTACAAGGCCATCCAACAAAAGCCCAGTTAACCCATTTAACCCATAATGCAGTTGAAGCATGTTATTAATAGGACAAATCCCTCCACTGCCACACCATTGGAAAAGGATTTCCTGGGGCTCATTCAAAGCTGATGGGATGTGAATGAAATCTTCTTTGGGCTTTGGATTTTTTCAGTTACTCAGTGTAGGAATGACATCATCCTGATACAGCAAGGCCTCTTCCCTCCATTTGTTTATTTTTTTCATCCTTTTTGCTTTCTCTATTTAAAAAAATATGTGATGCACGGAGCTAATGTGTATAGTTCTCAGGTTTATTATGTGTGGATTGTGTGCTTTTAAGTGAGTAAGTGCTTGTCTGGCTTAAGGACAAATATATGACTGTTTCCATAGATACAAGATCATAATAACTAATCAGGCCCACATGTTTTTTTCCAAAGCCCATTTCAGGGCAACTCAGATGTAACATATTCCAAATGTCCTGTATTGTAGGTGTATTTTACTTTCTATTTATCTTTAGTGACATCAATAAATAACTTGTAATGCCTTTAATAGAGATTAAATGAATAGAAATTAGGAATTTTGCCTTTTGATATCATCTAGTGTTAAGTAAATATTACTCTATACCTGCGTTATTGAACAGTAATTATATGCAGTCTTTCCCTATTGTTGTATGTTAAAAAAAAATTGAAACTCCAGGAAGGTGGGGCTTGATAACTCTAGTTTCAGCTACTTAGGAGGTAGAGAAAGGGTGATCACAGTGTAAGTCTAGCCACAGCAAAGGGTTAGTGAGATCCTATCTCAAAGAGGAAGTTGAAGAGTGGCATCCTTCCCCTAGAATTCCAGCATTCAGGAGGATTAGGCAGGAGGATGATAGTCTGAGACCAACCCATGAAAATATCACAAGACCTTAGGTGAAAAATACTTAAAAAGAATAACTCAAGTGTTAGAGTGCTTGCTTAGGAAGTTCAAGGCTCTGAGTTCAAAACCCCAGTACTACCAAAAAAATTGCCCCTTTCTTCAATTTGAAGGTCATTGGAGCCCAGAACTTGGAACCTGTCTGGTGGTACATGGGGTTCATTATGGCTATTTTGGCCCTTCTTATAGATCTTCATAGACTTTTACATCTTTTCTTCCTTTCTGTATTAATACCTAAGAGGCAACAAATGATTTTCCTATCCATAATTTCATAGACTCACCAGACAATAAAACACCAAATTTTGAAGTGACCTAGAATTCCTCTAGTGTTGGTAAAGTAGGGAGATCCAATCGATAAATTGATAAATAGATGGATAGAAATAGATAGATAGATAGATTTTTGTATTTTGAAAATACTGTACAGAGGGGTTACAATTACATGAGCAAGATAATGAGTATATTTCTTATCAAGCATTGCAGCCTCCTCCTTTGTTTCCCCTTCCCATCCCATCCTCATCCCGCCCCCCCAACCTCCCCCCCACCGGCACCAAAGTTGTAAAGTTCGTTTTCGATATAATGACTTGTACATCTCATTGTAGATATTGTTTTTAATGGTGGTTCATACCTATAATCTTTTTTTAATTAATTTTTTTATTGTGAAAATACTCTACAGAGGGGTTACAATTACATGGGCAAGATAATGAGTACATTTCTTATCAAGCATTGTAGCCTCCTCCTTTGTTTCCTCTTCCCATCCCATCCGCCCTTCCCATCCCGGCCCCCCCAAAGTCAAAAATGAACTTTTCTTATAATCTTTATTCTTGGAAGGCTGCAAGCTCCAGGTTGGCGTGGGCTTCATAGTGACTCTATCTCAAAAATACCACCACCACCAGGTGCCAGTGGTTCAGGCTTATAATTCTAACTACTGAGGAAGCTGAGCTCTGAGGACTGTAGTTTGAAGCCAGCTTGGCCAAGAAAGCCATGAGACTCTTACCTCCAATGAACCAGAAAAAGCGTAAAGTGCAGCTCTGGCTGGAGGTAGAATGCTAGCCTTGAGCAAAAGAAAGCTCAGGGTCAGCATCTAGATTCTGAGTTTGAGCCCAGAATTGGCACCAAAAAACAGAACCAATAATAACATACACAAAGTCCTTGGATTTGACCCCAGAACCACAACAATAAAAGTAAGTAAGTAATTAATTACAATAATATATAATTTAATATGTATAATATGTAATTATACTAATTTTCAAGAGGCTCTGATCTTGGGAAAAAGTCTTTATTATCACATACAATGACAATTTTGACATAAACAACTAAGTTGGAAAAGTGATCCTGAAGATGATGGTAATAGAGCTAGTATCTGAAAATAGGAGTCGGTTGGCCTCTACTTGAACAAGGAGACAAGCTATGTCTTCTCTTCAGAACCTGTTTGCCACCGTTATATGGTGTCCAAGGTGGCAGTGCAGTTTAATTTATGAATGGCCCTCAATCTTGACTCTTTCATAGACAAAACTCAAGGAGCAGGCAGTGCTTTTAAAACGCCTTCCAAATTCTATTTGTCTATGATGGTTAGTTTTAATTCTATCCTTGTGTGTTATGACAGCAGCCAGTAATTATAGCCACAATATAGATTCTTATTTTATCTTGAAGATTTAAAAGCCTTCTATGTATATCATACTACCCTTCAGGGAAAAGAAAAACCCTCTGAAAATGACCACTCAACACCTCTCTTTCTAACCTTATACTGAAATGAATCTATTCATAGGAGTTTAAATATGCTTTTCTCCACATGTTATTAAGAATCCCTCATCCAGACCTCCCTACTTATGCTCTAGCCTTTGCAATCTCTGAAGACCTTTGTGTTATGTTTCTCTTATTTTTAATATGATGATAGATCAAATTTCTCTTGGAGTAAAAAGGAAATTAAAATTTAAATTGATGGGTGTTAAATGAAAGGATATTCATGCTTTTTAAAACATACAATATAGCTATATATGTATATATGTATATATATATATATATATATATATGACAAAACTACAGGCTAACTGTGGAACAAGTCTAGTGTTCTATGAGACTATTAGTAACTATAATTTAATTACAGGGGGGAGAAAAGATTTAAGAAGATGGAAGTCAAGCCTTTTACAACCCCAGCTGACTCAGAAATCAGGTGATCAAATGTAGTTTAGCAGTATTTGCGAAACAACAGGAGAAAGTCCTCCTTGTGATATGTGTGGTGTTTCAATTTTAGGTAATGCAAGTCTGGAAACAAAATGAAGTGGACTGCTGAAAAATTTAAGGATTTATATTTTGTATCAGCCACTATTCAATTCACAGTTGAGTCAATGAGCTATCAGGGTTATGTGCTTCTGTAAAACAGAGACGTCTAACTTGGAAAAGCTTTCTCAGGGGGATACAGACTTATCTAAGCAAAATCAAAACAAGATTAAAGGCTGATTAAAGTGTGCCAAATGAGGCCTATGTGGAAAGGTTGAAGGAACTGGGATTGTTCATCCTGGGACTGATACTTTGCACAGAGATTCTAATAAGTTCACATGCCCCAAACCTTCTTCTACCACTATTTTCCTCTCTCTCTCTCTCTCTCTCTCTTTCTATCTCTCTCTCTCAGATGAGAAGATAAAATGAACTTAAGCTGAATTACCAGAGATTTAGCTCAGTTAATGGCTCTCAAACCCCCTGGCTGCATGTTAAAATCATTTAGTGGCTATTTAAAACATCCTAATGCTTGAGTCTTACCCTAGACTAATGCATCTCCAGAGGTGACACACAATGATTAGTGTTTCATAAAACCTCTGATGGTGATTTTAATATATAGTCAGAGCAAGGACTGCAGAGCTGACAGGAGTTGGGGTTTGTAATTCCTGACAACACAAGTCCCAGAACTCTGAAAGTCTCTATAGATGTCTTTAAATTGGATGTGTGTCATTTTAGGGTTGGATTAATTGACTCTACCATCTATTTTCTCTTGCCTCTGTTGTTCTCAATATTGGCCATTCTGGATGCTACTAAGTAGCTTGGGAGTCTGAAGTTTCAGAGTGTACCTTAGTTTATATGTTGAATAGATGAGGGAACAAATGAACTCCAAAACAACTTAAAAGAAGGCTGCTCAGTCAGTACTGGTGGCTGATGCCGATAATCCTAGCTACTCAGGCAGGTGAGACCTGAGGACCATGGTTCAAAGTGGGCAGTAAAGTCCTGGAGGTTCACATCTCCAATAAACTACAAAAAAATAAAATAAAACCATGAGTGGATCTATGGCTCAAGTGGTAGAGTGCTAACCTTGAGCAAAAGAAGCACCCAGACCCAAGACCAAGGAAACAAAAATCAAGAAGTCCACTCACAGTTAGTGATCTTGGCTGTCTATGGTGCATTTGTGAATGGCTTCCCCAAACATAATACTTATACTTTAAGAAACTAGTACCAGTCTTTGCAATTCATAAATGTCTGAAAAATTTCAAGACATTTGTCACAAAGAATGGTAGAGCTTGAAGTAGGAATTCAAAAGTTAACAAGGAAGGTGATATAGAAGTAGAAGTGGTTTATGTTGATCACTTGTGGATTTGGGAGGAAAAGAAGGAAGAGACAATAAGATACTTCTAGAGGGGAAGGTGTTCTCTGGGAGAGTTTGAAGACAGAGGAAGAAGATGTGAGGTGTGGTGATAATGCTCAGAAGGGCAGTGAATCTAAGGGAGGAAAACTACAGAGAAGATAGAGCAGGGTTAGAGCACTTCCCAGTGAAATTCAGGTTTGGGGATTCTGATGTAGTAACTAACTATTCTACAAGGATTCTCATTTGTGAGCTGGGAATTTGGACAGGATTCAACAAAACCCTGTGATTTCAGTTGCGGTTGTTTGTGGCATTTATCTGGTCACCCAGTCAGTTTGCAGTTTTCAAGGTGTCACTCACAGTCCTTGTTGCCATTCAAAATCATGCTTATTTGTGTTCCTTGTCTTCCTCTGTAGAAGCAAGGAACCTTTGTGCACCATCTTTCTGGTGGAAGGAAAAGAGGATTGGGCTTTCCTGTATCTGTGCATAGTACTGTGCAACCTTGATGGGAAATTTCAGTGCTGTCAGGCTGGGACAAGCACTGAGTACACTCACTTCTGCTCTTTTCTATTGGTCTAGCAAAACACTAACACTAACCCAGAATAAGAAAGAGGAGACATGGAATCCACTTCTCAGAGGAAGGACTATCGAATAATATGGGGGCATCTTTAATTGCCACAGTAACTGTATAAAAAACAGATGAAAGTAGAAGGCACAATTCTGAGATATAAAAGCATAAGAATCATATACAGAAGCACTGTTTACCATTTGTGCATGTTGGCAACTAAGGACTGAGACAGAAGAGTACATACGGGGCTCTTGTCTCATACTAACTTGGTTTCTAATCTCCACTATTCATTAGCCAAGCAATCTTTGAGTGTTTTCTCATCTGTGGAGTATGGTTAATAGCAGGTCCTGGCTGAGTCTGAATTGGGTCTTGCAGGTGACAAAGGCTGAAACATAAATTTGGCAAATAAGTTCTTGATTGGGAAGTGCTCTTGAAATCAAGGCCCTACGTGTGGTAAGGTGAACAAGGGGGCAGGATTGGACAGAGGGACAAATCAACTACCTTGCAGGTCAATGGCCGCCTTCTCTGACCCCACGGGGAGATCTAGGGTGAGAATGGCTCTTCAGAGTAATTCTAAGTGGAGTGTCAGGTCTCTACTTTGTCATTGAACACACCCCCTGGGGAAGGGATGTGGCCCATTAGGAGGTCTCTCTCCAGCTGACACCATTCCTGAAGTTGCTGAGGGCATGTGTCTGCCAGTGGCATGCCTGGCAGCTAAGGCAACAATCTCTCTGTGAAGAGACTCTAGAGCGAGGCACAGCACAGCGTCCACCATGGATGACAGTAATACTTAGCTCTGTTACAGCATCTTAGATATTATAAGCAGGTGTTTGAATGTCAACTGTTGTTTGCCAAGAGTTGTTTTGATAAAGGGTTTTGAGGCGAGATGAGAGAGGTTGCTTGGTGAATAACAATATGGTTAAGTACCAGAAAATGGCGATTGAGGCTACATGAGGGCCACAGCACCACTTAACAGAGTCTGGGACGGTAAAGTCAAAGGTAACCTGAAGAAAGCCCAGTTAATGGACTGGGCAAATTTGGAAAATTGCTAATATGTTCACAGAGCAGTGTCAATGAGGTAACAGTTTCACTGCTATGTGAATGAAGGAGGAGGTCATTGGACCACACTGCTTCACTTTGCTGTGATTATTCAGCATCACTGGGGCAGAGGTAATAGGAAGATAATGGAAACTGAGTTCAGATCCTGGCTCTGACATTCCTTGTATGTGTGAACTTTAGCAAATTAATCTCTCAGAAATCCAACTTTCTCGTCTTCACATGGATCAAGAGAAGGGGTTACATTGTTCAAAAAGAAATGACTTATGTAGCTGTGACCTCTCTGTACATTACCTTTAGAATAACAATAAAAACTTAAGGGTTTAAAGTAATATGAAGATCACAGAAATGAGCTTGTAGGCTTACTCGGCAGGAGTATGTGTGTGACACACTCTTGTACATATGTGCATGCACACATGTATGTAAAGATATATATATATATATATATATATATATATATATTCCTGGAATAAATGCCTGGAATCAATGAAGTACAAGATTTTCTAGCACATAGTTTACTTGTGAACTATCTCCTTTCTCATTCAGAAATTCCCAAGGTTGGATTTCAGAGTCTTTAGATTGGATTTAACATGTAACAAGCAAGCATATCATGTATAATGCTCCAAATTTGCACTTACATATTTGCTGTTCTCACACTCATGTCATTAGGCAAGCATTATTGATCCATTTTACAGGTTAAGAGATAGGATGCATAGATAATCTAAGGGCTTTAAGAGTTAGGTGCCACATTTCCTGGCACAGCCAGAATTTGAACCCAAGTACACTGGAGTTTGAACTCGGGCCTTTTGAAAATTTCTTCTAGGCTGGTGCTCTACAAATTGAGACACACCTCCACTACTGGCTTTTTGCTGGCTTATTGGAGATAGGAGTCTCTCGGGTTTGTCTGCCCAGGCTGACTTCAAACTTCAATCCTCAGATTTCAGCTTCCTGGGAAGCTTGGATTACAGGTGTGTGCCACCAGCACCTGGCTTAAACCCATGACTTTTGAGTCTAAGATCATCATTCTTTCAGCATCACAATTATATTGCCCTACTAAGCACAGACTTGGTTTTGTTTTCACCCCAGCATTTATCTGGGGCTGCAATATGGTGTGGTGGGCAAGATATCATGATTCCAGCAGTTTTCCACACCAGCAACGGTCAGGTGTGTGATCCAGGAGAGCTAATCACCATAGGATAGAATCTGCATCTCCACCATCAGCTTGGATTGTCAGCTTTCTTCAGAATAATTAAAAAGAAAGTAGAGGAGGAGGAAAATGACTAAAGAAATCATCTTTGTACATTTTAATCTGAGCCATTTCTGAGCTGTGTGATAAGATAGGTTGTAGAAATGTCAGCTTCTCCTTATCTCTAATTGACTTAAGAAGAGGGAGCTCTAATCCTTGTGTGCACAGGAGCCTGGAATGGAGAGATGAGGCCAATTGATTCCTACTTTTTAATTAACAGATGAGCTGCTTAAAGACAATAGTATATTGGGGGCGGTTTGGGAGCAGGAGGGAATGTGAGGGAGGGTCATCTCCATGGCAGTGACATTTCAAGCAATATAGCGAGTATCAGCATTTGATTTGAATCAGGGACTGGAGCTGAGCTAAGAATTACATACTGTGCACGGGTATGGTCACAGAGACTCACAGTCAAGGTGACAAAGCTATTCTTACTTCTTTCCATGGCCTAATAAGAAGATCCTTTTTATTAATAAATCACACCTCAAGGTGTGTGTTTGAACAACTGCTTTTCATACTTTCTTCCAGATATGTGCTTGTCCAAGGGACATCAATAACATTGGTGGTTTGAACAATGCTGTAACAGTGCGGTTTGGTCCTGAGCTCAAAAATCAAATGAGTAGAATTCCAGTAATTATGCCTGCTCCATAGCTGATGCACTTGTTTGAAAGCCTCCAGGCCACACAGAGCTGACCACCTGTCTTGTCTTTGTGCTTAGTCTAAATGGAGAATGGGCTATTGTCTGAATTACTGTAAAGTATTCTAATCTCAAACCCTAGCTTGTTTGATTGATTCCCTCATTTTCTACAGAATACCTTCCATTTTCCCATTGCCCTCTCTGGGAGCTGGATTTCTTTTCTTTTTTCTTTTTTTTTCTATTTTTCTCTCTCTCCTACATACTCTCCCTCTCTCTCTTTCTCTTTCTTTCTCTCTCTCTCTAAACGTGGCCTCTGCTGGGGCTTGAACTCAGTGCCTGGGTGCTGTCCCTGAACTGCTATTGTTCAAGGTTAGCTCTCTACCACTTGTGCTACAACACCACTTCCAGCTTTTGCCAAGTAGTTTATGGGAGATAAAGAGTCTCACAAATGGGGCTGGGAAGGTGGCTCAGTGGTAGAGTGCTTGCCTTGCATGCAAGAGGCCCTGGGTTCGATTCCTCAGCACCACATAAGAAAAAAAGAAAAAAGCTGGAAGTGGCACTGTGGTTCAAGTGGTAGAGCGCTAGCCTTGAGCTGAAGAGCTGAGAGACAGCACCCAGGCCCAGAGTTCAGGCCCCATGACCAGACCCCTCCCCCCCCACCAAAAAAAAAGAGTCTTACAAACTTTCTTGCCTGGGCTGTCTTCAAATTGCAATCCTTAGATCTCAGCCTCCTGAGTAGCTGGGATTACAAGTTGAACTACTGGAGCCCAGCTTGGATTACTATTCTGAATTCTTCCCACTCTACTTTTGTTATAAGTCCTATGTCAACTTGGTCAAGTCCATGGTCAGATTTTTCCTTTCTTTTTTCATGATCATCACTACTACCAAGACATTCTCATTGCCATACCCATTGTCCATGTTGCTCCCTTGGCATACCTGTCTGTTTAAGCATGAAAGATGTGATTTAAGTCCTACATGTTGATGTTTGAAGTCAATCCTGCCCAAATTGGGGGTCAAAAAGAAGAAAAAAAACCTCTCTATTGTGTTAGCTTAATTAGACTGTAGATGCCTTAGATGACTTCTTTCTTCTCTGAGTATTTTGAAGATCTTGTCATTCCTTTCTTCTGCGGGTTCATGTAATCATAGACCATATTGCTGCTTCTTTTTTTTTTTTTTTTGTCGGTCGTGGGGCTTGAACTCTGGGCTTGGGCGCTGTCCCTCAGCTCTTCAGCTCAAGGCGAGCGCTCTACCACTTGAGCTACAGCGCCACTTCCAGTTTTCTGGTGGTTTATTGGAGATAGGAGTCTCATGGTCTCTCCTGCCCGGGCTGGCTTTGAACCGCGATCCTCAGATCTCAGCCTCCTGAGTAGCTAGGATTACAGGCGTGAGCCACCAGCGCCCGGCTCCATATTGCTTCTAACATCATCTTTCAGCATGTTCACAGAAGGTAATGATTATTCCTTTGTTTGGTTTTTCAGTTTGTCTTGGTTTGGTTTTTTGAGATACTTCCTTGTTATATACCTCAAAATGGCCTTGAACTCAAAGTCTTCCTGCCTTCAACTCCCAAATGCTGAGATTACAAGCATACATCACCACACCTGGCACATAATGGACTTTTAATTAGTGTTCTTAATATCTTAATACATGAGAGACAGGGACATGGATTAAATAGATTCTGAATGTTTACACTTCCAGGATTTAGAGATCTGACTTTTCTGCAGATTTGGGGAAGAATAAATAAAGTGGTTTATAATGACATTCTTCTCATTTTATCATATATCCTGCTACTTCTGTCTTTAGGCTTCTTCTAACTTTGTGTATTTCTCTTTTGAATTTTTTTTTTGGTCAGTGGTGGGGCTGGAACTTTAGGCCTGGGCACTGTCCCTGAGCTCTTCAGCTCAAGTCCAGTCCTCTACCACTCAAGCCACAGCGACACTTCCAGTTTTCTGGTGGTTAATTAGAGATAAGAGTCTCACAGACTTTCCTGCCTGAGCTGGCTTTCAAGAGAGATCCTCAGATCTCAACCTCCTGAGTAAGCTAGAATTACAGGTATGAGCCAACAATGCCCTGCTCTCTTTTGCTTATTAATGACTTTTCCCAAACTGATATTAGTGAGTCATATCAATCTAGGAATATACCTTTCCTCTCCACCAGAATTAATACAAGATTCTGTGTGTGTGTGTGTGTGTGTGTGTGCAAATGTGTGCGTGCACGCCCATGCATGCCCATGCATGTATGCTGGTACTGGACCTTGAACTCAGGTCTTCACACTCTCGCTGGCTTTTCTCAAAGTTGATGCTTTACCACTTGGGCAACACTACCAATTCTGTCTTTTTATTGTTTTACTGGCTTCAAACTTCCATTCTCTGATCTCAGCCTCTTGAGTACTAGGATTACAGGAATAAGCCATCAGCACTTGGCTTGATAGGAGATCTTTAAGGATGGTGTCTTAGTCCTTTTGCTGTTGCTGTAACTGACTACCATAGGCTAAGCAGTTCATAAAGAATAGAGATGTTTAATTTGGGTTCTGGAAGTATGGAAATATAAGATCAGAAAAGCATTTTGGCAAGGGAGTTTGGGGCGGAGCTCACCCCATGGTGGAAGGGCAGAAAAGCAAGCAAAGTCATGCCAGAGAGGAAACAGCAGGTTTTGGTTCAATTTGCAACATTGACTCTTAGGATGATAAACACATTTCTGTAATGAAATTAATTTATCCTCATGACCCAATCACTTTTTTGGATAATTTTTAAAAAATCATTCTTGAGTAGTTGTTCTAGGGGATTTTAATTCAACATGTCAGTTTATGAGTACAATGCATCTTGATCACTGTCACCCCTTCATGATTCTCCCCAATCTTTCCCAACCCCACCCATCCCCTCAAATTTCCTAGTTTCATTTTCATATATTTACATTAAATATTATGACTGAATTCACTCACCATTCCTCTCTATTCATCTATTCTTTCCCTTAAAGAGCCCACTTGTTGATACCATTTACAGTGGCAATTAAACTCCAATATAAACATTAGAGAGAGAGATTCCAATAGCAGATGGGTACCATGTTTTATTCAATGAGGTTGGTTCATAATAGTAATAATAATGATAATAAAAATAATACTTGACATTTAGTAATTGCTTGCTTTATGTCTGAGATTGTACTATGCTTGTTACATGTTTACTTCACTTAATGCTCACATACATTCTATGAGAAAGTTATTGTTTTATTTGCATTTTTATAATTAAGGAAATAGCAACTGAGAAGTGATAAGGGATTTTGCAGATTTTGTACAACTACTTCAATGCCTGAGATGTCTAGTCACTGTGCAGTACAGTGTTTCTGCATCTACCTCAGTAAGTGGCAACAGTAAGTTAATGGGTTCTATTTTTTGACTGTATGATGAATTAAAACAGGCAATCTGCATATAGTCCTGGTTCTTGCTTGAACAATTTCTTCTAATCCAGCACTTATCATACATTCCAAAACAGAGTCAGAGCTCAGTTACTATCTAATAAATAAATGGTAAATGAATGGATGATTGGACTTCCAGAAGTCTCTTCTAGCTTGAACAGTATATATTATAGTTTTTGCTAATCTCTCTTTTTCTCCCACCTGCCATTCTAAACCCTATGCATAGACATTGGGTTTTGCTCTATCTTTTGTTGGTTCTAACTGCTTAGCGTGTAAACATTCCCTCATGAGTTGTATTCTTCATAGTACCTAGTTCAGTCCTAGGATGTAAAGGGTACTCAGCAAATCCAGTCAGAATTGCATTTGAGTATTGCTTTAGCATCCTTAAGCCTCAAAGAAGACTGAAATAGAAGTAGCTTCCTGTATTTCCGTTTCCATCTTTAGAGTAACTACTATGTGTTTTCTGCTAAGCAGATGTTTTTGACAGGTCAGGGAACAACATCCATGCTGCTGGCTTAAGGCACAATTTGACATACTGCCACTGTATACTTACCATTGGCCTGTAAATGCTGGTCTCTAAAGAGAAAGTGTGTTTATGTCATTCTTAGTAAATCCAAAGGGCAAGGATATAAGAGATAGACCCAAAGGCAACTGATAAAATTCTCCTAACTGAATGAATATGGTTCCCTTAGATGATTAGAAACACCAGCACACAGTCACATGCAACACTGAGACATGCACACACACACACACACACACACACACACACACACAAGCACATATATATGCATATATATATGTATATATATATATATATATATATGTAAGCAGGCACATATATGACCAACCTCAGCTCTTTTTGGTTTGTTAAGCTACTTTTATTCTAACAGAAAAAAATATCCTTGCTCCTTCCTGGATATGGGAAGAAAAACAATCTGAGCGATGAAGTAGAATAGAAAAATGCAGACAGGTTCACTGGTGCCCAAGGAAATCAAAAACAGCCACCGGTAATGTCAAGCCCCATACTGAAACCAATGCAGATCAATACATATATTGGCTTCATAGTGTATTGATCCTTATATTTTCTAAGAAATAATTAAGACACAAGTGAAGAGGAAGATGAGGACATCTGCACCTAAAATAGTTGCCCACCTTTCCTTAGATATTCTCTGTATCCAGCTTGTTTATAACCTCATAAATGATTTATTCTTGGATGAATGAAATTTTGTACCCTATTTAGCCACTCTCCTCCCCACCTAAACATCAAAAGTTCTACATCTCCACCCATATTGAAGAAATAGACCATATGTTTTACTCCATTGGACCCAGATTGATTTGTTTTGCTTATTGCCTCTCTGTGCTAATGAGGTTTCCAGCATCTCAATAAGCACCTAAGATAATTTATAATAATTTAATAATTTAGAAATGTTTTCTTTGGCTCATACTTTTGGTGGACAATTCCATAACGAATTGTCCCTGGTGCTTTGGGTCTGTGGCAGCACATCACGAGGACAATGTTGTGGAGGAGACTGCTCACTCCATGATAAGACAAGAGCAAATAAGAGAAAGAAGAAGATATAAGGGTCCCACAATCTCTTTTTGTTTCCACAATCTCTTTTGAAGCCATGCCCTTAATAACCTAATATCCTCCCACAAGTTCCAACTCCTCTTAAAGTTCCAACACCTCCCAATAGTTCTAGGACTGAAGCCTTTAAACAGGCGAGCATTTGGGTGAAACATTCGAGATCTAAACTATGAGTTCTATACCTTGAAATTCCTCTGCCATCAGAAATCAAGTTATCTCATAATGCTGTGCCCATTCCTTTATGACGTGGACCATGCCTATTTTCCTGGCCTTGCTCATTGCCTGTTGTGTAGGAAGTACTTAGGAAACCTAGGCTGAACATACAAGTGAAACTAAGTCTAGATGGACTCAAGACACACCTAGACTATTTTAACTACTCCTCCCCTGCCCTCCTGCCTACAAGAAGCTTGAATGAGGATCCAAGGGCAAAAAGAAAAGAGAAAAAAATACATTTGCTGTGGAAGTTACATAGTGAAGTTTAGTGCCTTTCACAAGGAAAACTTACCAGTTATTTAATTGGGGGACTTAAAAGCTCACAAAAGAGAAAGAAGGGTGGGAAAATAAGAGGGAGAGGAAAAGCACGTTCTCCATTATAGGGAGGGCTGGGACCATGAACAAAAGCTCTGCGATTCACCAAGAATAGAAGCTTAAAGCACTCCAACTGCATGCCAAGGCACCGGAGGGCCTGCCAGCCTCAGCTCATGTGGGGCACTTGCCCTTTGATGGAGCCAAGGCAAGGGATTTTAGCAGCAAATGGTGCCCTTAGAGCAGCTGTGTTGGGGGCCATCATGGAGCAGAACCCCTAGCTTCACACTTAGCCCAACTCCGTTCCTTCCTCACTGCTACAGGAAGGAAAGTAAAGAGTTAGTTATTGAACTAGGTTCACTAAGATTATGTTGCTGTAGAGGTAGTTGACACAGAAAGAACAATACTGGGGCAATTCAGGAAGAAATCTGAGTTGCTCCTTTTTGCGGGTCAAAGGAGAAGGGAGAAGGGGAGGGAGTAGAGATGGACCATGAGAAACCAAGGTAAGAGGTCTTTGTAATGCATGGAGACGCTGCCAGGAGCTAAAGCTCCCCATGTAATTAATTAATCCACACTGTTATCATTTAATGTGCATTTGTTATTCCCAAATCACAGATGAGGAAGCTAAAATTCCAACAAAGCTAAATAAATAGCAGCACCAACGTTCCATTGCTGAGCAGGTCACTACTGGAAGCCCCCCAAGTCAGATGCCGCAGCCCTGTGCACTGAAGCAAAACATGTGGAAGAAAGAAAACACTCTTTTGCTTTCCTTGATCTTTCTCTTCCACTATCGCAATTGTAATGTCTTACTCTGAGTTGCCTGTTCCCTCTGCACAGGACTCAAATCCAAACAGAACAAAATGAAAAAAAAAGTCTCTAAGACCAACTAGTCTAATTAAATATTTATAGTACTCCAACTGTGAGTTAAGAATGGTACCTTGAGCTGAGGATGCAAAATGGAGAAAAACATTATCCCTGGCATAAGGGAACTCCCAGATCCCCTAAAGAAATCATTGTTAAGGTAGTGTTGAAATAAGGGAAATGTGAAATTCTTTAAGAAAACAAGTAGAGGAAGAGTAAATCTTCTGATGTGAAGAGAAATAGCCAAAACAGATATTGTTGAGGGCCAAGTATGGAAAGACATTCCAAACAGAGAAAACAAGCACAGAAGCACAGAGTAAGACAGGGGATGTACTTCGGAGGTTGAGATCCACCAGAATATTTGATGGAGACAGAGTAGAGGTGACAGTCAACCTTTAAGATTGTTGCCTTAAATATCTGTTTGTTTCTTGAGCAGTAGATATGATGAGTTTAATGTATTGTTAAAATGTATAACAAGCCAGGCATCAGTGGCTCAAACCTGCAATCCTAGCTACTCAGGAGGCTGAGATCTGAGGATCATGGTTCAAAGCCAGCCTAGGCAAGAAAGTCTGTGAGACTCTTATCTCCAATTAACGACCAGAAAACTGGAAGTGGCGCTGTGGCTCAAGTGGCAGAGCACTAGCCTTGAGCTGAAGAACTGAAGGACAGTGCCCAGGCCCAGAGTTCAAGCCCTAGGACCAATTGCCATTTTAATCATTTTTTAAATGTAGAACTCAGTGGTCTTAAGCCCATTCACAGTGTTGTACATCAATCTCCAGAACTTTTTTACCATCCCCCAATATATATTCTGTCCTCATGAAACAAACATCAACCTTACCTCCTTCTAGTCCCTAGTATCTTCTATTCTACTTTCTGTTTTTATGAATGTACCAATGCTAGGTATTTTAAATAAAGTGAGATTGTACAATATTTGTTCTTTTTGAAAACTGACTTATTTAATATTTTAAGATTCATGGGATGACATATATCAGAATGTCATTCTTTTTTCATGGCTGAAAGATATCACAGTGTACATATTAACCACATTGTTTTTATCCATTTATCTTAGACTTGGCTGAAGGTTAGGTTGTTTCTATTTTTTAGATACCATGAATAATGTGGCTTTATAATTTAGGTGTGTAATTGGTCTAGGTCATGTGAACTTTTTAAATTTTAATTTAAAAAAATGGTGTGTGTGTGTGTGTGTGTGTACCAGTCCTAGGACTTGAACACAGGGCCTGAATTTTGTCCCTGAGTATTTTTTACTCAAGGCTAGAGCTTTGCCACTTGAGCTACAGTTTCACTTCCTACTTTTTGGTAGTTTATTGGAGGTAAGACTTTCACAACCTTTCCTGCTTGGGCTGGTTTTGAACCACGATCCTCAGAACTCAGATTCCTGAGTAGCTAGCATTCCAGGCATGAGCCACCAGTGCTCAGCCTTGTGTTCATTCCTGTTTCATTTTTCATTGAACTGTCATATCTTTTTCCACAGTCATGGTTCTATTTTATATTCTAACCAATTGTGTGCCATCATTTTAATGTTGCCAAATAGTCACATTTGATGCATTTTGTTTTTTTAAATAATCTACTGGAAGTTTTTTCCTTAGCTATTCTAATGGACATGAGACAGTTAGCTTATTGTGGTACCTAATTTCTCTTTTCTTTATGTTTTGACAGTTCTGGAGACTGAACTCAGGGCCTTACACTTGCTAAGCAAGCACTCTACAACTTAAGATTGGCTCCCAAATCAAAAGCATTCCAGATCTTGATATGTCCTGACTATGCTGTTCTGAGGGGGCCTGGACATTATATTCATTGTCTTTATTTGGCTTTTTTGGTTGTTGTAGGTACTTGGATTTGAACTTATGGCCTTCTGCTTACTAGGCAGATACTTCACTACTTCTCTCAATTCTTATTGTGGTTCTATTTTGCATTTCTCCAGTGATCACTAATATTGGGTTAGTGGACAATTACATATTTTGGACCCTTGTCTGTTTAAGTCATCAGGTCATATTTTAGCTGTTTGATTTTATTATTATTGTTATTTATAGATGTAAATTTTTGGTATTAAGGGCTCTGGCACTGGAGTTAAATGTCACCACTAACTGTGCAGGGCTTATTGTTTTTTAAGTTTAATAAAAATCCAGCTCTGCCTTGTTGGATGTGAGTATAGAAAAATATTTAAATAGTCTTGTCATTGTTGGCGTTGTTATGCATTTTCTTATATCTCTGGAATAAGTGGCTTTCCCATAGTCCCCTATGACCAAGGGTAATAAACTCATCGCAGACACAGAATACTAAACAAAATGAAAACCCAGAGAAACCACTGTGAAACAATCTGAGGATGTAAATCATATATTGTGAAAGCCATTGGATTAGAAACACATTATCCTTGTCTGATTCGCTAACACCCACATGTTCCAAGTAAGCTTCAAGTTTGATTTACATCCTGACATTTAAAGAAATAGGAAAGGGTGATCCAGCATCATCTTGATAAATGCTTTCCTCTATGTCTGTAATACCAGCCCAGGAGAACAATAGGGTAGGCATCGCCAATCATGTAAATGGGGTACCTGGGCCAAGGAAAGCCGGCCCTCTAGCTGGACGATTCTCTGCCTAGCCATGACTTAATCTTGTGTAAATATGTAAAGCAGAGCAGCCCCCTTGTTCTAATGGATGTAGTCCAGCACCGAGGGTTTGAATTCCTAATTTCAGTCATAGCCCTGCCATGTATTTTGGGAGACCTTGAGCTTCCCTTCTGTAAAATGGAGACGAGAGTTATACCTGTAGTTTTGTTACAGGATCTGTATGAAACAACACTGTATGCATTGTCCATATGACAGGAAATGCTAAACAATCAGAATGAAGGGGAGGAGGCAAAGGACACACACACACACACACACAGCTTTTGTCCAGCACTAAATCAGATGTTATTTGATAGTGGGATATTAGTTTGCTTTGCTTCCTTGTAAATTTAAAGGCCTTTCTCCAATTGCATGGATCTGCAATTGAGGCCCCTAGAGGCCAGCATTTCCCTTGGTCAGAGTTTCTCCTTCCTTGGGTTTGGACCTTGTCAGGCAGCTCTGCACCATAGGCACTAATCCATCACAGCTCTTCTCAGAGGGAGGTTCAGCTGCATTTGTGGATTCAGAATTAAATCCCTCCGATCCCCCAATCCAAGTGAACAGCTGGCAGTAGATATGATAGCAAGGAAAGAAGTCGTCACTTCGTTGGATGTTACCCTGAATAATAAGTGAACTGCTTATAACATTTCTGAGAGCTTCAGAAACTGCCATCACCCAGCCTCTGCCGCCACCTGGCCATTCAGCAGCATAGGTGAAATAGAACAGATACACCTGGATCGCTTGTACGAATGGTGACGCATTAATTAGAACACACACAGACACGCACACGTAAATACATATGCACACATACACATGCATGCACATACTGGCTTCAGAAGCAAGCTTTATTCTCTTACAACCTGAAGCAAGTTATAAAGCATCTCTGAGTCATGGTCCTCTCTACAAAATGAGGATAATATTTTACCAAAGATTTCCTGTTAGGATTAAAGATGCCACCGTGGGAGAGGTCTTGGCTTATCATAGGTACCAATCACAGATAGTGCTTGAATTCGTCACTTAACAAACAGAAACGCACATTTTTCATTCTCTCCCCAAATAACAAGCCTTTGTATGATATTTGGGGGAGAAGACAGGAGTCAGTGGGGAAGAAAGAAACTTCCCCAGTGATCACACTGCTTGCTCCTCTCAAGCACAGAGCCATTACTGGAAAGCCATTTGCAGAAGTGGTTATACCAGGGCCTCTGCAGGAAGAGAGGTATGCTTGGTGGAGCCAGTCACCCCGCCTGAGTGAGTGCCCGGAGCACAAAGACCTTCTGAGCATGCTGAGCCCTGGATGACTGTGGATTCAGCCCGCCCCTGGCTGCACAATCACGCGGCACAAATCCCTGTATTTTCAATGGAAGTTGCTGCTCCGGTGGTGCTGAAGAGAGAGAGGAGGAAAGGAAAAAAAAAACAAAAACAAAAAAAACCCTTTCTTTGCAAGTAGGTTTCCTCTGCAACCACCACTGAATATGTCCTTAAAATTCACATTGGATTTGCCTCTCAGGGTCCTCAATGCTGCTCACAGAGGGAAAGTGGAAGAGCTCATTTATCTGCATGCCTCTGTGGCCCAGGGTGGTCCAGGTGATGTGTGTTAGTTATCTGGGACAGTAGAAGCATGAGGAGCCCTAGGTAGAAAAAGGAGTTCATTAATCAGGGCATTGATTGAGCTCTTACTAAGAGCCAGGCTCTATGCTTGGCACAGTAAGGGGATAAAAAACAATGCTCAGTTTAGACTTCCAGTGTCTTAAATGCTAGCAAAGGGTCATCATGGAACACAATATGTTAAAGAGCAATATAAGAAACAAACAAAAAACACAATCCAGTAATATAGGAGATGTCACACAAGACTCTGCACCGTGATTAATTGCCAAATGACTGGCAAAGCATTAAGTTCTAAGGGTAGGAATCAATCAGAGTGTAGTTATTACCAGCCTCCTGCAAGCCTCTGACCACAAAACAAGCAGGGATTCTTTAGGACTCTTTCCTTCACCGCATCATCCATTCAATGTAACACAAATGGAAGAAAGGTTCCCATCACACACTCCATCCCCTTTATGCCAGGGACACAGGCTCGATGTTACCATCTCCAAAGGAAAAAGGCACGAATACAATCTCCTCCGTAAAAGATTGAGGTGTCCTATCCTCCTGTCTATCCACCCCTCTCACGCAGCCTCAATACTGTCCGTGTATGTGCCTCCTTCCTGACCCCTCACCACCTCTCCAAACACAGGGCCTGTACTCTTTTGCTTAGAAGATTTCCCCTTTGTTTATTAGGAGGTTTGACACCCAGTAACCACTTCCAATGATGCGGTTCTGCCAATGTTCACAGAATCCTACAGATTTCTCATATTGTCATTTCCACACTTTGCTGATATCTGTGGTAGAGTTGTCAAAAAGCTAACGAAACACAGGAGTAGATTGAGTGGTTAGGTGTTCACATTTCCCAAGAGGAAGAAGGTAATGGTGGTAACAATAGACTGCAATCTGGTCTGGATTTTGCCTGGAGTCTGGTCCATCGAGGAATTGACCTGGGAGTCAAGGATTGGCTTTGCCAAGCAGCAGAGTTGATTCAAAAGTGTAAATATACTATCAAGGCAAACAGCAGGTTTGAGCCAAATCCCTCACTAGCCCTGTGATTGAAGTTAGTTCTTCTTTTATCCTCTAGGTTTTTTTTGTGGGTTTTATTTTTGTCATTGTTTTTTGGTTTTAAGACACCCCCTATTATCTAGTAATTAAGCTAATGATCATTTGGCAAGACTGGGCTATGTAAGGCAAGCCCCACTGCACATGTGTTCCATGCTCATTCACAGGTTTTTGTTTTTTAATCAGGTGCATATGAAATTTTCATGAACTGTTAAATAGAGAAAAACACCTAAAAGCATACTAGAGGTCATGGTTGAGCAAGACCACACATGTTTTCATGACTAGTTGGAACCAAACATCTCCCCCTCTCCCCACCATTTCTATTTTCAGGATGTAAAACAATTACAGACACTGGGGTGACCACCACAAAAGGGGGCCTTTAGGGACGTTTCTGATCTGGAGATGATTCACTACACATCTGTCCAATGCATTCCAGCTTTCTGATCACTTCTGTCCTTTATGTCCCAGTTCCCTAGATCAGTGGGAAGAGGCTGTGTTCAGTTATAACTCTCCTTTTTCCTTAGGCAGATCCAGTGGTTGAACAGGTCACTGACATCTAGAATCTATAAAGTATACTAGTCCCATTCTATGGGGCAAAAAAGATGGGTAGTGGTCCAAGACAATTAGGTACAACACAGCCTCGTGCCCCTAAGATTTCCATAGCTTATTATGTAAGTGCTACTTAACTCAATAACAAATCCAATAAGGGAAAACAAAGACATACAAGTGGGAAGAACCCACAGTCAGCAATTACTCACTTAGCATCCACTCTATTTGTTCAACATCCACCTGGCCATTGAAGGAGACACATCTGTCAAATGCAGGGCCTAGAATATGGAAAGCACTTCATAAATGTACTGCATAAACTGGGTGTCAGTAGCTCACACCTGTAATCCTAGCTACTAAAAAGACTGAGATCTGAGGATTGTGGTTCAAAGCCAGCCCAGGCATAAAAGTTCATGACACGCTTATCTCCAATAAACTACTCGAAAATGCCAGAAGTAGTGCTGTGGCTCAAATGGCAGAGCACTAGCTTTGAGCACAAAGAGGCTCAGTGTCAACACCCAAGCCCTGAGTTCAAGCCCATAGGACCAGCAAAAAATAAGTGCTGAAATGCATGAATGAATACAAGATTTTTCTTCATTTTATTTGAAAGTCATTGAACCTACAGAAAAAATATGAAGGGATTTTACAATCAACACACATAAATGTATTACCAGTTTCAAAATATGAAAGGATTTTACAATCAACACACATAAATGTATTACCAGTTTCTGCCACTAAATTTTTTTTTAATTTTCTTTATCAGATAGTCATCTATCTATGAGCTATTCATCCATCAATCTGACATATGATTTTACCAGATATATATTCTACTTAAAAATATGATAGATGCATGTGAAACAGTTACTCATAATTTCCCCCAAAGAGTGCTAGAGACACAGACACACAGCTGGATGGAATTGAGAAGGTGCTTGTTCATTGCAACAAATTATTTGAGACTTCTTCATGAGCATGTGGGACCTTGAAGAGTGTGTAAGACTTGGACAGCAAGAGTAACAAAAGATAGTTTTAGATGGCAGGAATCCTGCAAGTAATGTCATGAGACCACCCATCCCAGAAAAAATAAAGATGATTAGCATCATTCTGACCATTATCACACATCCATTCTTTTCTGAATGATGCTGTACAGATGGCCCATGGACTCAACCCTATTATCATCAGCATTAAGGATCAAAGCTAGATGTGACTACCTAGAAAGAGCTTTAGACTCTGAGAATACACTCATCTTTTGGAGTGACTTCCAGGGGGATTCAAAGAGATTGGTCCAGAGGGATGAGTTTTTCACCTAAAATGGATGTTAAGGAGAAAGATAGTACTAGGTATGCATGGGAAGTTGAATAAATGGTTAAGAAGGCAATGGTTTTGCCACTCTTTCTTGGCAGTACCGGATGAAGACCAGAAAGCTTATCTGCTTGCCTCCTGAGGAGGAAAAGTAACACAGACTTGAGAGATTTGCTGCCTAGGAAAAAAGGGAGAAAAGGGAGCAGACAGCAGAATACGGGAGACACAGCTGATGGAGCATGAACTGACAAGCTTGCAAAATATCATTGCTCCCACTCTTTGTGCCATCTTGGAAAGAGGCTTGTGAAGACCGGCTTTAAAATGCTCTTATTACTTCGGGTCCTTCCTGGGACATTTGCTGGTAATGGGAGTCAGACATGTCCCCAGCTATGTTTAACAGGCAGACAAGAGAAGGCACAGAGCAATTACTGAGTGTGTCTGCACAATTTTGAAAAACAGTCACCTGTCCTTTGGCAGGAGAGGATTTGGCTGCCTGCAGCTGGAACATTCTGTCTTGCTTTTGTTTTTCCTTTGCTTTCTCTCTCTCAGAGCTGCCCTCCTGATTCCCCTGCATTGTGTCTATGCCCTTTGAGTCATTTCCAGAAGCCTGGACCTCATCTGTTGGGGTGCATGGTAGAAGACACATATCTTCACTTGGTGGTGGTCTCATGGTCCTGTTCTAACTGGCACAGGGGCAGGAGATCTGGTGTTCACACACACAAAATTAAATAGACACTTGACCTGTCAATGGTCCAGCCATGCTCAGCTGGGAAGAACTCATGCAAGCCAGTGGAGGGATAAACTCATTCATTTTGTAGTACTGCCTCTGTGTACTTGTAAGATGGAGAACACTCACTATTTTCACTGGCTATTAGGATCTCCATATTTATTGCTTGTTTCTTACCACTTGGGAGAAGGGAAGAGAAGCAAACAACTTCCTCCATTTGAAATGTTAGACATGGACCTGTGAAGGTTACCCTCCCTCACCTGTCCACTGGCTGTTGCAAGAATGCATAGATATTCAATGTTAGAAACCAAGTGTTTGAGGAATTTAAGCACCCATGTCCTGGGTAGTGATAAAGGATTTTGGTCAATGCCACATGACTTGTCAATGGCTGTCGAACTAGAATTATTATCTATAGAATCTTACATTGCCTTTCTTACCACTGTACCAGGTGAGCTCTACTTCTATTCAAGAATTTTATGATGTCTAGGTGATCTCAATCTGTCGCAGGTTCAGTACAAGCAGTTTGCACATGGAAACCTCACAATTCCACTGTGAAGTAGGATTTACCCCTATTGGTTCAGTGGCTGGCCATGGCTGGGAAAGCAGAACCAGGGGAGAGGCAGCCACCAGCCAGCCTTTAGGATGGCACCCTCTGGTAGAAGTATAGATACAGAATAAATTCAGTGTGGTATGAGGGACGACGTAGTACATACTAGCTGTGTATGGAAGGACAAGATGAGAATGATTTGGTCAACAGGTATGAAGTTTCGTTTAGACAGATGGAATACGTTTTTGAAATCTATTGCTTAGCAGAGTGACTGGAGTTAATGATAATATGTACCTTGAAACTGTAGTAAATTTCAAATGTTTTTGCCATAAAAAAGTGATAAGCATGCATTCGAGGGGATAGATATATTAGCTTGATTTAATCATCTGCAGTATATCAACACACTATGTTGCACCTCATACATTTTTTAGCTGTCATTATCAATTTAGAAAGCGAGGTAAGAAAAGGGGCTGTCTGATCAAGGAACCAGGGAAAACTTTTTAAAAGTTACCTTCTAAGCTGGGCGTGGGTGGTTCATGCCTATCTATAATCCTAGCTACTCAGGAGGCTGAGAACTGAGCATTGTGGTTCAAAGCATAAAGTCCCTGTGAGACTCTCATCTCCACTTAACCACTCAAAAAAATGAAAGTGGAGCTGTGGCTCAAAGCAGTTGATCACTAGCCATGAACAAAATTGCTCAAGGATAGCACCCAGGCCCTGAGTTCAAGCCCCACAACTGACAACAGTAAAAAAAAATGTTACCTTCCAGAAGCATGTCAGCTGAAATTTACCTTGGGAAGGCATTTCAGCAGTAGCAAGAGCATGAAGTAGGTGGTGTGTGGATTTGGGATGGAAGCAAATGTCCATGACGTAGGCATTGTGTAGGGATAATGGACAGCGAGGCTGGAAAGGGAGCAGTCACTCATATTTGTTAGAGCATAAAATCTGTGGGGCATTATCATAGTTCTGAATCTGGAACAATATGGTAGACTAAGATGGGCAACACACACACACACACACACACACACACACACACACAAATTAGGCCATGATGACAGTGGTAGTCAAATGCTTTATTTGATGAGACACTATTTGAATTAAGTCCTCCAAAATAAGGAGAAGCCAACTCTAGAGAACATTAAAGAATTCTCTGGGCAAAGGAAAAGCAAAGGAAAGGCTCTGAATTCAGGATAAGGGGGGCCCTTATGGAAAGAATGTGGAGTCTAACATCAGAGAAGCTGGAGCTGTTGACCCAAGGCCAGATCATAAAGAGCCTTGAAGTTCATGGAGAAGACTGAGTTGTATTCCAAGTGTTCTGAAAAATCTCCTGTCTATTCTCTGGCCTCTGCCTCTGTCTTGGACCTCATCTCCATGGGAACAACTCATCTTTGTTTGCCTGTGGATATTCAGGTTTAACACTAGAGGTACCAAACCTATTGAGCACCCTTAGTTCTTTGACTTGATCACTAAGGTACTAGCACAGTTATTTAGGGTTCCTTTGTAGGCTCCTAAATAACCAAGAACAACCAGGGGGATGCATTAGAAAACAGAGGACCATTCAAAATTTCTCAGAACAAGGCTAATGTAATAAAGCTGTTCAATATTTTAAAAGATACCAACAACTTGTAGAACCATTCAGTTTATGTAAAGATGCTTTTCAGTTGAAATTTGACGATTCATTTGGATACAGAGAGGGTCATAGGCCAAAAGGCAACACCCTCTCTTGTAGCATTGGTTAGACCTTGTATCTTTATTCCTCATTCTTCAAGACTGGAAGATACAGATTCAGAATAGCTTTTCCTTAGATAGGTGCAAAGTCTGAATAAAGATCTTGCTCCTTTAAGACTTTTTATCAAGGTAATGGAATTCATGATCTCACAATCACATAAATCACTGCCAGCCCCCTTAAGTCAATTCATATTTCTGTAGTTCGTTAGTGGCTCGGGAGGAAATTGCATTTATTATAATTGCCTCTAATTGCACCAGATTAGTGATTACAATTATTGATGGCAGCTGATTATTCATTAGCATCAAATCAATTCCCGTGCTTCCTCATTACTCAAAACAGTAACTCTGATGAGAAGAGGTTTGAAGGAGGCCTGGTCCACTTTCTTCTCTGCATGGCAGGCCTCCTCTCGTGCTGTTTCAAAACAAACACCTGAAAACAATTTAGCACTTAAAGTGACAGAGGACCAGCTTGCTTGTTCCCCATCCAACACTAAATCCTACGACCAATACTGAATAATGAAATTACAGAATCTACTAAACATCAACAAAGGATATTTGGAGGCCCCAGAATGCTTCAGATTTGCTAGCTTTCCCAAGATACCCCTCTTGGTGGTGTACTTGGAAGTTCAGAGTACCCTAGACCAACTATTTTGGAATATCATTACCTAAAGTATCTAAAGAGCTATGCTGACCAGACTTTTAGTTTCCTGTTGAGTCCTTACAAGTTTTGTAAAGTCAGATAATACATTTATCCTCCCTGAGTTGAAAATTACCTATATGTATATAAACAAGCTGTGAGAACTTCTCAGCTACTTGTTCACCACTCTACACTATCATTTGGAAGAGATCTTCAGAAAAGAACCCAATGAATATTTAAGAAGTGAAGGCATGAGAACACTTCCTAGAAGTGTGGTGAGGGCTGAATTAGATCATATATTTAAAAGAGCTAGCATACAAGAAAAGAAGTTGCTCTGTAAACATTCCTCCTTCTTTCCCCTTCTACTTAACTTCCTCCATCCACTAATATCTAATTATCTTCATTTTGTGTGTATATGTATGTGCATGCTGGTCCTGCGGCTTGAACTTAGGGCCTGGAGGTTGTTCCTATTCATCTTTGCTCAAGGCTAGCACTCTACCACCAGAGCCACAGTTCCACATCTGTCTTTTTTGGACTTTTCTCTTTGTACACTGGATCAGAGTTACTGAAAGTATTGGTCCTGTGTCTTCTTGCCAGTAAACACTACTGCATTTTTGACAGAGCAACTTCCAAAACATGTATACCTCATTCATGCCAGACTTTGACTCTAAATTTGTAGATAGATAAGTAAATATTGACTTTGAAGAGCCCACAACCAAGTGAGTTGTCCATTCTCTTTCCATGTTTTGTTTTCATGAAAGGATGTACAGGTCTAAAAGGATGGAAACCCAGCTTGGTTTGGAGGGTGATAAAGGCAGATTTTGAAGTCATCTAAACATCTCCCAGTGTAAATTTCCAACTGAGGGATTATCACAGTAAGACAGAAACAAGCCACTTTGCATCTTAACTATGAATGTCTATGTGACTGAACCACAGCAATGACAAGGATGTGTACTGTTGACCAGATGCCCCATGGATCAAACCTCTCTGACTCAGACCTGGGAGGTACAGACTGTCTCTTACCAGCTGAGATATCAGCAACATGGACTTGTCTAAGAATGTTTCTCTAGGGTCTCTATAAGATCTTCTAGTTTCTTGGATGACACAGAGTCTTACCTTACCTTTTCCATGGTTTTCCACTTGACCAAATCTACCCTATGTTAGTGTCCTCATCTATCAGTGCTCCAACCTTTTTCATGAACCTCCCCCTCCCCTTAAGATTCAGTTTAGCGAAGCATTAATGCCTGTAGGCAATAGAGGCTGTTGATAATTACCTACACTGAGAGTCCCCTTCTGCCTGTACAGAAGAATGAGGGAAGTGAGATGAAGAAAAGAAGAAGGAAGAAGAGTAGGTGAAGAATGGGTAGCCATTCTTTCTCACCAGGACTTTGTCGTACATGAATTCCAAGGCTGATTTCTCTGGCTGCTTAAACTTGACCCATGCAGTGCATCTTACCCAAACTAGCTCCTCTAGGACAGAAAATAAGCAATGCAAATTACAAGGCCTAGAAGTTAGAAAACACATTTCTGGTACCCTTCCCTTTTAGCCTTATCCACAACTGTCAACAATACTGCAGCCATTAGGAAAGTAGAGGCATGCAGCTTCCTTGAGAAGAAGGAACTTATCACCTATCTCAGGTCCCTTCAGCATTCATTCATCTGAGCCAGCAGAAGCACTGGCATTTTCTCTAAACATTAGTGTTCCTAAGTTCCTGGCCACCTAAATATACAAGAGGAAATGAATCCTCTTCTCTAGCTGACTGGTTCTTCTACCTGCCCTGTCTTCTACATGAGGATAGCTCTTATTATGAAGGATGATCTTTTAAAGAGACACAATGTACAAGCATAGTATGGCTTCCATAGAAGAGCAGGATACACATATTTCATCATTGATCGGAGCACTGGGTAAGACCTTCTCAACAATACCTTTTCTTGGCACTTGTGAATACTCCCAACTTTGTTCCCCACATTCGCTGAAGCACACTCACTCTTCTAATGGCAACAAAACACTGGCCCTCTGGCTTGTGCTTAGTTACTTTCTGATGGCTGCTCACAGTGGCTAGAATCAGAGGAAAAGTTCTACCTGATGACTGGGCATCACCAGAGTTTAGGTTCACTGGTTTTGAAAACTACTTAAAACCTGCTAGTGGATCCCATGGGAGTTGGGAAGAGGCTATACTTCCATTTTCTTTAGCATAGGACCTCCTAGTTCTGAAGTTCCAGAAAAGCACAGGTTAGAGTCCCCTTCTCTTGCCCAGCCAGCTCTGTCAGCTGGCACCTGTGGCCCTGCATTTTCCTGGTAACAGTTGTTAAATGAGTCCCAATCTAGCCGCTTATGCAGGATGGCTGTGCAGTCAGAGCCTTCATCCTTATGGCAGGCACATTAATGCCAAGTTTGCTCATTCTAATTAATAACAGTCAGTAAACACCAAAGAGAGCTAATGATGATTACAGGCCGCAGCTCCTGCGTGTTAGCAAACACGCCAGGCAGGTGGCCTCTCCTCCCTTCCAGCAAAGAGGCTGGGTCTGGTTCTTACAGAGATGCCTTACCCCTCAAGGCCTCAGCGGATCTTGGGTTATTTCTCAGGCTATATCTTAAATGTATGTGTGTGTGTATGTGTGTGTGTGTGTGTGTGTGTGTGTGTGTGCATGTGTGGATGTGCATGATAACATATATCATATATAATATATAACATAATATATAGTATATAATATATATAAATATCATATATCTAATTTACATATAATCTATAGCATATTATATATTATACAATTGCCAAAAACATCATATAATTTTGGGATATGGAGTCCCTGTAAGTTGATCTCCTGGAAAGGATTGGTGTTACCTTTGGGACCAGATCACTAAGGAAAAAGAATTTTACTTCTTTAGGTTTCCTGTCCTTTCTCTCTGCGTTTGAGCAAAACAATGCTTTTACCTACTTTATATATTTTTTCAATCTCAAACTAACACAATCACTCTGAAAAGTTAAACGACTGCATGGGTTTGTTAGGAGGAAAGGCAGGAGCTGTCTTGCACCCTACTGGAAGACAGCATGGAATCCCCTTGGTTTAGCTGTCCACCTTCCTCATTGCTCCCAGATCCCTTTCTTCCAGAAGCTCCCACTGAGAATAGTCTTTTCTGTTCCTAGAACATAAATATTTTCATTCTGTTTACTATTTATTCTTGTTGTAAATCCGTCATTCTTTGACCATGTTTTTCTCCATCAGCTCTCTAGACTTCTTCTCATCCAATGGAAAAAAACATATATATATATATATATATATATATATATATATATGGGGCTTTAACTCTGAGCCTGGGTGCTGTCCCTCAGTTCTTCAGCTCAAGGCTAGTGCTCTACCACTTGAGCCTCAGTGCCACTTCCAGTTTTCTGGTGGTTAATTGGAGACAAGAATCTCACAGACTTTCCTGCCTGGGCTGGCTTTGAACCACTATCCTCAGATCTCAGCCTCTTGAGTAGCTAGGGTTAGGCATGAGCCACTGGCACTAGGCTAGGACTATATTTTTCTAGGTCCAAGAAAGCAAATGAGGAAGAATTTTGCTCCATGGAGCCACAGAGGGTAGCCTTCTGTTGGAATACATTTTTTTCTTAAGTTTTAGGCCTTGGGATATAAATACAAATCAACATCTCATGTCCAAATTGCACTTCAGTCAGAATTTCATCCTTTCCAGTATGATCCCTGCTTCATGGTCCCAGGTACATAGGGAGATGCAGAGAGCAGATCTGCTGGCCTGCGGGATCCTCCTCAGGGTGGCTGCTTAACCCAGGTCAATCCCAGAGTCTAAACATGAATTCTGAACACTCAATAAAGTATTGGTGCAGATGTGGGCACAGGCATTCCAGGGATTGGGGTAGGCAACTGTGACATCATATTCTTATTCACACTTTGATTCCTCCAAAGACCTCAAGCTCTTTGCCCTCTGTAATTATCTTACTACTTCTTTCTTATAAATAATTGCTCATTTACAATGTTACATTGGTAATATTTCTTGTTATTGTCACCGAAAAGTTCAAACAATGAAAACTATGTAAAACACTATTAATTTTAGAATGATAATAAACAGTTCTATGTTAAAAAAAATTGAGTGTGACTAGAATGGCTTACCATGTTATTGTCTTTTTAAATACATGAAAATGTTTTCTCTCTGTTTCTTTGTCTTCTTTCTTTTTTTAAATGTGCTTAATCTTTCCTCCAGTGTTTTTATTCACCTGTTTTTCTATCTCATCTTTCTTTCTTTTCCTTCTTTTCATCAAATCAAGGAACTAGAGGACATCTCTACATTTGACCCACCACATTTCACCTATCTGTAATACAGGCATGCATCCATCTAGCCATCTATACATCCTTTTATGCATCCATCTGTGCATGTATGCATGCATCCATCCGTTCTCCCCACCAACATTCTCTAAGTTTACTTTTCATCAGTCTTTGTGCTAAATTCTCAGATAAGAGTATTCCCAGCTTTCAGGCAAGAGGAGAGCAAGCTGAAGGCGGGCACAATTAACTTCACAGGGGAAACTGTGGGATTAAAGAAGAGGCCAGTAGATCTATGAAAGCATCTCTGGAAACTTTCATAGAACAAGTGATTGCTGGATGGATATGAAAATATGTTGAAGGTGTCATCCAGAAGGAGTGAGAGGCATGGGTCCAGGGAGAGCACAGAATTTTAGAGAGAGGGCAAAAGTTTGGTGGCAGGAAATGACCCAGAAAAATGTGAAAACTGAAAATAATCTAACCTGGAAAGTGGCAATGAGACAATGAACGAGGGAATGGCTGCTAAATTGGATCATCAGGAGCCTGGCAAGTGGTGAAAACGGCACACAGTTTTGCATATGGGTAGTTAGCTTAGAGTGCAGGAAAGGGAACATTTACATTTTATTTCATATCCTGCTGTTGTATTTGAATTTTTATACCAAGAGCATGTTTTACTTTTATTTAAAAGAAACAGTAATGACACAGGGCTTCATGCACCTTATTACAGGATTAGATCTTGGCTTTTTGAGAGCAGAGAGGTCCAGAAGGGTTTTTAGCAGGACAATGGTGTGATGAAGATCACATCACAGAAGCCCTTACTCTGAAACAGGGTGTGTTTTGGCTTTGCTTTTCTATAACAGACCAAACCAGTCTGTTTATCTTTCCTTGGTTGACTTTATCTTTTGTTTGTCTGTGACTCTCCACAGAAACAAGGTTGCAGGCAAGACTCTCCATGCTGTCCCTCATCATTGTCATTTATCCCACTCATCCAACCTAGCTGCCTTCCCTTTCACATTTTGCACACCCAGGATTTCTGTTAAAAGCTGAAAACCCACATAAAGCCACATTATGCTTTGTTATTGTTTTTGTTGTTTGCTGGTCCTAGGGCTTGAACTCAGGGCCTGGGCACTATCCCTGAGCTATTTTGCCCAAGGTTAGTGTTCATATCACTAGAGCCACAGCTCCACTTCTGATTTTTATGGTGTGTACTTAATTGGAGTTAAGAGTCTCACAGATGTTCTTGCCCAGGCTGGCTTTGAACTATGGTCCTCAGATCTCAGCCTTCTGAGTAGCTAGGATGATAGGTGTGGGCCACCAGCACCTGGCTTCCCTTCCAATTTTAGACTCTGAAATGCAGTGGTGGGGAAAGTTGTAGATAGGATCATTACCACCCTGCACTGGCTCAAGCCTGTGAATATTGCCCAGCTTTTCTCCTTCCAGCTGATCCATCCAGTAGCACTGTTTCATGGAAGCAAGGGAAACCCAGCAGCTACTGTAGCTGCTTGGACCACTGGGGGTGTAGATGTTTTAACTATGACAAGCATCACACCATGGCCTCTGCAAAATGCCCAGTGACCTGGGAGAGAGTGTCTAATATATCATCCTGGGATGTGTGAGGAGAACAGAAAGCCTTGGCCAACCCTTTTTATTTCAATTGATTTTCATGCTCTCCCATTCATCTTCTAAACTGGACCACCAGGCTTCAAGTGTCTGAGGTCAGGTACAGGGAAAAGCCCTCTCTCTGTCTTCACCCTTTCCACTGCCCTTGTCCTCTGAGCCTTGGTGGAGGTTCCTCCCTCCCACATGTATCCCCTGTTCCTGTGTTTCCATTCTGTGAAGGTCATTTCCTGCTCCTCTCCTAAAGAAACCTTCCCAAATAGTTTAGCTTCCAACATTCCCCTCACCCTTCAACTCCGAGAGATCTCATGACAGAATCTGACCCTATAGTCACATCTGTCACGTTCTTGGATTCTGCTCATCATACCCATTTCTTTTCTTGGAAATCTTTAAAGGGGAACCTGTATTTTTAGGTCTTTGGCATCTCTGAACCTCATATCGAAATCCAGCTGATTAGCCTTGTACCTAAGGGCACTTGAGTAAGATCACAAGCCGGTTTCCAATCACTACAAGTAAAACTTAGAAGCCAGGTGCCAGTGGCTCACACTCATAATCCTAGCTACATATGAAGCTAAATCTGGGAATCATGGCTGGAAGACAGCTTCGGCAAAGAAGTCTGTGAGACTTTTATCTCCAACCAACAATCAAAATGCCAGAAGTGGAGCTGCGTGTGACTCAAGTGGTAAAGCATCAGCCTTGAATGAAAAATCTAAGGGACAATGCCCATGCCTGAGTTCAAGTCCTAAAGGGAGAGGTAGATTCTTGGAAAGAAGCAGAAAGGCTTAATTCAACATCTACTATACACATACTCATTGAGGTGACATTGGACAAGTTCCTAATTTAAATGTACTTCCTTTTCCATGATGTAAAATAAGGAAAATAATACTCCTCTGGAAATATTAGCAATTGTTAAATTAAATATGCAAAGCAAATAACTCAGGATTTAGACTTTACTAAGTAGCTAATAAATCTTAATTCCTTTCCTTCTTTAATCCTTGCAAGTATTTTTTATCCCTAAGGCCACAAACACATTTGCCTCCACCATCATTCTAAGTCCATCCCACCCAGGAGAAAAACAACCCTCAGGCAGTACATGCAGGTGTTGCCTCAAGGAATGAGTCAGGAGTTAGCAGAAAGGAATAAAAAAGAAGATATCTCCCTAGAAAGGAGGAGTAATGCTTGATCATCTTATTATATATTCATACTAAGTTTTTCCTCCCCAGAGACTCAGTGCTATGTAAATGTTCAGTTATAATAATTATGATAACATTTAGATTAAATGTGATGCTAACAAGACTTCATGAGATACAAAAGTTTGCTGATTCTCCCTGGAATGGGTTTAAGCAAGGTCAGTTTCCCCCTTCTGAACTTTCTAACGTAACCCAAAAATATTGCTTAGAAAGGGAAGATGGAAGGTTTGAGGATGACAGATGTTGCTTTATTTATATATGATAAGTATCAAATACATCCATTGCCTTAAGGTTTCATAACGTATCTGAATCCAGCAATTAGTACATACATCAAATGACAACACAAGCCCATAGCAAACCTTTACTATGAACTAAATATTTAAAGCCAGTTACCAAGTCTTTAAGAATTTAGGACCTGAATTCCAAAAGGAACTGTAAGAAAGTAAGAAAGCTAACTACACTGTCAGTGGGAATGTAAACTAGTTCATACATTCTGGAAAGCAGTATAGAGATTCCTCAAAAGACTATACATATAGTTCCCCTATTATCCAGCAATCCCACTTCTGGACATTTAACCAAATGGTCACAAACAAGGCAACACTAAAGCTACCAGCACAACTATGTTCATTGCAGCAATATTTACCATAGCTAAGATGTAACCAAGCCAGATGCTCTTCAGGTGAATAGACCAAGCAAATATGGTATATATTCAGAATGGAATTCTATGTTTTCATCGGAAAGAATGACATTGCCCCATTCATAAGAAAATGGAAAGAATTGGGAAAAAAAACACACTAAGTGAAGTAATCCAGACCCAAAGAGACACAGGCTCATTTGTAATAATTAGTATATGCTAGGATAGTCCTAGCAGAGGATCACAATAGCTCAATAGCTATGTACATATCACCATATAAAATGATGCTAATCAAAATGAACTCCAAGATATAGAAACAAGAGAGTTTTTATTGTTTTTGGTTTTAATGTACTGTGTGAAATTATTTCAATTTTTGTTCATTTTTTCCTTTGGTTTATCCCTTGTCACTGTTTTTAATTTTGGTACCCTGTGTCTTGTAGATATGTTTATCTGATTTGGGGAAGGGAAGGGGAATCACAAAATGGTAAGGCAAAGGACAAATGGTGAACCAATGCAACAGCAATATTCACAAGATGTTGGCAATGGCCTTTACAACTTGGTGGGGGGATGGGAGTTGGGGGAAAGGAAAGTGGGAGAAAATGAGGGAGGGGTTAACAATGTTTGACAAGAAATATACTCATCACCTTATTTATGTACCTAAATCCTCTGTATATCACCCTTACAATAAAATAAAATAAAATCAAAAATAAGAAAGGTACAATCTTATAGCCAATAACCATATTGCCCTTAAAATGGAGAGTCTCTGAATGTAGAATCTATATCTTTTTTTTTTTTTGGTCTGTCATGGTGCTTGAACTCTGGGCCTGAGCACTGTCCCTCACCTCTTCAGCTCATGGCAAGCACTCTACTACTTGAGCCACAGTGCCACTTCTAGAATCTATATCTTTATAGATACATATTTATAAACATCTGTGGTGTTTGTGCATATGCCATTGTTTAAAGAATGAATGAACCAACCGAAGCAAAACTTATTACCTCTACCATTTACTGCACTTCTTCTTGTAGTCAAGAAGTGATATCAAAAAAGTATAGTAACAGTTTAGTGGCAGGCTGGAGAAAGACACCTTAGCTCTTTGTGTAATATTCTCAGATCTCATTTTAGATACTATTACTGAAGAATGGAGGCCTGGAGCCTGGGACCTTCAATTAGGAAGAATTCCTATGTTTACCTATGATGACGCTTTCTGAAAACTGCTCAGCATACTGTGATCTGTTGAGTCAGGAAATTTACCTCTGGGCTCACACACTGTGAAGAGGAAACTTAACTCAAAGGAGTTCTAAACTGCTTTAGCCAGAAGGAGAAAAAGAGCAAAGGGTTATCAACTGCCTGTCATATGCCAAGGGCTAGGCTAAATCTTTCATATATGTAATCCCACAATGAGCCCATGGAGGTGATTCTATCTTTTCAGGAAAACAAAAGGATCCAAAGTTTTCTCTCTGAGAAAGTGAAATCATCTATTGCCAATCACAAAGGCTGTGCTCCCTGGAACTACAAGCTTTTGCCCCAAATGTTCATGTGCCTTGGACAGTGAGAAAGGGTGTTTAGGCAAAGACATTCATTCTAGGGGAAGTCATTGAAAGCAATTATATGCAACTGAAAGAGAGCGGGGAGGGGGCGAGGGGGACTTCACTACGGAAGATGTAGGAAAAAATTCACATAAGGAAATTAAACTCTTCCCCAAAGATGATTAAAATCCTCATACTAACAATGAAGACCCATCTTTCAAATTACAACCCACAGTTAAGGTGACATTTTTTTCCCTAAGCATGGATGCGTATATGCTATTATAAACTGTAACAACTTGTGTTTCATACACTGCAGGACAGACTCATGTGTATATTGCTCCTGGGATGGTGTGAAGCTTGGGATTGCTGGATCCCAAAAGATCAGGGATCCATGCATATTCCCAAAGTAACAGTAATAGCATATCAATATTATTATTAATAATAACAAGAACAAAGATACTAGATAAAGTGACAAACTGCTGTATACACATTACAATGTATTCATTAACCCCCTCCCCATCCTGCAAATAAACTCTCTGAAAAGACACTAGTCTACTTCTTTTCTAGATGTGAGAGCTGAGAGTTAGAATGTGAAATAACTCATTAGCGTCCTGCAGCTGGCAACAACACCACTGAATTCACACCCAAACTGTTGATTGTGGATTTTTTTCTTCTTAGCACTTCATGGGGTCAAAGGGATGAGGGAAATCCAAGATGACCTTGAGAGAATATAGCTATAGCTTTAGAAAGAAGCTAATAGCTCATAAAGGAAAGATTTCTGGGGTAGCCTAGTAAGTACCTGCCAGAAATACACAAACAAAAACACCAGTTAACATTGATTATCAAGAAACCCATCTTGTGTGGAAATACTGGGAGAGATTCCTCAAGATCGCATGATTACAATGATCAAAGAAGTATGAGAACATGGCATCTATTGTTATTTCCTCAGAAGTCCTGTAGTTGAGCAGTCACTTTGTTAAAACCATGGTGTCTCAAACACATGGAACCACAAGCCTATTCTTCTACCATGCTTCTTGTACATCTTCTATTATCATCCTTAGAGAAGAACAAGAATGATTTGTCAAGGACCTGATTCTGTAGGTAAATTGCTTGTTTTGATCATCTTTTACCTCTCTGTTCTGCCTTTAAGAGGCCTGGCAGATGTCCTCTGGGAGAGAGGAGCACAAACAAGAAGGTATGACCAAAATAGCAAACCCTAAACCTCAGGTAAAGAAGTAAGCAGGGAGCTACAGCCAGCCAGGTGATACGGCACAGGAAAAGATTTTGAACTCAAACTCTCACATCCAGAACACCACATCTAGATGTAATGTAACAGAGGGCCAGCCTCTTTGGCGACCTGTTGCAGCTATACAACTGGTAGGGAAAGTGAAGTTTTCTACTGGCTGGGACTATGAAAATATGAGTTGACAACCTAGTAGATGCCAAACACAAGGGACTTACACCGGAATTGTGTAAAAAAAAAGACTTCATAAGCTAGTTTAGATTGTTAAGATCAGAGACAAGCCAATTAAGACAGTGAAATGCAGCCGGGCACCTGGTGGCTCACACCTGTAACCCTAGCTACTCAGGAGGCCGAGATCTGAGGCTCATGGTTCAAAGCCAGCTCAGGCAGGAAAGGCTGTGAAACTCTTATCTCCAATAAATCACTAGAAAATCAAAGTGGCACTGTGACTCAAGTGGTAGAGTGCTAGTCTTAAGCTAAAGAGCTGAAGGACAGTGCTCAGGCCCTCTAGAGTTCAAGCCCCATGATTGACAAAAAAAGGAGAGAATGAGATGCTAAGACATATGCAAAAGGAAGATAAGAAAGAAGAAAAGAAGGGAGAAGGGAAGTAGGGGTGGGGAAGAAAGGAAGGGAAAGGGAAATAATGGAGGAGAGAATAGAAAAAGAACTGAATGCTATGGAATTGTGGTAGGCCTCCCACACAACTAAAGGGAATATAGATGGGTGCTGTCCCTTTGGAAAATAGTTTGATTTTTCTCTGTCAGAGCTTTTTTCTACATAGCTTCTGATGTAGAAATTATACTCTGAGTTACAAGAAATGTATATACATATATATATATATATATATATATCAGTGTGCTAGAATGTTCCTAGAAATAGCCTTGAGAGTGAAACAATGCAATGAGCCCATCATAGTAGAATGAAGACATGTCTTACAATATATTCATTCAATAGCATGTCAGATAGCATTGAAAAGTGGTCAACTCCAAGTACACACGAAGAAAGGATGACCTACATAAGGGAAATAGCCAGATATAAACATTCCAAAGCAGACAATATTATATACATGTTCAGAAATGCATACCAGAGAACAAAACACATACTTTGAAAGCCAAAGGAAACAAACAAATAAAAAGAAATTGTCATGGTAATATTCCAGACACAGTTTAGTAATAACTGTTTTTGTGTAGCTATGATAAAAAAAATACCTAACCCAAACAAGCTAAAGGGGGAAAGATTTATTTGTTCATGATTGCAGAGGTATGAGTCCATCATGGCTGGGAGGTGTGGCAGGACAGAGAAGTTCACATCATGGCAGCCAAGAACCAGAGAACAGAAACACAGAAAGTGCCCAAAGCAAAATATATCTTTCAAGGACCAAGTCCCAGTGACCTACTTTCTCCAGCTACAGCCCGGTTTCTACCCTTTACCACTTGCCAATAATCTCAACACATTATGAATCCATCAAGAGATCAAGGCATTCATTTTGGTCTGAGTCCCCATGACCTGGAAACTCCATCAAAGACACACTCAAAAGTGTGTTGACTGATCTCCTCACAATTACGGTTAGTGATTCAAGAACTAGTTAAGGAAAACTTGAGAGTCTAGGGTGCTGGCAAGGTCCCTTTTCTGTCTCGATGGTGGTTATGTAGGTCCTCAGTTTGTAATCAAGCTGCCCTTTTGAGTTTAATTCACTTCTTATATATTGTATATTCCACAAATATCTAGAAAAAGTTAAATAACATAAATGTGAACACAGACTGATTCTATTTTTTCTGAGTGCTAGGCTTCATTGGGGGACACACAGATACCTTGGACTCTGAGGATTGTAACATTTCTGCCATTCAAGACCAACTCTTTCCTTTCATTTTCTAATTTTACAAATGGCCTCTGGGATTCCGGAACTCAACCTGCCTGCTCCATCTCCCAAACTGTCTGTGTCCAATAAATTCCTACACTTAATTTATTTCTCCCCTAATACATTATGGAAATGTATGTTCGCCCTTCATACCCACCACCAAAACCTTAACACTTCATAGTTTCTAGTCTGCATCACACACTCACTTCCAGTGTTATGCTATAAAATTCCTATTCTCTATCCGTATAACTTCATTTGCTTCTCTGTTCCCAGGGACCCTCCTCAAGTGAAACTATTATCAAGTTATATCATAGTTAAGACTGTCACCTCGACTTCATCAGCTCTCCTTTTTATGATTTTAGTAGATCACCTTTATTGAGATTTTGTTGATTATCAGGCCCTTGCATCATCATACTGACCTACCTATCTCGTTTATATGTTCATAAAGACCCTTTCTTGGCTTAGTTACACCTACATCCACAGTTTTAGGGCAATGTTTGGCATAAAATATGCTCTCAATATATATTATTAAATGAATGAGTACATAATGGGTAACTTTATTGATGAACCTGGAATAGTTTAAAGGTAAATTTGTCTTATTTTGTAGCATATCAGTTTTTGTTGATACAAATCAACATTTAGTTACATAAGACTTTTGCCAAGAAAGATCAAGATCTTCAGGGATGTACTAATTTATAACCAAGTGTTTCTACAAATATACTTCTATGATATGGAAAAGTTACTTAGAACATTTTCAGATACAAACACACATGTACAACACAAATGTATACACATGCATTCATACACACAGGTGTGCATATGTGTATAGACACGTACACATATGGATCACATACATCTACGCATACACTCATACACACACATACAAAGGAATAACAACAACAATTCTGTTAAAGAACCCGCACATCAGCTGGGCACCAGTGGCTCACACCTATAATCCTAGCTACTGAGGAGGCTGAGATCTAAAGTTTGAAGTCAGCCTGAGCAGAAAATTCCCCATGAGACTCTTATCTCCAATTAACCATTCAAAAACTAGAAGTGGCACGGTAGCTCAAGTGGTAGAGCTCTAGCAACCACAAACAGGCTCAGAGACAGCCTCCATGTCCTGAGTTCAAGCCCCACAACTGACTAAAAACAAACAAAAAAAGCCAAACCAAAAAAACTCCCACACATCTTCTAAATTACCAATATATGTTCAACATCATCAATTCTGCAGATGTCAACAAAAGAGCATAAATACAAAAAAAAAATGTTCCTAATCTATAGTCAAGGCTGGTTTATACCTTGTGCCATTCTGTTTGGTTTCCTAATAGCTGATTCTTTTTTGTTTTTGTTCTTGTTTTTTTGGTCCGGTCGTGGGGCCTGAACTCTGGGCCTGGGCACTGTCCCTCAGCTCTTCAGCTCAAGGCTAGTGCTCTACCATTTGAGCCACAGTGCCACTTCCAGCTTTTTTTTTTCCTGCTTATGTGGTGCTGAGGAATTGAACCCAGGGCCTCATGCATGCAAGGCAAGCGCTCTACCATTGAGCCAACTTCCAAGCCCCCTAATAGCTGATTCTTAGGTGGAAGCCTGTACAAGACTGAGTAAAATCCCCTTAGTTGGTATGGTTGCCTGCCCCTCTGATTAAATCTGAAGTATAATAGGCTCTATGGAGAGCTCGAATAGCATAACTCTTTCGAAAGACTAAGTCAAAGCCCAACAAAGTAAGTATCAGGAAGTGAGTACTTGCAAGAGGTGGATGGGGCCAAAGCGGGAGGGGTAGATGAATGAAGGGGGAAGGGGAGAGAATTCAGTCAATAATTCATTATATTTATATCACAAAATTAAGAAAAATAAGAGAAGAGGTGAGTAGAAGAGGGTTGAAAATGTTGAAAGAATGACAAAGATCAAGATGCATCGTATACATGAATTGCTTTGTTAAATGGCAAAAAAATTCCAATTTATATTCTAAAAAAACTAAGGAAAGTGAGAGAAGGGGTGGGTTGGGAGGGGTGGGTAATGTTGAAAGGGGTGGCATTGATCGAGATGCTTCTGCATTCATTGTTGAATGGCAGTCCTTTGTATACTACTTAAAGATAATGAAGGTATTCAAAAAATGTATTGGAAACCATCTGGTAAAGAAGCAATATCTTTGGAATCCATCAGTGGTTCTCGGGTCACTCATTGATGATGGTGATGAGAAGGGTCCTACATCAAAGCCATCAGAGATGCAGGAGAACAGGAGAAGTAACTGTCAGTGCTGAATTGCCGCCTATCCCCAGTGTTTGCAGCTGTGCCGTGCCCGAGTCCAGGTAGATTAGGAGTGAGCAAAGCAGTCTGTTCTCAGGCTGCTCTTGTCTCTGTTCCCTGGCTCTTTCTTCACTTCTATCAGTTGGTCCCTGATCAATTGGCAGCTTCTATTTTCAGGTGCTCTTTGGGGAGAGGAATGTTTTTAGCTCCTGCCCAGGCAGGAAAGGCCCCTGCTCCTGCGTTCTCTTTTCTTTGTCAAAATTGTCCTCTAGGAGGCTGACAACCCCATGGGGCACAAAATACACTTTCTCTCATAGTGTCACTTCCCCAGGGTAGGAAATGACTTAATGGAAAAGAAAAAAAATAAATGCCTAGGAATGACAGTACATGTGGAACCCCCAGAACCAGGTCCCAGAGGGGGTGAGCTGTTGCCTTTGTGATGGCTGGAGGCCCCCAGGCCTGCGTTTGCACCCCCAGAGGAAGTCAGCAGTCTCCAAGGGAACAGAGGAGGAAGAATGTCTCTTGAATTCATCAAAAAATGTTAGCATAGTGTTTTGTGAATGGAAGCTTGTGTTCTGAGACTTCTCAGGGTGGAGAACAAATCCTGGGAACTGATTTCAAACAGAGATGGTAGTTGGGGAATAAGTAAGAACCCAATGCAAGTGGCAAGATTAGAAACTGAGTGCTTCTGGTGTCAACCTCTCATCCAATCCCAAGACACCTTGCTGTGTCAAGAACAAAGCCCTTAAAACCAGAAAGTTACCCCCAGTTTCTGCCTTCATGTCCCAGAGAGGATGATATTGTCAATCACTACACACAGGAAAAATAACCAATTCTATACATAGTGCATGAAAAGAAGAGTATTAAATTTTAAACCTTCAGATTGCGCTTTTATAGGAAATGATATTTAACAGTGGCTAAGTCAAGGTACATGAATTTAAAGCCTGATTCTTCCACTTCTCCATTGTAAATTTCTCAGCAAATCACTTATACTCTGGGGGGGAAAAAGATTGTACAAGTAGCACCAACCACATGGGAAATTTTAATAGTTAAGCAAAAAAGTATATCTTAGAAAGCCGTGTTGTAGGTGTTATTTACTTTTACTTTAATATTCTGGGGATGAACCCTAACAATAAGATAATATACGGACTGTCTCAGTGTGTGCATGCTTGCATAGAAATGTGTGACTGCAACAGGAGATTCTAGGTGATTTCTAATCTGTGTTTTCATAGAAGTGGTGTTCTGTGACAGACAGAGGCAGCTCATTGCAGTGTTTGAAGGAAATATTTAGGGTAATCTCCCCAGCTAAGCCACTTACCTTAAGGAGGAAGGAAGAATCTATGCGTAAAACAGAGTAGCTGGAGTTGTTGCATATGGCTAGAAGGCTGGGATGTGCTCTCTGAACAAGGAGTTGTTTCATGAATGGATAACTTGGCTCAAAGGAATGAAAAGAAGGGGCTGGAGCTGTTTCTCAGACACTGAGTCTCTGTTAACATCAATCAATGAATGAATCAAACAACGGATTAATCAATTATTCAGCAGAGCACAATTCAGAGAACAATAGCCATGACCTCACCTTGTAAGTGACTTCCAATGCCCATGCAACTCTCTTCCTTCAAGAAGCCCTGGTTCCTTGACCTAAAATCCATTCAGGTGATTCCCAGGTTATGGTGGCTAAACTTAGCAATTTCTCAGCTTTAAGGTGAGGTGAAATACACCCACACAACCACACTGCTTTTCATTCTCAGTACAAGATTCACTAAACAGCATGAAATATTCAACACTCTATGATGAGATAAGCTTTGTGTTAGATGACATCTATCTAGGCTGATATATGTGCTCTGAGCATATTTAAGGCTACACTCTGATATACATAGATTAGGGGTATTAAGTGCATTTTGAACTTAATGATATTTTCAATTTAACCATATCTTCCACTTTCAATAGACTTATCAGGACATAGCTTTGTCATAAATCAAAGGGCATTTGGAATAGATTTGTCTCATTTCTAATCAAGGCCCATTTAAAAATTACCTTGGTCATGTTTTATCAGCTCTGCTATGTGAAATATTGGAAACAGGCTTTGGTTTGGACCATCAGCTCTCTGAGCATGGGGTACCATGTTGTTGATACACTTGTGCCTTATGCAATTGGATGCTTCTTGGGGAATTGTGATAGAGCCAACAAGGAGGTGCAGGGTCAGGTGGGAATGGGAGCCTGCATCTGTGAGACAATATGCAATGTCAGCTTAAGCCTGGAATATAGCAATAACAAAGCACCACAGGCCAGCATACCACTAGTGAACATCAAGTAGCTGAGCTATGATGGGTCATACAGTTGCTGCTGTCTATAGACTCTGTGGTAAGGCCATTGAAAAGGAGAAAGATAAATTTCTCAAGGATTTTTAGTAGGATCAGGAGTATTCCATCCTGAATTGCCCTCCATCAATCTATTCTATGGAGTACTGGTGACAAAGAAAGACTGACAGTTTCAGAAACTAGCTCAACCTAATATTGCCAGAACCCATTTACTTACAAGTAATTTTCGAGAAACTGTTATCTTGGGGGTAAAATGAAACTCAAAACACCTATGTTCTTCCCCAAATTAAAACCCGGAACCCAAGTATAAAAGATTGAACTCCTATTGGGTGGGGTTCAGACTTTAAAGTAGGAGCTTTTCTGAGCCTACTGGCATAATAAATCAGAGTCCTTCAACTCTCTGAGTACCTCTTGCTTCTTCCTATAATATTTTCCACAACACTAAGATGCACAAGAGAAACAACCTGAAGTATATGCTACTTTGGGTCCAGCCACTTGAGACACATAACACTGAGTATGGGGATACTGAGGCCCACCTGACCTTGCTGAAATTCCAGAGACCTTGATTTCAGGTAGTCCCTATGGTTACAGCCTAGAAGCACGAGCATCCCTTGTGACTCTCTCCAGTGATGGTCCTCTATTTGGTGACTCTTTATGGCCATCTGCACATCTGGCATGCTCACTTGTGGATTAAGGAACATGGCCCTGAAAGTATCTGTTCCTCTCAGTAGCTTTTGGATTATTCAGATTGTTGTTGATTTAAAGAATAGTGGGACCAGCTCTCTCCTTCCTTTTATATTAAAATGCCACTGATTTGATTATTCCAAAACACCAGCTGCCTCTTCTTTTTCCTAGACCCACAAATCCATTTTGTTCTTAAACTAGTATATATGCTCATTTTTCCTCTTTTAGTATGCATGCTCAGGAGGCAAAGATCTTGGGATTGAGGTTCAAGGGCAGCACAGGAAAAAAAGTTTGAGAAATTCCATCTTTAAAATAAGCAGCAAAATCCTGGACTAGTGGCATGGCTCAAGTAGTAAAGCACCATCCATGGACAAGAAAAGCCAAGCAAGTGTTCAAGACCCTGAGTTTAAATTCTGGTACACACACACACACACACACACACACACACACACACACACACACACACACTCCAAAGGGAATCCTTGGGAATTCTAGAATATCATCTCCTAATGGTATCAGCAATCTAACAATGCAAGAAGTTGATGCTTTGGCTTGAAAAGAAGAATGTTCCAGAGTTAGGCAAGTGTTTACAAGATGATGACATAATTTTTATGTCTTCAAAAGGGCAGAGTTGGTTACAAGGAGGATTGATGGTATGATATCTCCCTCTTTATGCCTCTCTGAGACCACTTCCTGTTACACTACAGAGGACTTAAACCTGTCAGGGAGAAAATGCAGTTTTCTATGAGACTGTTCTATGTAGGTCTCATTCACACTAATCTCAGAAAATGGAGAAAAAAAGAAAGATAGCAAAAAGACTGATAAGCAAATGTAGCAAATCCTGATAATCTTGAAACTGGATGATAGCTATATGAGCAGATTTTACACTTTTTGTGATGTTTGAACATTTTCTTTTTTGTGGAAGACATGGTTTGAGAAAAGGTCTTAATATATAGCCCAGATCAGCCTCGATCCCTTGCTTCAGCCTCTCAGAGTGATGGGATTATAGGCATCCCATCATGCTGGGTTTGATCATTTTCTTTATTAAAGATCTAATTGAAAATAAAATTAAAGGAATCACTGTGAAATGCATGCTAGGGTATTTATTAGGAAAAAAAAAGAAAGAATGAAGTCAGTTTTTGTTTCACCAAACCAGCATTTTCTGTGACTTACTAAGCTTTTCTTTGATAAACTAGCCCCCATATCTGCACAGGTTCGGCCATGTCCCAAACCAAAGGCCTACCCTAAAACTTTTCTTCTAATACTCTTTAGTAAAATTCGAGACTATTGCAAATAATATCCTCTTTTGTTATGACCCAAACCCCTGTCATCTTGGTGGGAGTGTAGCTTATTGGTATAGTGCTAGCCTAGCTGTACACACATGGCCCTGTATTCCATGAACAAGAAGGAAATACTTGCCAATTATTGCTGATGTTTCAATCTGTGTTTCTTAATACTTCTCTGACAAGATGAAAAAGCTAGCTTTACATAGATAGATAGATAGACAGATAGATAGAAAGATAAGATATATATTCTTTTTTATTTAGTAATCATAGTCTTAATGTCTATGAGGAAAATATTTGCTTCTTTTGTTTAATTCCTAATCAAAGTCTTAATGTTTATGAAGAAAATTTGCTAAATACACAGCCAACTCTTAAGAATTTTGTGCTTAATAGGGAGATAAAATGCATCAAACATATGCCTTAATTTTAAAGACCAATAAATGGGCCAAGATACTATAATATGACCTCCCCAAATGCCCAATGAGGCCTCAATCAAGATAGAAATGTAGTTGTCATTCTAGTTCATAGATAGATGAGAGAGGGTGAAGTGTCCTTTATTACCACAACTTTCAACTCTGCATCCAAAGTGGTTGCTTTAGCCCTTACTATCACATCCATGACCCTGACCAAAGGGAAGAATAAGAGAACAAAGAAGAACACATCTATTCCTTCTATACTTTGACCTGAAAGTGTACAACTCAAGTCATCTCTTAACTCATTGCTCAGAACACAGTTGTGAGGTACATCTAATTGCAAAAGTGTCTGGGAAATGCAATCTCAGTTATTAAAACAGAAAGACATTTTGGTGAAAACTAGAATTCACTGCCACAACTAGCTGATGACAATCTGTGACATAATGATTTTGCACATGGTGTTATTTAGGGCATGCTGAAAAAGAACGTAATTTGTCCCCAGAATTAATGAACACAATTGCTGGACCACATGTGTTGCCTTGAGGAGATCCTGAAAGTAAAAGTTTCAAACCTATCTAGAGATTTGATTGGTCTTTGCAACTGGCAGAAGGGACTAGACTTTTATGGCAGGCTGGGACTTTTTCTACATGGAAACCCCCAGTTTTTCCTCACTTAGAAATTACACAGAAGACAGCTGCAATGAACATAGATTCCCATAGTTGTAAACACAGTTGAAGAAATTTTGATTCAAAAATCCATTATACAAGGTCAAGGCCAGAATATATGTTCCAACATGCCATCAATTCTCTAGTAATCATATACTATTTTTGAAAAAAAATCAATACTGGGAGGTCAGCCTGCACTATAACACCCATGGAAGAGAACCTTTTGTGGAATTTATTTTCCATTACATTTTTGTCCAGTGCCCTAAATTTCAGAAGAAGTTATCAGCTTCCTATATTCTTTATGCATTCTGCAAGCTTTCCCTTCCCCCATTCCCCTCATCACAGCTTTTGAATATGAAAAAGCTATATTCAAAGCTTAATGTATTCTTCCTGAAAAACCTTTAGGGCCATCTTCATAAGCACAACCATTTCTTATTTAATAAACAATCGCTGTCTCATTAAATGTAAATTAGTCCTTTATCCTTAGCTGTATTTGTTGAATCTATTACTTACTGTGTTTACCAAATTTGTTTCCTTTGGCTCCAAAGCTTTCTGTAAACTACTCATAAATATGAAGTTGAAATGAAGGCACTTTTTCTATGTCAAAGCACCTGCAATACCAGCTTTCAACAACCCTCTTGAGAGAGTGGGCTCTGTCTTTCCTCTGTCCTAAGCAGACAAACCATGTCACTCGGAGATAGCCCACCAAAGAATCTGGCTATATGCAATGCTTTCTTGAGCCTTTACCTCAGGAAGATCAGGGTTCAAATTCCTAGTACTTTATCATAGGAGTTACAGTCAGGCTACAGGTGCAACCACACCATCTTTGAAGAGAACAAGCATTTGCTGGGTAGAATTAAGTTCTCCTCATGGCAACAACATTTTTTAGTTGGATTCATTGGGTCCCAACATGTCCAAGTTTCCTGGCTTAGAAGGGCCCAATGTAAGGCCCATCTGTTCCGGCAGGCTTCCCTTGATTAGATAGGATGCTTGGCAAACATAATCCCAGATAATGGATATTTGAATATTTTTGTCATTTCCATGCTTGTGCCTAACAGCTTAGCAGTTGGCCCTATGTTTAAAGAAAATGGGTAATAATCATGAATAATGTGGCAATTTCCATTCAAAAATTTCAAATGGTGCTTAATTAAATCTTCCAATAACATTTGGAAGCAAAGGTCCCGCCTGCCCCTGCTTGTGCTTTCCATGAAAGGAAGGGAGTGACAGGAGAGCCGATAAACCCTGAAGGGATTCACTGTGCAGACCAAACCAGGCACAAATGCTGTGACCACTCACTTAATCACACACCCCACAGTGTCCCCTCCAACTCAACCCTTTAAATGAAATTGATCCTTGGCAGCCTGGCTGTGAAGCTAGTTCACAGTTGGCAGGGGCTCTAGAGCATTCTTCACTTATTTACATAGTGTTTATGAGAAGGGATCTCCTGACTGTCTGAGGGAAGATTTGGTAAAACTGTGCTAGAAGCCATTTCTCCTTCTACGCCTTTACATACAGGTAAGTTTCTCCACTTTCTTGGTCATGGGGATGGCTGCTCGTTAGAGACTTCTGCATTTATCCCTAGTACCCAAGATTGTAGAGAGACCCCTGTCAAAATCTTCCCTTAGTGGCAGGCACCAGTGGCTTATGTTTGCAATCCTAGCTACACAGGAAACTAACATCTGAGGGTCATGGTTCAAAGCCAGCCTGGGCAAAAACAGCTATCATACTCTCAGAAAATTAGCCAACAAAAATATAGACATGGAGCTGTGGCTCAAGAGGTAGAGGACCAGCTAATAATAAAAAAGAAACTCTCTTTCTTTGGAGACTTGTTTGGATTTTAAAATGCTCATGATAAAAGTTTATCTTAATTCTACTTGATAACTTTCAACATCTCAAATCCCCGTTAATAATAAAAATCAAATAGCCTTAGTCTGAGGAGAGATTTAAGAAGGCATCTAAAGTAGGCCCTCACAGGTAGAGCTGAGAACCTGCATCTTCTCTCCTTCCCCGCAAAGGCTAATGTGACAAAGTGCATTTCCATGGTCTTCATCTAGCTTGGCCCCAAACCAGATCTCTTCACTTCCAGTCCTGTGGGTTTTCACTTCAGCATTACAAGTAGGTATTTTTTGTTTCCTATGTTCAAATCAGGTTGTGTTTTTATTCCCTTCAGTCCCTACTGGAGGCCAGGTGGGAGGTGTGGTGATGGCAGTGTGTGGAAACCTGATTTCTATTCATTATGTCTGTCACACAGAACCCTCCACATTGTTGGTGGTGTCCTGTCTTCTGCTCAGAAAACCGAATTACTTTGGCTTATCATTATTACCCCTTCCCTGCCCCCCACACACATACTCTCCAGTCTCATTTTCCCAACCCTCCATATGGAGCAAATAGGATTTACCCTTTGCCCTCTAGGGAAGTGTGAAGATGGATAACGTGTCAAAAGAAAGACTGAATTTATTAGAATTTGCCATGTCCTAAACACTCAGTCTGCTGAGTCAAGAAATCTAGCAACAATTCTTACATCCTTTTCAGGATTCATTTTTCACCTTCTTATTATTTTCACTTTATTTATTTTGGTTATTATTATGATTTTTTTGACCTCCATCAACTACAATTTCAAATCTCTTATAAAGGTCCTGACTGATTGCCCCCCTCCCTCCCTAGCACCCCCCAGGAAACAGGCCATGCACTGAAGCAAGGCACAGAGAAGGAAGATGCAGAGGGTCAGACCCGAGGAACGACAGCCCTGTCACGCTGACTTATGATGGATGAGGGAAAAGTCTATTTCTCATCCGCAGTGGGGGAGGTGGTGTATAAAGAAGGATGCACCCGGAGTCTCTGGGTGATTTGTCTTGCAGCAGATAAACCCCCGACGCTGCAATGTTGTGATGGGGAAAGAAGAACGAATGGAAGAATCAAATTCATTATGTGAAGTATAATCTCACAAGGAAATATCAAAATCTATGTCAGCAGCACCCAAGATGGGAGTGGGGGGAGGAGGGGAGGAATTCGCCTGTGGAATTTGTCAGCTGCTAAACCAGGCGTAGAGGGGAGAGGCCCCTTTCCACTGCCTCCTGGTAAACAGCCTTCCCCATCAACCTCCCCGGGAGGCTGACCAGAGCCCAGGGCACCTCAGGATGGATAAAATCAGCAGACAGGCCGGCACACAAGAGACCTCTTCCAAGGCCCTTCTTCCTGTCTCCACCCCCATGCCTTTGTGTTGCTTGATTGTAGCCTCTGCGGAGATCCAGCACAGAGGTTAGGTATAAATAATCCCATGAAAAGTGGAATACCCGTGCTTTCTCTCTGGAACATTCCATAATCGAATCTTCCCTAACCACTCCCTGTTCATTTCCAGATCTTAGCAGCCACTTTGCCGAATCTCAGGCAGCCTGGACCTCACAAATGAAAATAGATAGTTTGGGGAGCCAGCCCCTCCCTGTCATCTTCAACGTGCTTAGTGGACTGGAATTCGCTTAGACCTGAGAATGTATTAGGCCCATTAATGCCGTTCTGCACACTGCAGAGCCGGTCCCCCTGCACCCCAGATGGAGGAAGCAACTCTTTTCTGGCCATGGGTGGCAGTTTCCCTAATTTAAGTCTCTGTCCCATTTCTCATTCCCAGGGTGACCTTGGGCAAATCGCTTTCACCTCCTGAAGACTCAGTTTCCACATCTGGAAAGCCGAGATAATAGCTACCTGCCTCCTGGGGGGACCCACAAGGCTTAATTAATTAATGTTTGGCAAAGCTTCCGAGACCTTTGCTTGAAAGAATCCATATGAGTACAAATTATTATTATTATATCACTGGAGCCTTAACTCCAATTTTGCTTCTGAGGCTAATGATTATTTCTTTTCTGAAGAAAAAACATATTAAATTTAACTCCAAGTAATTTATTGGGTAGTAGGGGGGGTTTCATTTGTCAAGGACATCACTGTCTAAATGGAAGATCCCACAGCACTTCTCTGAGGAAGATTTTGTGAAAAACATTCCTATGTTACTATCTGCCCTGGGCATCTTCTCTAGGTGCTCCTCCCCTCTTCCCCCTTTTCATTTTCCTTACCCCCCCCCCCAGCTTGCTCATTGGTAGCCTGAGTGAACCAGGGCAAGATTCCCTCTCCTCTGGGATGACTGTGATTTTTATTTCCCCTGTATTGTGGTCCATACACCCCCCAAACCCACCTCCCTTTTATAGCAGTCCTCCAGCTCTGCACACTTCCCTTGGCTCAATAAAGGAGCCAAATACCAAATATTTTTAAGAAACGAAACTTAACCCAGTACTTTGGGACTAAGTTCAAATAACTAGGCTCTTTCTCTATTAAAAGGATGAGACAAATTTATTATGTTTTCCATGCAATAAAAACAGTACAAGGCATTGGCACCCCTTTGCCCCTTCTGTTTCCCTGTCCACAAGGCCCTAATGAATTGCCAGCTTCTTAAACTAGCTTTCCAATGGGCCCTAAAGCAAACCTCCAGTAGGTCTCCTTTCCTGATTCTTCAAACAGCCTACAAGTGCTTATGGGCCTGAATGGCTAAGCACAGACTTGATCTTGGCCCTCCTCCCCATCCCTGGTTTGAGAAGGCTTGATCTTCCTTTCTCAGCACACCATCATTTCCCATCAGCTACGTAGCAGGGACAGCCATTCTGTGGGAGGCTCTTGCTGCTGTGAATTTATATCCTTTACCTTTTGCTTTAACTTTCAGAATTAGGAACTCAGAGTCAAGACAATTTCACCAAGTAAGACACCTAACTAAAATTCAGGGTTTGGTTTGGATTTGTCCCTCTTTCTTTCCTCCTAGGGCACCAGGTTCCTAGGTCACACCTCTCTCTAAGATTATTTATTTATTTATTTACAGGTTTTTGGAGTAGCCCAGGATGACTTGGAACTCATCATCCTCATATCTGAGCCTCCTGAGTGCTAGGATTACAGCTATGTACCATGTACCACCACACTTAGTTTATTTATTTGTTTATTTATTTGTTTGTTTATTTATTTAGAGTCAGTACTGGAGCTTGAACTTAGGGCCTCTCACTCTTGCTTCCCTTTTTTTGCTCAAAGCAGATGCTCTACCACTTGAACCACAATTCTATTTCTGTTCTGTTGGGTTATTTTTTTTTGTCTTTCTCACTCTTTTACTGGTTGATTGGAGATAAGGAGTCTCCTAGATTGTTGCTCAGGTTGATTTTGAACCTTAGTCCTCAAATCTCAGCCTCCAAAGTATCTAAGTCTACAGGCATCAGCCACTGGCTCCCTTCCTTCCTTCCTTCCTTCCTTCCTTCCTTCCTTCCTTCCTTCCTTCCTTCCTTCCTTCCTTC
>NW_012267226.1:3985563-3998166 GCF_000151885.1 Dipodomys ordii
CCTTCCTTCCTTCCTTCCTTCCTTCCTTCCTTCCTTCCTTCCTTCCTTCCTTCCTTCCTTCCTTCGTTTCTTCCTTTTTAAACATCAGTATTATTCTCTTCACGTTTCTAAGGGCTGGTGATATTGGGGTGCAAGCATGATTAGTTCTGGTATGTGGGATCCTTTTCAGCTTGAAGATCGCTTTTCCCTGTATCTGCATTCATGAGAGAATGTTGGGAGTAGAGAGCTCGGAAGAAAACATGCTTGCTGAAGTCTTAACATATAAAAACTGTACAAAAGTTAATGTATATTAATTAGAGAGTTTGGGTATATCACTACCTAGATACCAACTACATCCATACTTTTAAGAGTTTCTGTGTTCCCCCTTAATCTCTTTTCTTTTTTATTTAAACTTATTTTGTGGTCAGAACACTTTGCATATGAGCTACCTTCTTAACAATCTAGGCTTTCCACACATTTGATTTTTAGAGTCCTTCTGTAGTATTGGCTCCTTTTAAGAACTTCCTAAGCACTTGCACACACACACACCCACAGCCAAACTCACACACATAACGCTGACCCACACATGCTCATATACTACCCTCCCCACAATGATAGACGTATACACAATCTCACACACTTCTATGTACACACACACATACACACACGCACACTTTTCTTCCACAATACCTAATTTCCTTCAGGTCCCCTCAAGAGTATATCCAACCACAGCACCCTCCCCTTTGCTGGAGACTGACACCTGTGGTGTCATCACAGGGTGTGTCACTCCACACTGTATATCACCTCTCAGGGTTCGCTCCCCAGTGGTCTCTCCTTTCCTGACAGGGAGCTTGGGGAGTTGGCACTAGATTGACAATTGCTGCCTATGCTGACAGCCCCCAGTGCCACCCCTCTGGCAAACCAGGACTTCCACTTCCCCTGGCTGACATCTCAGCACCTTCCAGTGCTTTCTGTTTGGCCACATCCAGCCTCTGTGATGTCAGTAGTTTCCTAAATGGCTTAGATAACATTCTTCTGTGCCTTTATAAAAGTCTGTCCCTCTGTCTGCAGGGACATTAACTACAATTTCTGTAAGCAAGCATTGGCCCATGCCCCGGTTGAGCTTCTCCTTGGAGAAACTTCCAGGTCTACTTCTTACATTCCCAGGCAGGTAGAGTGGGCCTTTCGTCCTCTGAACTATCACCATACCTTCCTACACTTTACCACCAGCATTCTCCCTGCTGGATTAAACATTCTGCTTATGCATCTCCTTTGCTTTCCAGCCTTAGGCACAACCTTAAGAGAATGCTTGCCTCTTAGTTAGTACTTAGTAAATATTTGATGAATGAATGAGTGAGTAGGTTATTGCTTCTACATTGCCCAGTTTTTAGAGCAAAAATAAACCTACATAGCATTTGGTTTGCATATGTGCTAGAAAAATCTCTGAGAAGGATGTAAAGGGCCCTGAGTTCCTAGGAGAAATATTCCCTGAAAGTTCTGATCATGCCAAAACACGGTCTACCTTGGTGGAATTATTTAGGGTCCCTGCAACCAAATCATACTATATAGTTAGTGACTGATCTATCAATCACTATTTTCAAAGAAGACTTTATTCTTTGAACTGATCGATCCACATAATGAAAATGTTCTACCTTTGTTCTACCTGTAGTCTTATCAGCTCCCAGGTAGAAACACTGTCTTTCGGAGCAGGATAAGTAATCTGTATGTCCACATCAGGATCCAGGTGATTAGAAATGAAAATGTGATGTCGATACCAAGATGATATTATTAGAAACCTGTTAAATGGGTTCCTGGTGTGTGCTTTTAACATCTCTCCCTTCGAGAACACCGCTCCACACCAGCTCTCATTTTGTGCAGTCAATACAATCCTGATAAGACCTATCACAGAGTGCACAGAGCTGGAAGAAATTAAACATTTACGGGACTCCTCCAGCGTTGCACCGATTATGCTCAAATAAAGCTACTAAATTGACAGATGCATTTGCCTGCTCTTGCAAGCCGGTCAGTCTTCTTTGCAGGATGTATTACAGATCCCTTACCAGCAAGGAGATAAAACAAATCAGGAATTCCTTTATTCTACCTTGATGCTGCTTTCTCCTGGAGGGAGTCTCAGTGTGCCCGCCTGAGCATGCGCATGAGGACTCGGGCCAGATGCAGCAGGAGAGCCAAATTGCTGTTCAACTCATCATACACGCAGTGTGAGTCTTGAGCTTTCCAAGGCTGACCCTCTTTCCCTGGCCATTCTGTTAATTGAGCCAATCGTGCCAACTCCTGATATGCAAGGACAATCTTGTCAGCAGGGGAAGGCACCTTGCACCTCTTAGCCAAATGCGGCACAACTTTAAACCGATTAATAAAACTCTTAAAAGGATAATATTGTTGGGCAAAGTGCTAAGGTTTTCTGCTCTTGCTCAGGCTGTATTTTTATTAAGCTGTAAGCCGTGCTCTAAAAAAGAGAGCAGGAGAAGAGGGAGCGGAGAAAGAGACAGAGACGTTTATAGCCTGCAGCCTCTTGTTTGCAGATTATTTTCTGAAGATGCTCAGTAGAATATCAATTGCCTATGATTAGAAGTCCTGCCAGGTACTACCTTGAGCTGAAGAGGCTGTAGAAGTAGGAACATCACTCAGAGAAGGCACACATTTCAGACTTGAAAAAAATGGCTCAGCTGAAATTTGACTCTAAGGTGGGCAGCTGGCAAGGGTGGGATTTAGGAGGGTGGGAAACTGGGGGAAGGCCAGACTTAAGAGATCTCCTGTTTTATTCCAGCTAAGGAGCTGATCACTCTCCAAACACTGAGGAGGAAGGGATGCAAAGGGTTGAGGCATGGGACTTCGAAAAAGCCTGGAGTCAGGCTAGAGACACCAGGGAAAACTCTCATCTGGAAAGCCTTGGAAAGGTTGCCACTGGAGGACATTATGTGAAGTGAAATATACCAGGCAGAGAAAGACAAATACCACCACTTGTCACTCAAATGTGTGGAAGATGAAGGAAGAGAAGAACAAGGCGAGACTGAATAGCAAAATCCAGTTAGATAGGAGTGATTTCCAATGCTCTGAAATACAACAGTGTAGCTGTAGCTTACAGCCATTAACTGTTTTATATATTTACAAAGACCTAGAAGATAGGAATGTGACAAATGCTAATTACCCTGACTTGATCATTACACTTGCACACTTGTATCAAATGATCTCACTGTATCCCATAAAACTGTCCCAGTGAAAGTGCTATCAGATCTTTCATTTCAAGAATTATACATGAACAGAATGGTTCCTTGGGGGTGGGGGGGGTGGGGAGGGAATGAGTGCATACCTAGTTGCAAACAGGATCCTGAGTTAGCTCAGTTAACACTGAAGTAACCTATGCATCTATCCAGACAAATTTCATGATGATGGCATTTAGATCCATCCATTTGTCCATCAAAATAAGAAGAGTAGCCACCCATGGTAGGGTAGATATTGAAGATAGAAAATTGCCTTGGTTCCCCAAAATCCAAATTTTTACTAGTATCTATACTAGTATCTATAGTGGCAGAAGTGTTATCAAAATTCATGGAATCTGCATACTGTCTTCCATATTGGTTATACTAATTTACATATCTATCATACTGTATTAGGATTCCCTCCACCAAGCATCTTCATCAACATTTTTTGTGATTTGTATTCTTGATCCTGGTGATTCTCACTGGAGTGAGGTGGAATATCAATGTTGTTTTGATTTGCATTTCCTTTAGGGCCAGATACGTTGAGCATTTCTTTGTGTGTTTATTAGCCACTATTACTTCTTCTAAGACATGTCTACCTCCTTTATCTATTTGCTAATTGTGTTATTGAATCCTTGGTGTTTTGTTTGTTTGACCACCTTGCATATTAGATCCTTGTCAGACATAGAGCTGACAAAGATCTCCCATTCTGTAGACTATCTCTCTAGCTTAAGAACTGTATTCTTTGTCGTGGAGAAGCCTTATAGCTTGGCACAATCCTGTTTATCAATACTGTCTCCTATTTGTTGAACCCCTAGAATTGTATTCAATAAAGTTCCTACCTAGGCCAAGAAGTTCTAGTGTTTTCCTTCATTTTCCTATAGTAATCTTAAATTGAGGTCTTTTAATTTGTATTAGTTCAATGTGAGAGACAGGAATCCAGTTTTAGCCTTGTGCATATAGAGTCCATTTTTTTCCCAACACCATTTGGTTAAGAGATTGCAGTTTTCCCAAAAATATATTTGGGGCTTATTGTCAAAAACAATATCCATAGGTAGATATGCTCATTTCTAAGTCTTCTAGTCTGTTCTATTAGTCTACCCTAGCCATACCACAATTGGGCATTTATCTACAAAACTGCAAGTCAGGATACAATAAAGGGACTCATATAAACCATATTCATTCTTGCATTATTCACCATAGCCAGGTTATGAAAACATCACAGATGTCCTACAGTAATATATATATATGTACATACATACACACATACATATATACACATGTACATTGTTGAATTTTATTCATCAGGGATAATAATATTATGCAATTTTCAGGAAAATGGATTGTATAGATCTGGAAAAAAATTATGTTTCTTGAAGTAAGACCAGATCGTAGAGACAAATTGTCCATTTTTTTCTGACATTGAAATTAGATCTAAAATACAAACATATATGGGGCCATAGACATGTGTATACTGATCAAACTGACTAACATATATTATACACACCAGTAGGTTCCCATGGCATAACGCCTTTTAACAATTAACATGCAATTAAAAAAATGAATGCCAGGAAGGTGCAGCTGAAACACGACTTCTCTGAGGGAGGGATTTGAGGGAATAGGGTTAAGGAGAATGGAGGGAATGAATGGAAAGAAGAATGATTGGTGAACATCATCACCATACTCAAAGTATATACTTAAGTAAGGGGAAAAGCAGAGTTTCTTCTTTGGTCTGGGAGGGGACATTGCAGTGACTTCAAGCACTATACTTGATCATTTACATGTACGAGCATAAACACCAAAGGGCTTTCCAGGTAGGCCCTAGCCTGTAGCTAAATTATCAAGGGGAAAAATAGATGCTTTCCAAAAGTTTTTGCATTCCTTACCCAGGGATCATAAAGTGGGACATGAAACCAAGTTTCACTCAGAAGCCCACACAAACTTCTGGCATACAGCTTCAGTGAGAAGCAGTCCTGTAAGAATGCTCTCTAATTTTTCGGGAGAGAAACAAGATAGTTGGGATAGTATCACCATTATGCCTCTTGGTCTCAGGGCTGGGGCACCCTTGCTGCATTCAGGGATGCCATCCATCTCTTCTGAAGTTTACTTGTTGAAAAGAATAGTGTGAAAAGACAAAAGGGATCCCCCTTTCTGCGGAAGATCTGCCAGTACAGACTGCTGCGGTCTGAATCCTGTACTATTTAATTAAACAACACAGGCCTTGTCTTTCCAGAAGTAGGTCACAAATGTGCCTCAATGCCAGGGTGGCGTTTGGGTATAATCAACCCCAGGGGGCTGGGTACATAAATAAAAAGGAGCAAAAGATGTCTTCCACAACTCCAGCTTTCTGTCTTGGTAAGGCATCACAGGCTAAGCAAACAGTTTAAAAATAACCACGAGATGAGGTTGGGCCTATTTTAAATAATTTTCATCAAACCCAAGACATTTCACAGACCCACAGTGATATACTTAGACACCAACATTGCACTTTTGCAGCGGGCCCATGTACTTAGATGTTGCGTGGCATGCAGAGAGATGTGTGAGCAGGGGCAAACAGCCTTTTCTAGGAAGGATGCTTTTGGCCCTAGGATTTCCTAAGGAGGCCACACTGGCAGACAAACTCAAGGCATCCTAACCTTGAAGACATAGTAGATATGTTCCAATGTCACTTCCTAGAATCAGGCTTCCTTTTACCTATAGAAACACTGAAGACTTTTGTACTGGAGGCAGGTCATATTTATCTACATGGTTCTCCATATTGATAGGAAGCAAACCTGAAGTGACATCACTCCTATCCTAGCCCTCATTCAGTCTGCAGGTACCACATCATGATTCCAGATTCCTTCCCTCTGCCTTTCTTCACCTAGCTGTGCTTTTTAATCTTGGGTGCGACAAATTTCAACTGCCACTAGTATTTGTGTTGAGCATGTCTCTCCTTCCTTTTGGATGACTGTGGCTAATGAAAGGCTTGGCGGTGATGGCTCCTTGAATAGAAATGCATGCCAGACAACAGAGCAAGGAGCTCTGACATCCCACCAAGACACCGGCAGTTGAAAAAGCCCACGTCGCCCGAGAAACGAGGCTATTAAGGTGTGATACGATTCTCACTTTCAGTCACAGGCTTTTCAAGCAGCAGTTGAGCCCAATCAAGAGGAGATGAAAACTTCAATGTCTCAAGATATCCGACTCTGGTGTTGATGAAAGAGAGAGAGGGGTGTGCCTGGATGTAGGTGGAATGCCAAGCAGCTTCTGCACACAGTCAGCACTCCGGCTGTGCTCTCATTCCCTGACTATCACCTGTGTCTGTCTGCTTTTCATTCATCTGTACGCTTGAGAAATAAAGGAGATGGCACCTAGTAAGAACCCTCAAATGGGGCCGAGGAGTGAGAAGTAAAATGTAAGTAGGGAAGAACCTGTATCAATCATTTCTCCATCACTACAACAAACATCTGAAAGAACAAACTTATAAAGAAGAAAGGGAGATTTGGTTCAGCATTTTGGAGATTTCTATGCATGATTGGTTGGCACTGTTGCTCTAGGTCTACAGTAAGTGCATTTCAAGAGCAAATGGCAGAACAAATACACATGCTTCATAGCTTGGATTAAAGAGTAGGGAGGGAGGAAGATACCTACCTATCTAACCTATCTATAGGCTAAAAACCTCTGGAAATGACTTTATAATCATCTTCTGGGAGTGTTAGTGTCCCTCCCAGTGCAAAATCCTGCAATAAGCTATTGGTCAAGAAATAGTTTATTTTTTCTTACCATTATGGGGATTTCAGTACATGCTAGGTTAGTCCCATTGTTTTAGGCCTGTGGCAGCACAGCACATAATATCAAGGGCACATGGAGATGTAAATCTACTTATCTCATGAGTCCAGAAACAAAGAGAAAGAGGTAGGGAGCAGGACCTCAAGATCTTCCTCAATGGCTGGGAATGTGGCTTAGTGGTAGAGTGCTTGCCTAATATGCATGAAGCCCTGATTCAATTCCTCACTACCACATAAACAGAAAAAGCCAGAAGTAGTGCTGTGGCTCAAGTGGTAGAGTGCTAGCCTTGAGCACAGAGAGAGACACAAGGACAGTGCCCAGGCCCTGAGTTCAAGCTCCAGGACTGGCAAAAAATAAAAATAAAGAGATCCTCCTTGAGGACATCTCTCCCATTACCTAACATTCTCACAACAGGCCCCAGGTTAACAGCTCCTTTATGTCCCAGTACCACTACTCTTGAAAGCCTTTTCATCCATGAGCTTCTGGGGGACATTTAAAATTCAGACTACTGCAGTTGAAACAGGGTTTGGAAACTGCTCATGATTGTCAACCTTCTGCCTGGAATCACATCCTTTTATAATTATTTCATGATATAAAGATTTTTCTTGACTCATGAACATAGCTTTGGAACAAGGTCAACCAGGGCTTAAATTCTGCTCTGCTAATTTATCATTTTGCATTTCAGAGCCTCATTTTGTTCATTTGAGATGCCTGTTCTTGGAAACAATGGAAAGGAACCATTTTCTGTCAAGGGACTTACAGTAGAAACCAATGTAAATTTGTCTGTGTGTTAGTTTCCAATGTCAAGGAAGGAAGGTCAGGGACTTCCAACCAGCAGATGAAGATTCAATTCAATTGAGTGTTAACTTTAGTTTTCTTCAATTATTGAATCAGTGAGCAAAAATTCTACTCTTTCTCAAAGAATCTTACCTGGTAGGCTATTAAGTCTCTCAGATAAGGTATTTCTTTCAAAATGATGTCCTCCTAAAATTGCCTAACAGAAGCTGGAAAAAATAGAGATTATTGCAGTCAACTCAACATTAGTGCTGCAATCATTCAGCTGTCCTTCAAGGGACCATAAATCAAAGCCTTGGTCCACATAGTGGCACCATTGGGAGATAGAGCTATTGGGAGGCGGGGCCTAGCAGGAGAAATTTAAGTCAATGGGCTATGACCTTGAAGGAGGCAGTGTGCTCCCAATATTTCTTCTCTCCCCCACCTCTCTCTCTCCCTTCCTCCCTCCCCCTCTCTTTAATCCAAGCCATGAAGCATGTGTTTTTGTTCTGCCACTTGCTCTTGAAATGCACTCACCATAGACCTAAAGCAACAGTGCCAACCAATCATGCATGGAAATCTCCAAAATGCTGAACCAAAATCTCCCTTTCTTCTTTATAAGTTCACTCTTTCAGATGTTTGTTATAGTGATGGAGAAATGATTAATACAGGTTCTTCTCTACTTACATTTTACTTTTCCCAAATTTCACCTGACTTGAAGTGATAGCCCATAGTGTCTCTTCACAAGAGGGATGGAGTCCTTTTCCTTAGCAAATCAGACCCTAACTTATACTACTCCATCATCTCAGGTCTCCGTACCCCTGTGTACATTTCTTCTGGCATCTCAAGGAATCACCTGAAGACATTTGAATCCCCAGAAGTTTCTTTTCTTGTCCAAATGACATAGGTTAGTCTAAGATCCATTCCAGATGCTGAGCATCGTGGCCCACATCTGTCATACTAATTCCTCAAGATGCTGAGATCTGAGGACCATGGATTGAAGCCAGACCAGGCAAGGAAGCCCAAAAGACTCTTTTCTCCAGTTAATCACCAAAAAGCAAAAAGCCAGAAGTGAAGCTGTGGCTCAAGTGGTGATCCAGAAAGCTAAAAACTAGTGCCAAGGCCCTGAGTTCAAGCCCTAGGACTCTGACACACACACTCTCTCTGTCTCTCTGTCTCTCTTTCTCTTTCTCATACACACACACACACACACACACACACACACACACACACTAACTATGCTAAACTAAGACGCACATCACAGTATATAACATACAGAGATGGCCAATCTTGCCTTTCCCACCAGGGCATGGACATAAAATAAATTACATAAAGCAACTTGATTTAACTGAATTCCCATTCATGAAATGAATGTTATTGCAGAATCACACAACAAAGTGTAAACCTGTGTTTAACTCCAAGCTTGGTCCTCACACTTTAACTCCATGGTTGATCTGAAATCTTCTAGAACATAGTTTAGTGGAAGGGGATGGGGTCCATGACAACCATTGAAGGCTTAATCTTCCTCACTTTAGAAAGTCCAAGATGAAGGTCTTATTTCACAAGTGCTCCCTGGGATCATTCCTTTATCTACTGCCACCTCCATCTCCAAGCCTGCTGTGTACTCTGGGGATTCCTGCCACATTGTCTCAAGTGATAAATATACTCTAAAAGGAAGAGAAGTGAAATGTATCTTGCATTACCAAGGTTAAAATTTATTTTCATTCCGTGTTCCTTGTCTGATGCTATTCAGTATCTTCCTTTGAGTTCAATGGGCAATATGTGTGTGTGTGTGTGTGTGTGTGTGTGAGTGTGAGTGTCTGTGTGTGTGCATGCGCATGCACGTGTGCACATGTACAGAAAGCCATCTAAAAGATGGGCTGGAAGGAAAAAGTCATTTTGATTTGTGCTCCCTTCCTTCCACTCTGCTTTTGCCAATTAGAGAAAGGAGAGAGCTTGCCCCCAGGACATAAAGAAGACTTACACCACCGGATTCCCCCTGCCTCAGCATAACTCTGTTCACATAAAGGATGTCTTCTACAGGCTCGCATCCCTTTTCACTATTCTCTTGCACAGTGGAAAGATATGAGAGCAGGATGTGGTTTTGTGAAGTGTCTTTTTTCGAAAGAACTCATGATTGGTCCACAGAAAAATGGGTCCCAGGTAAAGCTCACCTTGGTGTGCTACACTTCCCATTATAATGCACTGTCCTGCGCTTCTGAGAGTGGCCAGCTTCCATCACTGTTGAAGATGGACACAGTTTTCCATACTTCGAATGATTGGAGTTTACCTATTTTTCTGCTCTTTTCTTTCAAGGTTCTACTGTCAACCAATTGCATTGGAGAGAATCTAATTTGCACTAACCTTCAATGACTGCAAAAGTCTGCTAGTACTTAAATATTTTAAAAAACCTGATTTCAGTGGTAGATTCATGTAGGAGAGCTCATGGGAACACAGAGTTTTGAAGACCATTCCAAGGAATGGATTACGGGCAACTGTCTGTGTCAAATTGAACAATAACAGAAATATTGTTATAAAGCACTACATAATTGCTACAGCAATGTCTGGGAATGGGTTTCAAAGACTTAGTTCTCTCAGTTTCTTTACTGGGTGGACGACCCTGGAGAAATCCCTAAACTTTTTTCTGTAAAACAGATATAATAAATATTATCGATAAGTTGGCTATTGTGAGATGACATGAGACGGTCTTTGTAAATGGTTTGCCCCAGTGCCCAGCCCATTGCAACCACTCAAAAATACTTTTAACTCACTAATGGTAATATGATACCATGCTGAACAAAAGCAAATTTCAAGGACATTGAGGTCAATAAAACCTGTTTCGAAAGTTGGCTTTTCTGACAACTGGCTGTATAATTGCTAAAAAAATTTTTAACTTCTTTTTAACATCAGTTTCTTCATTGGTAAACAGAAATAATTGCATGTCCCTCATTAGGATTGTTGTGAAGGTTGAAGAAGTCATGTGTTTGAAAATACCTTGTAGCTAGAAGGCATCAATAAATGTTTGGGGATGAGGAAATATCCTCTGAGCCAATCACTTGGAAAAAATGACAAGGATTCTTTTGGGTATTCAGATGTGTGCATTTCAATAATGGACTAGCTTAGCTGCTCTGTCCTAAGGCTTTCTATCAACTCTGATAGCACTTCTGTGAGGCACAGAACGAATGTGGATGACGGCATCTCGATTTTATTAACAAAGTGAGTGTACCAAGTACCAGTCAATATCACAATCAAATACAACTCCAGACCAGAAGGTTGCCTCTTCTTTTAAAATAGGAGTTTTCAAATCTTCTTTTGCATCACACTTTTTCAAGGAGGTCTTACAATAGGACGTTATTATAATATATAAAAGAGCACAGTCTCTGAATGTTAAAATGGTTGGTAATGTGCTCCCGTTGTTTCTCCCCAACCCCTCAGGTATCTCAGTAGTGCCTCTAAGGAAACCCAAGACTCCTGGAATAGAGCTTAAAAGCAATATTTGAAAGCATAGATTTTTCTTTAGACCCTTCCAATACACAATACAGATTAGTAGTGATTTCCTACTGTCTTGAATTTAGTAAGATGAAGTCATGTTAGACAGACATCATTTCTCAAATGACAGTGCTCTCTGGAGAAATGTGGGAGCAGAGTGAATAAGTATTTCAGGAATGCCATTTAATAAGGTCCTTTGTAAGGACCATTTTGGGGATAGTAAAGAAATAGGCACTAACAGCACAGACAGATTATTAAGTGGTCCAACAATGCAACAGGTGCTGAATGACTGATTGATCCCCATCGAGAGCGGCCTGCCAGGATGCACCGGATGCTGGATGTGTCTTGTATCATTAAACATCTCCATCACCAACTGATGGAGGCATAGAGATGACACTTATCAAATTTGTGGATGACATGAAGTTGGGAGGAAAAGCAAATTTATCAGTTGATCGAATCCAGATAGATCTTGTCAGGCATCAGAGTGGAAACATGATGGAATTTCACAAGGAAAAAAAAAACTTTGTAATATTTTATAATTAAGTTCCAAAGCCAATTATTCAAATACAGATTTATGTCATGTGTTATACCAGATTCGGGCATAATCTATTTAACTGCAGAAGGTAGGGGACTCACTGAAAGAGTCTTTTACATAAACCTGAGCCTCTAGTAAGATAAGAAAAGGAGGAATTAGATCAGGGAAAATACAGATCCTGAAGAGAATAGTTACAGGAGAGGTTGGTGTATCCAATGGAGAAATCATTCCCAGCGGAGGGGGAGCGGGGGAGAGAAACCAAATTGATAAAAGAACTCATCCTTTCTGAGTATATCCACCATGAGGCCATAGATCCTCTAGACTCAGACTACTTTGAATTAAAAACTGGTGCTTTGTTACTTTTCTAGTTATGTAATCTTAGTCAATTTATTTAACTTCCCTGTGACTTGATTTCTCCATCTATGTGTACTCATAGATAACTCATGGGAAATCATGAGAATGCATTAAACCATATATATGAAGTATTTGTTATGGTGGCTGCTATTCGCTAGGTCTATAGTCAGCTAGTCAGTTGAGGAGGAAGAATGAAGAGCAATTCTTCTTGGGAAGGAAAATTAATAAGCTCCAAACAGAAAAGCCTATGCTGGAGATGTTCAAGGCCTAGAAGCTGAGCAAGACACTTATGAGATGAAAGACAAGGAGCCAGGAATCAGAGCTAGATGACAGGAAGAAAACTGAATCTGGGAACTAAGATGGAATTTAAGCTAGAAGGAAGGAAGGAAGGAAAGAAAGAAAGAAAGAAAGAAAGAAAGAAAGAAAGAAAGAAAGAAAGAAAGAAAGAAAGAAAGAAAGAAAGAAAGGAAGGAAGGAAGG